>NC_059107.1:47065501-47397001 GCF_020740685.1 Jaculus jaculus | reverse complement strand
GTCTCTGCATATCATGACCCAACATGTGACTCTGACATTCTTTCAGCCCCCTCTTCCACAAAATTTCCCTGAGCCAGGTCGGGTTCATTTTTGGTCTGCTTCAGTGCTGAGGTGTTGGGGACCTCTGAGGCTCTGGCTCTCTGATTTGGTAGGAGTTGATTTTTCTCTGCGTTGATCTCCTTCCCCTTTGTGCTGGTATCCGGTTCACAGGAAAACATCACCCTTGCTTATTTCACCAGTTGTCCTTAGTTTCAGTTGGGCCCCTTTTGAGGTATGTTGGGGCAGCTATCTTCTTAGGATCTGCATCTATCTGGAAAAGAGAAGCAGATTCTCCAACGGAGAGTAAGTTAGCACCCGGAAAATTGAGATAACACTTACTTTTTTGATAGACAGTATGGTAGGTTTAGGCCCTCTTATACCCCGTGATTGATGGTGCTTGATATTGTAGAGTGGGCTTGTGTTTGGGTATAGTTCTGACTTGTTTCCCAATTCCAGCTATGGGTCTAGTACCACTGAGTGGATCAGTTAGCCAACTCAAGAGCAATTGATTCCTCACCATGGCTGTGTACCACTATTGCACTTGTGTGGGCATCACATCTGGTTATTTGTTGCTAATTAGGTTAAACAATGAGTTGCTTGGACAGATCTTGGTCATTTCCCCCAGTCGCCTATGTAGCGCCTTCTGGCACTAGACACACTGACTGTCTGGGGACTGACTCTCTCCTGGCTTCCAGCCATGTCATTCCATTTTACGCATCAGCTGCGTATGGAGTCTTCAGCAATAGGGTCTTACCACTGGCCTTAGGTGGGTCATCAAGTACTCTGACAGAAGTCTGAAGCAATTGTGTTAAGGCAGAGGCTTAAGTCCTGAGAGTCAATCTAAGTAAATAAGGACCTTTGGGTAATTTAAATTAAGGCAAGGAATTATCAAATAAAATCTTGATTAAGATTTGTATAACTTTTTGCTTAATTTTTTTTAAATTTTTATTAACATTTTCCATGATTATAAAAAAAATCCCATGGTAATTCCTTCCCTCTCCCCCCCACACTTTCCCCTTTGAAATTCCATTCTCCATCATATTACCTCCCCATCTCAATCATTGTACTTACATATATACAATATCAACCTATTAAGTACCCTCCTCCCTTCCTTTCTCTTCCCTTTATATCTCCTTTTAAACAACTATATTATAATTAAAAGGAAATTTGGGGCTGAAGAAATGGCTTAGTGGTTAAGTGCTTGCCTGTGAAGCCTAAGGACCCTGGTTCAAGGCTCAATTCCCCAGGACCCACGTTACCCAGATGCACAAGGGGGCACACGTGTCTGGAGTTCATTTGTAGTAGCTGGAGGCCCTGGCGTGCCCACTCTCTCTCTCTCTCCGCCTCTTTCTCTCTCTGTTGCTCTCAAATAAATAAAAATAAACAAAAAAAAAATTTTTTAAAAAAAGGAAATTTGGATTAACTTAACAGTCTTAATATGACCATTTACTTTTTCATCAGTTTGACATTATGTAAGCACTATAAAAGTATAAACATATAGATAACAGATATTAATTGTATAGAGAGATAGAATTATTAAAAACTAATGATTTTGTAGATTGCATTTAAATCTATCATTTTTATTTTTATTTTAGATATTAGTCTGGCTCTTTATTAATTTTTAATTTTAAATTTATATTTAAGAAGATATTACTTAGCAAAAATTAAGCAGAAATATTAAATTTTATAAACATAGCCTTTAAAATAACTTTTAACACTGATTAAAAAATTGAAAACCTTGGAGAAAAACTGTTTTGAAGACAGGCAGGCAATAATTTTTATATATTAATATTACAAGTATAATTTAAAATTTATTTTTAAAAATTAATATATTATGTTCAGACTTAATAACATGGCCATTATCATTATATATAAATAGGCCTTACCAGATTCTGAATGTCATTATTTTTTGGGATGGTATTTTCTGTAATCTCCACTGTGAAAAAAAAAATTAAGATTACCAATGAACACATAAAATGAAAGATTGTATATTTGGCACTCGTATACCAATCCTGAAAAGACACTGTAATCAATCTAAATAAAGGACCTTTAGTGTATACTATTTGGAGGTATTTTGATTTTTATTTCCTATGGTCACTGACAATCAATTGAACAGAATTTTAAAATATGTCCAGAAGGAAACTATCAAAATCTATTCATCCAAAGATAACCTCTACAGTCTAAAATTTAGATTCTAGTGATTATTAACTCACTCAAACAAGTAGCACTTCAATTTTCATGAACAGTTAGTAAATCTAAAGATAACATTTTATAGGTTTAAAGAAGCTAAAAGTACTTAAAATTAAGAATATGTACTTATGAGACTTTTTAATAGATCATCACATTCACATATACTTTAAGTTACCAAAAATATGTTAAAAACAAAAACAAAAATAATTAAAAATTGCAGAGCTGGTTTTATGCCAGTACCATGCTGTTTTTATTACTATGGCTTTGTAATATAGCTTTAGATCAGGTATGGAGATGGATATGCCTCCAGAGGTATTTCTTTTGCTGAGGATATGCGAGGCCTTCTGCCTTTCCATATGAAATTTGAGATCATTTTTTCTATCTCTGTGAAGAACACTGTTGGGAATTTAATTGGAATTGCATTAAATCTGTATATTGCCTTTGGTAAGATTGCCATCTTCACAATGTTAATTCTGCCTATCCAGGAGCATGGGAGGTCTTTCCATTTTCTCAAGTCCTCCTCAATTTCATTTTTGGGTGTTTTTTATGTTTTTGTTGTATAATTGATCTTTCAGTTTTTTGGTTAATGCTATTCCAAGGTATTTTTTGTTGTTGTTGCTATTGAAAACAGGACCATGTCCCTTATTTCTTTCTCTATATCTTTGTCAGTTGCATATAGAAAGTCTACTGATTTTTGTGCATTGATTTTGTATCCTGCTACTTTGCTATAGGAGTTAATCACCTTCAGGAGTTTTGGGATGGAGTCTTTTGGGTCTCTTATATATACAATCATGTCATCAGTGAATAGAGCTAACTTAACTTCTTCCATTCCAAATTGCACGCCTTTTATTTCTTTCTCCTGTTCCATCTGACCTAGGAACAGTGTATAGATGTCCAGGTTTTTTTGTTGTTGTTGTTGTTGTTTGTTTGTTTGTTTGTTTGTTTTTGGTGCCCATGGCACTCATTAAACATTATATGGTTTTTGGCCAGAAAAATAGATTAAAGTAAATAAACTAAGATATCATACAATCCAAGAATAATGTTGAGGAGAATCAGTAGTTGTCAAATCTTGCTTACAATGTTTTAGATGGATATTTTGTTGAACCCCCAAAGTATCAGCAACAAGGGGACTGAGTTAGACATAGTTCCACACTGTCATCTTTGATGGCCTGAGGAGTTCCCCTAGACTTTTAGGGACCTCAACTCAATTTGTATCAAGGACTCAGAATTTTAGGAAGAGCAAGTATGAAGCAGAGTTGAAGACTTTATTAAAGATATTTTAGTATGATCTTAAGCATGAAGGTTGTGAAAGGAGGGGGTGCTCAGAGGAAGAGAATATGAGTGTGGAGTCTTAGGAAGAAAGTGTCTTTACAATGAAGGCAGTTCTAAGAGGTAAATTTATAGCCTTAAGTGCCTATATTAAGAAATTAGAAAGGTCGCAAGTAAACGACCTAATGCTTCGCCTTAAAGCCTTGGAAAAAGAAGAACAAGGCAAACCAAAAAGTAGTAGACGGGAAGAAATAATAAAGATTAGGGCAGAAATTAATGAAATAGAAACAAAAAGAACAATCCAAAGAATTAATGAAACAAAGAGTTGGTTCTTTGAAAGGATAAACAAGATTGATAAACCCTTAGCAAATCTGACCAAAAGAAAGAGAGAAGAGACACAAATTAATAAAATCAGAGATGAACAAGGTAACATCACAACAGATTCCAGAGAAATTCAAAAAATTATAGGGACATACTATAAAAGCATATACTCCACAAAGTATGAAAATCTGAAAGAAATGGATGATTTCCTTGATCTATATGACCTACCTAAATTAAATCAAAATGAGATTAATCACTTAAATAGACCTATAACAAACATGGAGATCCGAGCAGTTATCAATAATCTCCCAACTAAAAAAAGCCCAGGCCCGGATGGATTCACTGCTGAATTTTACCAGACTTTTAAGGAAGAGCTAACGCCATTGCTTCTTAAGCTTTTCCAGGAAATAGAAAAAGAAGGAATCCTACCAAACTCCTTCTATGAGGCCAGCATCACCCTGATACCAAAACCAGGCAAAGATAGAACAAAAAAAGAAAATTACAGACCAATCTCCCTCATGAACATAGATGCAAAAATTCTCAACAAAATATTGGCAAACAGAATACAAGAGTATATCAAAAAGATCATTCACCCTGACCAAGTAGGCTTTATCCCAGAGATGCAGGGATGGTTCAACATACGCAAATCTATAAATGTAATACATTACATAAATGGGTTGAAGGACAAAAATCACATGATCATCTCATTAGATGCAGAGAAAGCATTTGACAAAATCCAACATCCCTTCATGATAAAAGTCCTACAGAGACTGGGAATAGAAGGAACATATCTCAATATAATAAAGGCTATTTATGACAAGCCTACAGCCAACATATTACTAAATGGGGAAAAACTGGAAGCTTTTCCACTAAAATCAGGAACAAGACAAGGGTGTCCACTGTCTCCACTTCTATTTAATATAGTTTTGGAAGTCTTAGCCATAGCAATAAGGCAAGAGACACACATAAAAGGGATACAAATTGGAAAGGAAGAAATCAAGTTATCACTATTTGCAGATGACATGATTCTATACATAAAGGACCCTAAAGACTCTACTAGCAAGCTGTTAGAGCTAATCAAAACCTACAGCAATGTAGCAGGATACAAAATAAATACACAGAAATCAGTAGCCTTCATATATGCTAACAACAAACACACAGAGGATGAAATCAGAGAATCACTCCCATTCACAATTGCATCAAAAAAAATAAAATACCTTGGAATAAACCTAACTAAGGAAGTAAAGAATCTATACAATGAGAACTTTAAGACACTCAAGCGAGAAATTGCAGAAGACACTAGAAAGTGGAGAAACATCCCTTGTTCCTGGCTTGGAAGAATCAATATCGTGAAAATGGCAATCTTACCTAAAGCAATCTACACATTTAATGCAATCCCTATCAAAATTCCAAAGGCTTTCTTCATGGAAATAGAAAAAACAATCCAAAAATTCATTTGGAATCATAAAAAACCTCGAATATCTAAAATAATACTGAGCAACAAACAGGAGGCTGGTGGTATCACCATACCTGATTTTAACCTATACTACAGAGCCATAGTAACAAAAACAGCATGGTACTGGCACAAAAACAGACATGTAGATCAGTGGAACAGAATAGAGGACCCAGATGTAAGCCCAAGTAGCTATAGCCACCTGATATTCGATAAAAATGCCAAAAATACTCATTGGAGAAGAGACAGCCTCTTCAGCAAATGGTGTTTTGAAAACTGGATAAATATCTGCAGAAGGATGAAAATAGATTCTTCTCTCTCGCCATGCACAAGAATTAAGTCCAAATGGATTAAAGACCTTAACATCAGACCGGAAACTTTGAAACTGCTAGAGGAAAAAGTTGGGGAAACCCTCCAACATATTGGTCTTGGCAAAGACTTTCTAAATACAACCCCAATTGCTCAGGCAATAAAACCACAGATTAACCACTGGGACCTAATGAAATTACAAAGATTTTGCACCGCAAAGGACACAGTGAAAAAAGCAAAGAGGCAACCTACAGAATGGGAAAAAATCTTCGCCAGCTATATATCTGATAAAGGATTAATATCTAGGATATACAAAGAACTCAAAAAGATAACTAATAAGGAATCAAACAGGCCAATCAAAAAATGGGCTAAGGAGCTAAATAGAGAGTTCTCAAAGGAAGAAATACGAATGGCATATAAGCACCTAAAAAAATGTTCTACGTCACTAGTCATCAGGGAAATGCAGATTAAAACTACATTGAGATTCCATCTCACTCCTGTCAGATTGGCCACCATCATGAAAACAAATGATCATAAATGTTGGCGGGGATGTGGAAAAAAAGGAACCCTTCTGCACTGCTGGTGGGAATGCAATCTGGTCCAGCCATTGTGGAAAACAGTGTGGAGGTTCCTAAAGCAGCTAGAGATTGATCTACCATATGACCCAGCTATAGCACTCCTAGGCATATATCCAAAGGATTCATCTCATTTCCTTAGAAGTACATGCTCAACCATGTTTATTGCTGCTCAATTTATAATAGCTGGGAAATGGAACCAGCCTAGATGTCCCTCAACAGATGAGTGGATAATGAAGATGTGGTACATTTATACAATGGAGTTCTACTCAGCGGTAAAGAAAAATGAAGTTATGAAATTTGCAGAAAAATGGATGGACCTGGAAAGTATTATACTAAGTCAGGTAACCCAGGCCCAGAAAGCCAAGCGCCACATGTTCTCCCTCATATGGGGATCCTAGCTACAGATGACTGGGCTTCTGTGTGAGAATGAAAATACTTAGTAGCAGAGGCCAGTAAGTTGAAAAGGAGACATAAAGGGTGGAGAAAGGAAGGGAGGAGGATACTTAATAGGTTGATATTGTATATATGTAATTACAATGATTGTAATGGGGAGGTAATATGATTGAGAATGGAATTTCAAACGGGAAAGTGTGGGGGTGGGGAGGGAGGGAATTACCATGGGATATATTTTATAATCATGGAAAATGTTAATAAAAATTAAAAAAAAAAAAAAAAAAAAGAAAGTGTCTTTACAAATGAGGATTTTCTTCTAGCATGGAATTGCTTCGGTTTTATCATTTGTTTGATTTGGGATTCTGTTCTGCTTGGAGAACGCAGGAGACAAGGTCAGCTAAAGGAGAGGAAGTGAGAATTGTGAAGATTTTGCACAATTTATCTTTAGCTTTGATATCATCCCACAAGTTTTTAAAACTTACTTATTTTGAATATCTCCTTTTAACTTCTAGGTCCTAGAATTCCTGTTGATTAGTTTGTAACTTACCAATTTAAATATTTTTTTAGATGTTTTAAAATTCTAATTGAAGCAGGCTGCCCATTAGGATTTTTTTTAGAGAAAGTACTATTGCCTAGGAGTTTTGTTGCTCAAAACAGTAAAAACAAAAATGAACCTCAATTTAGGAATAAATGTTTCCCATAGTGGGAAATGTAATCCCAATTTATATTGTTAGGTTTTCCCTTTTAAAACAAAAACATTTGTAAATTAAATTGACAAAATGTTTATTTCAGCTCGTGTACCAAATAGTAGCGTTTGTATTTAGTTATGTTTTGTTTTGTTTTCCTGCCAAACATTTGCTCTTTCTTGGGAGGAGTGGTAAGCGGAAAAGATGTTTAATGTTAGTAGTGAAAAACTAAACAGAATAGTCACAAACCAAAATGCTCTCAAATATCTGCATACAAATACACTGAAAAGTCAAAAGCAAAATGTTTTCAAAGCAAAAAACCAAAATGAATATGTTAAAACAAACATTTTGAGAACAAATCAAAAAAAAATATTCAATAACAGCAACAAAAAGAATCCTAAAACAAGCTCAGCATAAACAAGGGGACCATCAACCAAATCAAGAAAGACTAACCCCAGAATGAGCTCACCAACCTACTCATAAAGAGACAACACTGGACAATTGGGTGCACACTGGTACTTGGCTCTGATTGAGTCCTCAGTGGAAATAGATGTCCTTGGGTCCTACATTTGGGTGCTGTTGCCGTCAGGTTCACATTGCTGATAGAAATCACTTAACCAAGAGCAGATTGTGGGAAAAAAAAGAGGTTTATTTTGGCTTACAGGCTTGAGGGGGAAGCTCCATGATGGCAGGGGGAAATGATGGCATGAGCAGAGAGTGGACATCACCCTGGGACAGAAGGTGGACAATAGCAACAGGAGAGTGTGCCAAACACTGGCAAGGGGACACTGGCTAAAGCACCCATAAGTCTGCCCCAACTGTCTTCAGGAGGCATTATTTCCCAAATCTCCATCAGCTGGGAATCTAGCATTCAGAACCTGAATTTATGGGGGACACCTGAATCAAACCACCACATGTGCCATTACTGTTGATGCCAAAGTACATAGCTCTCACCTCAAAGTGGATAAGAGATAGTTTATTGTGGAGCCAAATAGAAGTGACCATTGCCCAGGAACACAGATTTAGGTTACCCCAAATTCTGTGTGCCAATGTGTTAAAATCTTCATGAAGATTTTATAGTTACAGAACAAATTAAAGTCACAAATCAATGCACTTTTCAAACACATTGGCTGACCATCAGGTACACGGGTTATAGCAAAGCAAGGAAACCTCCACCATAGGCCTCAGATGCTATCTGATGACATTCTTAGTCCCTGAGTGGGTGGAAGCTGGGGTCTGTTCTTGAATTACAAAAATTATACCTGATCAATTGATAGTCACCACAATGTTAGTTCAGACAAAGAGGTGGACAATAAATGGCTATTAAGGGGCTAAAGTATCCCAAGATAATACAGCTCTGACTTGTAACATTTCATCCCTCTGTGATCACAGCTTTGTCAGTCCAATCAGCCATTCTGGAAGTATTTTTCTGGGGACTTTGATCACACAAATTTACTTTTGGCAAGGCAGAAGAAAATAAGTACCAATTGAGATCATAAGCCCACTGATATTTTAGCCATAATATTTTTTATATAAATTGAGAAGGCAAAGAGTATATAATTTATCCCAGATATTATTTTAGAATAATGATATTCACACAAAGATGTTAAAAATTAGCATGCAGTTTTTTAGCAAGATGGTGGTGAGCAGTCTCTAGCAGGTGACAGTTGGGACATGAAGGAAGCTAAACAGAGGGTCTACTAGCTGTACTTCACCTGATATCAAGAGGTGCCAAACATTGTGTACTTATCCCCCCTGCATATCACTTTGTAACAGGGATGTGACAAAGTCCAAGAAGTGTTTTTGAAGAATGCCCATGTCACAGATCCCAGAGTGGTTAATAGTCTGGTCATTAAAGGAAAGATGGAACTGAAGGAAACAATTTATGTGTTGAAGCAGCAGAGACCTGTTATGCAATTCTTCCTTGAAAAGAAATACCAAAGTTTAAGGATTTCCTTTCCAAGTTCTTTATTGGCCATGACCCCTGAAGACACTCAATGGAAAGGCACATGTTGATACTTATTTTAGAATACAAATAAAGTCATGACTTCATGGGAACAAAAAGAGCATGTGCTCAACACTTGGAGTAGTAGTCAGGGTTCTGTAGAGGAAAAGAACTGATAGGATGAATCGTATTTAAAAGAAATTTATTGGATTAGCATCCAGTAGTCCAATAATAAGTAATTTGCTGGCCTGAGAGCCAAGGACCTGATAGTTGCTTGGTCAACAAGGCTGAAAGCCTCAGCAGCACCATCCATTATAGAAGGCCTGGAGGCTTTGTGGAGAGATACAGGTCTTCAGTCTGAGCTTTTCTTCCACCCAGACTGGAAAGCAGCAAGAAACCCCTCCAGACAGGTATGAGGAAAGGATTTACTGAAGCTTACATTGAGAGACCAAGGAGATGTAATGTGTTTCATCTGGCTTCTGTGACCTCGCTTAGTGGCTGGACAGTGGTGCTGCCATTTAAAGTCAGACAGCCATTTAGACTCAGGTGAGGAACTAGCTGACTAATGTGCTATTTTTGCTTCTGTATCAGTGCTTGCTTAGCTATATCCCCCCACCCTTGATTCCTGGGAAGCCTCCACTTCAAGCACATTCCAGAGATACCTAGCCATGGAGGCTCCAGCCTCTTGCAAAAGATAAGTTCTACAAATGGCTCTTGCAATAGGTTTTGCAAACAAGTTACTACCTAAGATAAGTAGGCTGGAGTTCCCACATGCACCCTCTCTGAAATTCCCATGCGTGCCCTCTTAGAGCCAATCATTTAAAAAGTCATAATATGATATAACCTTTCCTTTATAAGCCCCTTTCCTCTGAGGGTCTGGGCTCTCTCCCTCACTACTGCTGTGCTGGACTGTGTGGATGGAGCCCAGGTCTAGGTTTGCAATAAAGAAACCTGCTGCTTTTACCTTCAAGTGTCTTGGTTTCAAGTGTCTCTGGATGAGTCCTGGGTGACAGGGGGTCTTGGTTCCTGGTCAGGGGTCTTGGCACAACAGATTGAGGGGAAATTCCATAAAGACAGAAGAAGATGACCCACTTTCACAGGCCCACACAGAAACAAAAGCCACCACCAATAACATAAGCAAGCACACTCCAGGAATCCACAATGGCAAAGCTCAAGTACTCTGCATGGAATTCCAAATCCACCCCCACACTTTAGAGCTATAGATCCACAGTGATACCTCCTCTAGTCAGGTGTCTAGAGATCTAAATTACAAGCTTTAACAAACTCCTGAGTCTATTGGGGGCATATCCATTCAAACCATCCCACTTGGTATGTGCAAGGTCTTATTTTAAAATAACTCATCAATAGATGATATAAAAAAATTAAGTTGAGCAATGTGTATGGTTCAGGCACTACTCTGATGCAGTATTACTAACAGCCAAATAATAAACAAAGATGCACCAAGTGACTTTTATGCCAAGCACTCTTCTAGTCCAACATTACTCATATTAAGGAGAAACTGAGCATGCATTTGGTATCTAACATACCAGTTATTAACTCTGCATTATTCATGCATGGGAAAGAAAACAGGAATACATTAAATGTCCAGCGTATGCAACTTATTATTTTAGTTCAGTCTTGCACTCATATAGGGTTGTCAAAACAAGCCTAGACTTAACAGCCTATACCATTTACTAATTCAGTACAGTATTAGCCACATAGTAAACAGAAAATAAACACATATGGAAATTTTTTATGATGATGTGTGTAGTAGTTATCTTCACATTGCTGGAATAAAGTATCCAACCAAAAGCAGATGATGGGAGGAAAGTTGATTTTTTTTTTTTTAAATTTTGGTTTAGTCTCAAGGCTAACCTTTATGATAGAAGGGACAGATTATAGACAAGAAGCTGAACATCACCTCCTTGCTAACATCAGGTGAACAGCAGCAGGAGATTGAGACAACTAACACTGACAAGCTAGGGGTTAATAAACCCCAAGGTCCACCTCTTCCAGCAAGGCTCCACCCACCAAGTTGCCATCAGCTAGGGACTAAGAATTCAAAGCACATGGGTATATGGGGTCCATCTGAATCACACCACCATAGGGGGTAAAAAAAAAAACAATGAGGTAAACACATGGGAGGAGAATGAGCACTTCTGAAGCACATAGTAACATTTGGGCATCATTTTATTACAAACGCCAATCCAAAACATAAACAAGCTTATACATACACTTGAAACCTACCAATGCAGAAAATATCTCCCTTTAGCCTAGATGGCCTTGAAGGACCACAGACCACTGAATATTCTCCCTTAGACATTCCTGGCTGAAGAAGCTTATTCTGAATAAGGACATAAACAGCTACAATTTTCATAATAACTACACCTGGTAAAGTCTGTTTTTCTTAGGATACAAATTTACACCCTATCCTGGCTCAGTGCTTCAGCCTTCATCCTGCAGGAAAGCTGTTGCTCCTTGCTGTTTTCACTAAATAAAACAGTCTGTTTGTAGAAAGCAAATCCGGTGTTCTCTTTTGCTTTTCTCTTACATTTTCCTTACATTTTTGGTGCCAGGACTCAAAACCCTCCAAGGCATTCAGGCTACATGCCCCCCTTCATCACTCCTTCCCACCTCTCTGCCACTATATCATTCTCTCTAGAACACAGGCACTCACTGAGCTCACTATTTGGACTAAACAGTCACCAGTCTGACCTGAGACATCTGGTCTTTTGTGGCTTTTGTCTATGTGAGCAGGGCAAGTTCTGTGCAGCCTCACGGCTCAGGGAGCTTTATTGGTGCTCTGTGTAAACCCAGCTTGACACCTGACAGCTTTCTCCTTCTCTTCTCCTTCTCACTCTGACTCTTGGATTGCATGAGCTCAGTGGCTCATTTGTGGAGACTGAAGAATTCTGGCCAGGGCTACTCCCTAGTGAATGTCCAAAATCCCTCTCTGAGCTCAGCCAAGTCTCCAACAGCACTTTGGGTAATCCACTAGGTCATATTCCTCTCTCCCTCTCACCTCTCTTCTTCACCCAGACTTGTGAACTCCAGACTAGAGGCCTCTCACCGTGTGGTCTGCTGCATACATACCCTCATCAAATTACTTCAGGAAAAGGTATTCAGCCTCTGTCTGTGGTGGAGGCACCCCATCCCAGACCTCAGAAACTCCAGGAGTTTCTCACATTTTGGTCCATGGCTTACCGGAGACCCCATGAGCCTCCCATTTGTCATTCCACTAGACCCCCCCCCCCAAGCATTAAAAATGTGGGGACACACCCTTCTAGTTCTTGGGGTTTGTTTGCCCTCCCTAAACCTGGGACATATCCCTGTGGTGGGATTGGCCATTCTAGTCCTTGTCCTCCAAAATGGACTCTAAATTGTCTGTTCAAATGGCATGTCTCAGCTATTTTAAAGGAGCTTAGACTTCCTGAGCTCATACCTCCCAAATTACTCCAACTCTCAAATCTGGACACAATATTGTTTTGATAATAGCCAAAACCGGACTAAGTTTGGTACTTTTGATATTAATATTCTTATTGATCTTGATAACTTCTCAGAAAGCATGGCAAGTGGTCTGAGGTTCCTTACCTTCAGGACTTCTTTGTCCTCAGTTCCTGCCTTTCCCTTTCTGCTTCTTGTTCTACCTACCAAATTCTCCTCTGTCACTAAAAACCCTCTAAAATATTGCCCCGTCTAAAACTCTATCTCTTACCACAGTTCTGCCATGTGGCTAAGACTTGCCAGGGTCACTCCCTCTCACTCCAATTAAAATCATCTCACTAAATCAAATACAAACACTACCCTCTTAAAGAAACTTCTGTCTTTTACTGGACCTCTTTAACTTCTTCTAAATATGGATATCTAATTTTTCTCTTCTTTCTAAAAATTAAAATAACTATATAGCTTCTAAGATTTTTTTTTTCCTTTCTTTTCCCTTTCCTTATTCTTTTCATTACAAGCTACCGAAGAAAAAATGTCAACTTTAAATTCAAACCACAGGCTATCACCCTGTTAAGAGATGATGTCCTCACCAATTTAAAATATAACTAAAATCTTTAAAGGATGTCTTTTCATGTTTCATGTTGTAATGTCTAATGTTGGCCAACCATGTCATGTAATGTGCTGTATGTTTAATGTAGTCTGTTCTTGTGTATGACTAAATTTATGGTTATTAATTGTTCTAGTACTTATGGTCATTAAATGTTCTGATGCTCACATATTTTAAGATAATGTTTAAATTAATAAACCAGGTTTACAATATATTTAAGATAAGTAACCTTTATATTTTTGAAAATGTGCTTATTCATGCTTAATACAATAATAGATATATTTATATTCCAAATTCTAATCTTGCTTCTACATAGAGAGAGATGTTTTGGGATCACAAAAGACTTTATAATGTCAAAGATCATTGTAAAGTATGTTATTAAAAGGTTCCATGTAGCTGGGCGTGGTGGCGCACGCCTTTAATCCCAGCACTTGGGAGGCAGAGGTAGGAGGATTGCTGTGAGTTCAAGGCCACCCTGAGAGTCCATAGTGAATTCCAAGTCAGCCTCGGCCAGAGTGAGACCCTACCTCGAAAAACCAAAAAAAAAAAAAAAAAAAAAAAAAAAAAGGTTCCATGTAAGCCAGATGCACATGGTGGCACATGCATCTCTGGAATGCCCATTCTCACTCTCTCTCTCAAATCTCTCTCTCTTCCTACCTCCCTCTGTCTCTAATAAATAAAATCTTTAAAATAAAAAAGTTTTCATTCTACATATTTTTTCTTACCTTAATTATTCATATGATTCAAACTTTACTCTTTGTAATAAGTTGGTAAATTTATTTATACTGTCTTATCTCAAATCAAAGTTAACTTGAACTATATCTGTATTTCCTATTGTTAAACTCTGACTACCAAAAAAAAATTAATGGTCATATTAAAAGTCTTATGGTAAAGACAATGGAAGATTTTGTTGATAGTTATGAGATAAACTGACTAAATAAGTAAACTGGAGAGGAAATTTTAAATGTTCATAAATATTTGATGAAAAAGATTGTTACAAAGTGGTTATATAGATTGTAAGGTAAAAGTATGTAGAGGAAGGTATTAAAGTAAGTAAAGGAAGAGGAAGATATGAATAAAGTGTGTAGATGAAGATATGAATAAGCTTAAACAAAAGATTTAAGACAAAGTTGATTAAATCTTAAAGTACTTAGTCAAATTACAGACTCTGAGATATATAAAATGACTATTAACCTTGAGCTTATATCAGACTAACAAAGAATGATCATGGCTGGTAACAGGTGGCTATAGTCTTCAGATGGTAAACTTAAAAACTTTAACTTACCAATGCTAATCTGGTCATGATAATGGTTCTGATAGACTGCTTGTAAAGTTCTCAAGCAAGTTTGCTATGTTCTTCTATTTTTCAACCTTTGACTATTTAATAAGATTATTATATCGTAAAAAACAAAAACACGATAACTGTAAGATAGTTCCTGTCTTGTTCATGCTGTTTTACTGGGTGATTATCACTAAGATCATTGCCCAAGTCTTAGAAAATGAAATTTAGTCATTATGACTTTTTTTGTAGGGAAAGTGAAAAAACTCCTCCTATCCTAGGAAAGCCTACAATCTACAATGCTAATATAATTTATATAGGTTTCATATATTCTACCTGCCCCAGCCAGCAGAGAGTTGAACAAGGACTCGAGGAGAAGCTAACCTGAATGGGGGAAGAAAAACAGACACAAGAAGGAGACCAAGCTAGATATTTGTCAAGGTCTCGAAGTTTATTTCTACACATAGGTTTTTATAGGGTTGTAGGGGGAAGGAGTCATATTCAGGCCAGAGATCACAGGATTACTGGCTAAATGAAATTTCTTTGTTTCTTCATCAATTACCAGCAGCACCAGGAGAGGCTATCACCCAGGCATAATGGCTTCTTCATTTCTGGTAATAGATCATTAGATGAGGAAAGAGAAACTTAACTTGCTATATGGTGGTTTCTGTCAACATGGCCAAGGTTTGGTTCATAGCTCCCAACATCTCCTCCTTTCTTTTATACAAAAAGAGGGGAAGGCCCACTTTGCAGTGGTGGGCATTAACCAACTGGGGGAGTAGGGACCCAACTCCTCCCATGGGATTTCTTTTTCCCAAATTTTTGGCCCTTGGTAACTTTTGGGGAGGGGATGTAGGGCCTATGTGGCCAGAGAATGAGGCATGGCCTTAGTGATAATGTTATGGTACCAACCTCCATGTAAGTCAGGTTTTTCTCTCAGCGAATTCAGAAGCAGTCAGAAAGGGACCTTCCCTTGTGGTGCTTTGCCTCACACTCATGTTGGTGCCCATATCGCACTCACTTTATTGTGAGCTGATTTGCATAGGTCTGAATCCTATTCAGCTCCCGTAGGAGGGAAGCTATTTGGCCATGACAGGTAAACCACAACAATAGCAGAGATGTAAAGGACAGCAGTATAGTAAATGAGTACAGAATGTACTCAACTGAAACTAAGGACAACTGGCGAAATAAGCAAGGGTGATGTTTTCCTGTGAACTGGATACCAGCACAAAGGGGAAGGAGATCAATGCAGAGAAAAATCAACTCCTACCAAATCAGAGAGCCAGAGCCTCAGAGGCCCCCAACACCTCAGCACTGAAGCAGACCAAAAATGAACCCAACATGGCTCAGGGAAATCTTGCGGAAGAGGGGGCGGAAAGAATGTCAGAGTTACATGTTGGGTCATGATTTTCAGAGACATTTATCATACTAAGAACTGGGGGCTAACTCCACAATGCACGACCCATTTTCAATAATAAGGAGGGTCTAATGGGAGGGGGTAGATCACAGATGAGCCTAAATAATGGTACCAAACTGCCTGTATTTACTGAAAAGAAAACTAATAAATTAAATTAAAAAAAAAAAAAAGAATGTACTCAGTATAGTAAATGAGTACAGAATGTAAGATCAAGGGACAGTGACAGCTGCAGGTGGTAGGTCTTTAGTGGCAACACCTCGATCTGCCAGCTCCAGTCTGTGATAATGAATCTGCAAAGGCTGCATCTTAATGGCATCAATCTGTTGATGTATAAAAGACATGATTTTATTTGTAATAACAGGTCCGATTGTGAGTAGGAGGATTAAAATAAGTAGAGGTCCTTCCAGCTTTGTCCTGTTAGGAAAAAAATGAGAGTTTCTCAGGGAAGTGTTTCTTTCCTGGATATGTGAGATGTCATTGGAGTATCATCAGCCTGTTTTACAGGTCTCTCTGGCAGCCATCTCACAGCATTTTCTTTGGTGTCAAACAAGCATACTGATCCTTGGCCCCAAATGAGTACTGGGTCTGGGCCATTCCATTTTAAGGTTAAAGGATCTTTCCACATAGCTTTGGAGAAGGTATTTTTTATGTTTGTGTGCCAAAAGTGATCAGCATCTGACTTTCCTTGAGCATCAAGGGTTAAAAAGTTTAAGACAAAGCATGATGAAGAATGTTTTTTGGGGAGCCTTTTATGGGATATAAATACCTTGTTTTTAACTTTTTGAGGGTATGTTTAATAGTTTGATGGGCTTGCTCAACAATTCCTTGACCCTGGGGATTATATGGTATACATGTAATATGTTTAATTTGTAATTGATGACAGAAATTTTGGAATTATTTTCAGAATATCCAGGACCATTATCAGTTTAAATAATTTGGGGCTTTCCCGTGACACTAAGGCAATTGAGTACATGAGAAATGACATTTTTTTGAAGCTTCTCCAGCATGGAGACTGGCAAAAATGAATCCATTAAAGGTATCCACAGTAACATGGAGGTACTTAAGATTACCAAATGAGGGAATGTGTGTTCCATCCATTTGCCAGAACTCATTGGGAATTAAACCTCTATGATTCATGCCTAAGTGGGAAACAGGTAGGAGGGTGACCCAGTTTGTGTATTGTTTGAATATCTGGTGAGCTTGTTCCCTAGTTATTTTAAAAAGAAGATGCAAGGTTTGAGTGTTAAGGTGATATACAGAGTGTGTTGCTTTGGCCTGAGCCATGGGAGAAAATCCCCTCGTGTCAGAATGGACTTTGCTAGCATTTTCCAGTCATTTACTGAAAGCCAATTATCACTAAGGGCCTCTAATAGGGTCATGGTAAAGGGAGTAGTAGGTCCATAAGAGGAAACAGCACTTTTTAATTCCTTGATATGTGTAAATTTTAATTGATTATACTGCTGGGGCTTAATAACAATACTTTCGTTCCTGTCTGGCTCACTATCATCATCTGAATCAGTGGATTGTTTAAAGTCCTTATCCCCTTCAGAGCCTTCCTCCCCTGAATCTGTTTTTGCCTCACTTGACTCGGGTGGTGGATGGGTTAAAGGATTTGCTCATGCTTTCACTTGGGCATGTGTTATTGGAAGCGCATCAACAGTCTTGTGATGTTTGATTTTAGCTTTGATGTGCTGCATGGGGGCAGGAGAGGGAGAGCAGATTTCTAGGTCTATGTCATGGAGTTGTTTAAGTAAAGTGGCCTTTTCTTTTTTAACTGAAAGGAGAGTTTTTAGTGATTGGGCTTCCCGGTAAAGTTGGTGGGTTGCGGGCTGGAGAGATGGCTTAGCAGTTAAGCGCTTGCCTGTGAAGCCTAAGGACCCCGGTTCGAGGCTCGGTTCCCCAGGTCCCACGTTAGCCAGATGCACAAGGGGGCACATGCGTCTGGAGTTCGTTTGCAGAGGCTGGAAGCCCTGGCGCGCCCATTCTCTCTCTCTCCCTCTATCTGTCTTTCTCTCTGTGTCTGTCGCTCTCAAATAAATAAATAAATAATTTAAAAAAATAAAAATAAAAAATAAAAAGTTGGTGGGTTGCTTGTTCAGTGACTGCTTCTAAATCACAATCAAGAGTTACAGGGGCACAGAAGTGACCTGACTTAGGCATGTGAAGATAAGATGGAGGGTCTGCTATGGTGGCTGTGGGAGGTGACAAGTCAGGGTTATGATATCTGGAAGCCTCACCCTCTAGCTCTGATTCCTCATCTAGGGAAAGAGGGGTATTAGGGGGAGATTTGGAAGGAATAGGATAAATGGATTTAGGGGCAGGTGGGTCATCCTCAGGAATAATGAGAGAGGGGCACTGCGAAGGGGGATCATTTGTCTTGCCTAGCGCCCTTGCCTGGGAGCCGCCACTGTGGTGCCTGCCTGGAGGGTGGGGCGGCTCAGGGGAGGGAACTGCTGCTGCAGCAACAGTAGCTGCTTGGGCATCCTGATGGCTGGAAGTTAGTTCATGAATGGGAGGGGGTTGGCTAGGTTTAAGGTTATTTTTAAGAAAGAATTCTCCATCCCTAACAACTTTTGAAACATCCGGTTGACACTGGTGAACCTGAAGTACATGATTTATTAAGTTCCAATATGAGAAGATTTGAACCAAAAATCCTATAGTAATCTTTTAAACAATCTCCCACTCTCCCCCATCTTTTTTCATCAATGGTACCTTTCTGGGGAAATCATGGACATAAATCTTCTAAGAAGAGGAAAAAATGAACAAGATCTTTTTTCTTAACTTTTACCCCACAAATCCTGAAGGAGTCTTTAAGTTCCCAGATAAAAAGTTCCTGCTTACTTAGGGTCTGTCCCATGATAGAAAAGGAAAGAGGAGAAATGGCAAGACCAAAGGTCAATGTTCCGGGTCAGAGAACCAGCACGGGGGTTCCCCAGTGAGCTTGACTTGAGCCTGACTGCAATTTTAAGAAGTGGCAGCCACTCTAAGAGCATTTACTAGCTGTTGCGTACCCAGTTGTGTTGATAGGAAGAGAGGCTAGATAGGAGGACTTTGCCAACGCCGGAATGGGCTGTCAGGACTTGCACAGGGAGCTAGGGACCTTCAGCCAATGCCAGAGGGTAGCCCTGGCCAAGAGGCTTCAGTTGCCCTGTTGCTATGTTGAAATTCCATGCAATGGTACCAGCTGAAAGTAAAAGGAGGAAAAGAAGTGCAAAAAGAAACCCCGCTATTCTTGTGTCTTGCAAATTTTACTGAATAGTCTTTAAACAGTTTGCCTTAGAATGCGTCACGTGTCTTACCTTAGGGGATCTGTATCACAGGCAGGCTTTCTGTGGTGATCACAGTATGTGTCTGTATTACAGGCATGGACTGTCTGCAGTGACCTCTATGTGGATCTTCACTCACCCCCTGGTGTGGTGGCGATCCAATGGCAGAGATGGCCATCCACTCGAGTGACATTTCTTCATACCTCAGGCCTCACATTTGGGCACCACTTGCCCCAGCCAGCAGGGAGTTGTACAAGGACTCGAGGAGAAGCTAACCTGAATGGGGGGAGGCAAACAGACACAAGAAGGAGACCAAGCTAGATATTTGCTAAGGGCTTGAAGTTTATTTTTACACATAGGTTTTTATAGGGTTGTAGGGGGAAGGAGTCATATTCAGTCTAGAGATCGCAGGATTACTGGCTAAATGCAATTTCTTTATTTCTTCATTAATTACCGGTAGCACCAGGAGAGGCTATCACCGAGGCATAACGGCTTCTTCATTTCTGGTAATATTTCATTAGATGAGGAAATAGAAACTTAACTTGCTATATGGTGGTTTCTGTCAATATGGCCGAGGTTTGGTTCATAGCTCCCAACACTACCAGTTATAAACATTGCTTTATATTCAACATAAACATGGCTCAATGATTAAAAATACTTTATGAAAAAATCACTTTATGGCTATCATAATGTGTCTAATATATGTTAAACTCAGACAAATTTAGCTCAACAATGACCAAGTTTAGTTTTATTCTTAAGCTATGTATAATCAGTCTCAGTCAAGGTTATACTTAAGTAATTGTCTCATTTCTTGTATCTTAAGTTCATTGCTTATAAATATATTGATACTTAAGACATGTTCCCTGCTCTAAAAACATGATCTTAAATACTGCTACCCTGGTTCCAGTTTGTGGGGTAATTGGTATCCAAACAGTTATCTAAACTAATCAAAGATGTTACCAAATAGAAATACCAACATTTTATGTCTTAGTTGATATGTTTTCCTGTATTTATAGCTATTGCATATTTAAAAATTAAGATGTCTACCTTCTAAAAAGTTGTTTCTCTATATTTCTCTTGCCTTAGATGTTTACATAGTTCAAACAATTCTCTATAGTAAGGTGACAAATTTATTTATAATTTCATACCTCATATTATGACAAAAAAAGTTAAAGGCCACTGACCCAACGTTATGTATTGTACTGTAATAAACTTTCATACTGATTATGTCCCATACTACATAGTCTTTTGTACTGACACTGTAGTCTTGTACTGTTTCAAGGCCATAGTTTGTATCACAGCTTCTGGCCAGTTCTAAAATTATCTTGTGTTTCTTCTTAACTCCATAGCATAGCTACAGATATCTCTCTACTAATTAACCATTTTTTTTCAGGCTTTGAAAGAGATTCCCTTGAACTCACATTGATGTAAAAATAAAGTGATTCTCTACTTCATCTCTGGTGCTGATCCTATAAACCTTAGTTTCCCATATCAATATGAAAGTTAACAAAGATCAGAATATTTAACTAACTTTTTATTTATTTAAATTCTATCTAAGTATGATATAAAAATCAAAACTAACACTTTATTTTGTTACATAGTATACCTGTTTAGAATAGGTTTCTTAAATGTTATACTCTTACATGTATTCTTATTGGGTAAGACTTTTTTTTTTTAATTTTCTATAAACTTATTCTAATAAAACTGGGTCTAGTCATATTATATATATATATATATATATATATATATATATATATATATATTTCATTGATTTATATAACTGGCATAATTCTATAAAACACAATTTCATTATGTTTATAAAATTAACAACTGATAATAACAAATTATCAAGACTAATCAAAGTTTTTACCTTTCAACCTAACATACTGTTGCAGTCTGGTCCGCATTGCTGGTAGAAATCACCTAACCAAGAGCAGCTTCTGGGAAAAAGAGTTTTATTTTGGCTTACAGGCTCAAGGGGAAGCTCCACGATGGCAGGGGAAAACAATGGTATGAGCAGAGGGTGGACATCAACCCCTGGCCAACATAAGGTGGACAATAGCAACAGGGGAGTATGCCAAACACTGGCAGGGGGAAACTGGCTATAAAGCCCATTAGCCCGCCCCCAACAATACACTCCCTTCAGGAGGCATTAATTCCCAAATCTCCATCAGCTGGTAACCTAGCATTCACAACACCTAAATTTATGGGGGACACCTGAATCAAACCACCACACATACTTTCATTAGTTCTCCTGAAGATAAGGCTTTTTTGGGCTGGAGAGATGGCCTAGCGGTTAAGCGCTTGCCTGTGAAGCCTAAGGACCCTGGTTCAAGGCTCGGTTCCCCAGGTCCCACGTTAGCCAGATGCACAAGGGGGCACACGTGTCTGGAGTTCGTTTGCAGAGGCTGGAAGCCCTGGCGCGCCCATTCTCTCTCTCTCCCTCTCTCTGTCTTTCTCTCTGTGTCTATTGCTCTCAAATAAATAAATAAAAAAATTTTTTAAAAAAAAAGACTTTTTTGATCTTTGGGCCAAGTTAAAATGACCATAAACCTTCTATATTAAGACTTAACACACACACACACGCACACACTTTAAACCTAAATTTCAGAATTAATTTCTTAATTTCTATCATATCTAAACTTAAAAGAATTTAAGATATTTCCCATATTGCTTCAATATCAATCTCTTATACTTACTACCTTACCTAAAACAAATCTTTATATTTCCACAAATTTCAATTAACATCCCAACCAAGTTAACAATTTCTTCTTCCTTACCCAACTCCTATATGAGCCCCCAAATATCCAACTTCCACAGGACTGGGTGGGACACCTAAAGAGATCTACTGCCCACCTCAGCTTGAAGTAGTTGGAGACATGTTATCATCCCCAGTTCTGACCCATGCAGTCATCCCCAAAGTGTCCCACTCACCCCCAGTTCTCCCCAATTTATTTTATCCTTCCAGAGTCTAGGTGAAAGGATTAATAGCCTTCCCTGAAAACTAAAGGGAAATAAAGAGTTAACAACTATCCCTAAAGCTTGTGGACAATACAAAAGACAAAGAAGTATTTGGCCTCATTAAGTTTGGCAGCTTTCCCTGATTGATGTACTCCCTTTAGCCTAGATAGCCTTGAAGGACCAGAGACCATCTGAATATCCTCCTTTAGATATTACTGGCTGAAGAAGCCTATTCTGAACAAGGACACAAACAGCTATGATTTTCTTATTTACTGTACCTGGTACAGTCTGTTTTTCTTAGGATCTGCCTTATAAACTTACACCCTAGTCTGGCTCAATGCTTCATCCTTCATTGTGCAGGAAAGCTGTTGCCTCTTGCTGTTTTCTCTAAATAAAGCAGTCTGTCTGTAGAGATCAAGTCTGGTGTTCTCTTTTGCTTTTCTCTTACAATTTCCTTACAGGAAGTCCAAGTCAAAAGAAGTTCTTGGGCTGGAGAAATGGTTTAGTGGTTAAGGCACTTGCCTGAAAAGCCAAAGAATGCATGTTTGAATCTTTAGGTCCCACATAGTGATATGCACTGTGACACAAGCATTCATTGTACATGTGCACAAGGGGCCACATACATCTGGAATGTGTTCATAGCAGCTGAATGGTGTGCCCATTCTCTCTCTCTAAAAAATAAAATATTACAAAAGAAGTTCTCCCCTATCCCAGCCCAGCTGGGAAGGAAAAGGGGAGATAGATAATGTCTCTCTCACATAGGGAAAAGTCTGGACTCAGACATAGAGAGAGAAAACAAGCCAAATAGGAAGGCCCAAACAAAAGATTCTCCTCACATAGGGGATCAGAGAGGATTAAGAAAGAGAAAGTATGGAGTTCCACTTAAAAAAGAGATCACACATGCAGTAAAACATGAAGGCACTCAAGAATAAGGTAAGATATTGCACAGACAAAAAGAAATCCTTTCCCTTCCCAGTCTGGCTTGGAAAGGAGAGAGAAGACAGAGGAAGACTTACACACATGTACCAAGAGAGATCAAGAGGGCTTTACACATGCAGTTAGGCTCCTTTATGTGTGTAAAACATCCAGTTAGGATGAGCATCATCATAAGATTCAGGTGTAGAAGGCAAAGACCTGATTGGTTGATGGTCTTAAGAGGCTGACTCAGGAAGGGCCATCCCACAGGTGTGCTAAATTCAGAAAAACTAGAAGAAGCATCAGGAAGTATTCACGGGTGTTGGTGTTTGCAGCCATCTTGGATGAGACTGGATCAGACATAGGTTTCTCTGCCAGTAAAGGCTTTATGGCATCTCTCCAGGCCTCAGTCCCTGGATGGCCACCTATGAAAATAGCTACCTTGCTCCTAGTCTCTATCGCTTCTATCTTCTCTGTCACTACTCTAGTAGCAAATTTTGGTTGGCTTACAGTAGCTATTATAGAAAAGAAAATCTAATCTCCCCTGTAGCAGACAGATTAAGGTTCACTGAGATGAACTTCCAAACCAGGCACAGTTATGGAGGAAGGGATATTTATTGAAGCTTACAGATAAAGGGGAAGTTCCATAGTGGCAAAAGAAGCTGGCCTGCCTTCACAGGTCCAAGCAGAGAGAGAGAGAAGCACAAGCCTAAAAGGCAAAGAGCCACACAGCACAGCACAGCACACTTCAGGAACTCCTGCTAGGCACACTTTGCATATCTTTAGATTGAAACCTGAGACCCACCACCACACCTTAAGATCCACCCAGTGACACTGCCTCCAGCCAGGTGGCTACAGATACAAACTACAAACAAACAACTGAATATATTGGGGGTCATCTAGTCTATCAAAAAAACCACATCCCCATTCAGACTGGTGTGAGAATGAGATCAAAGCTTCTTTCTGCATAATCTGGATAAAGTAGAACAATTATTGTCCCACAGTCTTGTCACCAGGTTGCTCCTTTCCTGGCCATTGGCTGGCGAGCAGGTTTGTGTTGGATCTTTGTTGCAATTTTGAGCCTTTTGGTGTGTCTGGGTTGTTTGTTATTTTCAGTTCCAAATATAGGTTAAAATGCAACAAAAGAAAAAAAATGTTATGTTCATACCATATTATTAATGACATCCTGAGTTCTCCAGCAAGTCTAGCTTCTTTTCATATTTAAATGCTTGAATAATTTTTGATATTATAATCAAGACATTTGGTGTCCACCATTATAAGTTCATTTATTTCTACACTCATCACTTTTTCATTCATTTATATTCATATGCTTTAATATTTTTATTGACACATGAAACTACATCTTTGTCTGGTACCATGTATATATTGTATAATTTTGGAATTAATTTTATCTACATCCTTAAACATTTGGCATTTAAATTTTTTTCAATATTTTTGACACTTAAATTATAACTTTCTACATTTAACTCATATAATACCTATGTACTCTAAATACCCACATAATATTCATTGAAATATAATTCTCTATTGTTATAGCTCTAAACAACAGAGAATCAAAGGTGAGGCATTATTAATTATCCTCATTGTGTAGCTAATACTGAAACCAGTCCTTTATATTTCATGGCTATTTAAAGTATATCAGTGGCCTGCAGTCTTTAAATGACATTTACATTATAATTTATAATGTTCCATTATGACGTTACCACATTTCTGAATTGATGTAGATCCTGCATGTTTTTGTGTTTTCAACAGGGGTAGTCATGAGCCATAGAGGTGTAACATCTGCTGCTGTCTGGCTAAATGTATATATTATGCTCATCAAGCTGCCCAGAAAGCTCTTCTCTTAATGATCATACCCATATATTAATGCTACTTTCAGTATTTTTGTTAAAGAACTTTCTCTTTTCAGATGGCAATGGCCTTGGGATGACTCAGAAGGCACCATGGTGCTGAGAAGAAGTGACAGAGGAGTGCTCAGCACTTAAATATCACTATCGGGCTGGAGAGATGGCTTAGCGGTTAAGCGCTTGCCTGTGAAGCCTAAGGACCCCGGTTCGAGGCTCGGTTCCCCAGGTCCCACGTTAGCCAGATGCACAAGGGGGCGCACGCGTCTGGAGTTCGTTTGCAGAGGCTGGAAGCCCTGGCGCGCCCATTCTCTCTCTCTCCCTCTATCTGTCTTTCTCTCTGTGTCTGTCGCTCTCAAATAAATAAATAAATAAACATTTAAAAAAAAAAATCACTATCATACCTTCCAAGACTCAGGGTCCATTGCAGAAGAGGTGGCAGAAAAATTGTAAGAGCCAAAGGAAGGGTAGGACTCCTTACAACGTGCACTTCCAGACACTAAATGGCCTAGATATCCATGACCTCACAGTGCCTGGCACTACCTACACAAGACCATCATAATAGGAGGAAAAGATCATGACATCAAAATAAAAGAGAGACTGATTGAGAAGGGGAGGGGATATGATGGAGTCTGGAGTTTCAAAGGGAAAAGTAAGGGGACAGAGGGAATTATCATGGGATATTGTTTACAATCATGGAAGTTATTAATTATAAAAAATAAATTAATTAATTTTTAAAAGTCCCCTTAGATTCAGGTCTTTGAACACAGAATCCCAAGTTGATGTCACTGTTAGGGAAGGTTGTGGAAGTTCTAGGAGGTGAAGATATCCTGGAGGAAGTATTACTGAGGGTGGATCTTGAGGTGCCTTAGTGAGATACCAAACTGGGTTCTCTCTGTCTACATCCTTCCTGCTGAACTGAGAATGCGATGCCACCTTCCTGCTCTTGCTATGCTTTCCTGACATGATGAACCTACTCCTGAAAACAGTAAGAAGAAAATCGACCATTTCCTTCTGTATCTTGTTTGTGATTAGGTATTTTATCCCAATAAGAAAGCAACTCATACAAATAAACTACTTATTTCCTCTTTCCTTTGCCTGTATCAAGTTTTGGTCTCATCTAAACCACTCTGGTTAATTGTATTTCTGATTTTCATAAATATACTTGGGAGAGTTGGAGAGATTGACTAGCAGTTAAGGTTCTTGCCTACAAAGTCTAAGGATCTAGGTTTTTTTCTCCAGAACACATGTAAGTCAGATGCACATGTGGCACATGCATCTGAAGTTTGTTTTCAGTGGGTAGAGACCATGGTGTGCCTATTCTCTCACTATGTCTTCCTCTTTCCCCCTCTCTCTCTTTCTCACTCTCTAAAATAAAGAAATATTCTTGTGAGTAATAAAATAATATATGTAGTGTAATACTAATATATGGAATAATTTCTGTCTTCTTCTATTCCCTTCTTTTTATATAATATCACCAGAGGTGGTAGCCTTCTCTCTGGTCTCTAACATAGCTATTTCCTGTGAAGCTATAGTGCCATGCCACCTTTTTTTATTATTATTAATTAGTTTTGTACTCAGGGAATACAGTCAAGTTGGTACCATTGTTAGCCTCCTCCCTGTCCTCCCCCCTACCACCTGGTCCCTCCTTGTTGTGGTATATAGGTCCTGCATTGAGGAGTTAGCCCACAGTAATGGGTAGGAGAAATGTCTCTGCATATCATGAATCAACAGGTGGCTATGACATTCTTTCTGCCCCCTCTTCTGCAAAATTTCCCTGAGCCATATTTTGTTCATTTTAGGTCTGTTTCAGTGATGAGGTCCTGGGAGCCTCTGTGTCCTTGGATATCTCATTTGGTAGGAGTTGATTGTTCTCTGTGTCGATCTCTGTCACCCTTGTGATGGTACCAGGTTCCAAGAAAACAGCACCCTTGCTTGTTTCGCCAGTTATTCTTAGTTTCAGCTGGGGCCCATTTGAGGTATGATGGGGTGGTGCTCTCCTTAGGATCTGCATCTATCTGTAAAAGAGAAGCAGATTCTCCAGTGGAGAGTAAAGTTAGCACCAGATAAATGGGATAACCCTTATATTTTTTGGAGAGAATTTAATAGGTGTAGGCCCTCTTGTAGCCCACAATTCATGGTAGCTTGATAGTGGAGAGTGGGCTCATCTTTGAATATGGTTGTGACTTGTTTCTCAGCTCTAGATATGGGTTTTGTTCCTTTGAGCAGATCAGTTAGCCAAATCATGGGCAGTTGGTTTCCCACCTTGGCTGTGTGCCACTATTGCACTTATGTGAGCATCATGACAGGTTATTTGCTGCTAAGTAGGTTAAGCCATGAGTTTCTTGGACAGATATTTGTCATTTTCTCCCAGTTGCCCATGTAGCATCTTCTGGCACTAGATGCACTGCCTGGGGACTGGCTCTCTTCCAGCTTCCAGCTATGTCACTCCATGTTATGCATATGGTGGCTTGGCTCCATTTATATTAGTTCTGTTGTCAGTTCATTCTTAAGGCCAGCTGAACCCATCTTCTTCTCTTCCCCCACTGCTTCTAAAAGTCCACTTGAATGAATAACTTTTTTTATCTTATTGTTGCAAACTGCCTGAATGGCATTTTGACAGTGTCACTAGGCTGACTTTCCAGTTAAGTTAATTATCCCTTGATTCTAGCAAAAATAATGACAGCAACATTGCAAAATCCAAATTTAAATTAATCAGAAACTATAATTGTGATGGACCATTTTTATAAATTTGTGCAAGGTTATTCCTGCTGTAACCAGCCCAAAATTTTGGAACTGATCTGATGTCTCAGAAAACATTATCTTCACACTAGGATCTGCATCAGCTAGGTCGTCAGCTTGTTCACTACTTCTTGGTTTTCACAAATTGACCAAAACCAATTTAAAATTGACAAAACAAGTTTATTTTTATGTATTTATTTAGCAAGCCATCACAAAGTTCTATAACACTTAATGCTCTTTTGTGTTTACTTGGTAGGTTTCCCAAAATAAATCCAATTTCTGAGTTGAGTTGAGCTTGAAAAAAATCATAATTCCAAAATGCTATATACTAAACACCTCTTGATGTCATCCCACAGGAATTCATTATTCCTAACCTCAATTTGCAGTTTCCAAAGTCTATCTTGTTCACTTCAATGTGCATTTCCCTGCCCTTGGAGGGATTGAGTGGGAGCAGCCAGATTATAATTACTGGGTGACTGATAGAGAAAAGGTGCATATCAAAAAGGATGCACATTGGATTTATTTTGGAGTGTCTTTGAAAAGCTGTTGTTTTCAAACATGCACTTACTAAAAGGGGTTTCTGTCATTCTACCATTTTAGCTTGTAGTTCTGTAGCCATTGAAAACACTTTTTCTTATGTATTGATTAACCAATGTATTGATGTATGGTAAACATACAAGAAGATGTAGATACTTAATGTGCACTACTTTATTTGCATGGAGATAAATATATACCCATTTAACCACCACCACAACCCATGTCATAAACATAACAATCTCCAAAGAAAACAATTTATGCATAATTAATAACTTCACATATGACTTTTCATGCAAAAACTATTGACTTTATTTGTTACTCGTGACTACTTATTTCATATATGATTTATTGAATGACTGAACAGCCACTCCCCTGCTCTCCTTCAGGCTTATCATTATGCAATAGAGCACCTCTAGACATGTATCTATAATAATCGAATTTGAGGAAAAGGAAAAAAGTCCAATTATCACTTTTGCTGTTGTTGTTTTGAAGCAAGCCCAACAGACTAGCCTTTTTTTTTTTTTAATTTATGTGAAAAAGAGAGGAAGAGGGAGAGAGAGAAAGAGATAATTGGCACACCAAGGCCTTCAGCCACTGCAATCAAACCCCAGTCACACGTGCCCCCTTGTGCACATGGGCAAGCTTGCACACTTGCATCACTTTGCACATCTGGCTTACATGGGATCTGGAGAGTCAAACATGGGTTCCTAGACTTCACAGCAAGTTCCTTATCCACTAAGCCATCTATCCAGCCCAATTATCATTTTTCAAATGTAATTTTAGATGTCAAAGGGATGCCATTATTTTTAAGGATGACTTTGGCTATTTGTCCCTCCATTGTAGAAAAACATAATGCTTCCTCCTCTATCAATCAAGGTATTGAGTAAAAGAGTCTACTTTGGTCTTTGATTATTATCAATATCCTTCACTGGCCAGATTTCACTGTTTTCTGTTTTTTGTCTTGGGCTTTTTTTGCAGAACTTTCTTGTTGTTAATGTATTATTGTAGATTCTTCAAAGAATAAAGAATGCAATACTGTTAAGAACATTTGCTTTGCAATCGAACAACTTGGTTTAAAATTTCAGCTTTATTACCCACCATCTGTGTTATCTAGCTAGCTTCTTTACCCTGTCCAAACTTTAGTTTATACGCATCCTTGAGTGAGGATAATTGCTAAGTCTTCTGCTTATGGTGGGTGCAAGGCTTAAATGAAACTCTGTGTAAAGTGCATAGCCTTGTTCAAAATAAGGGCCTAATAAATACTCACTGTTACTGCAGCTACTACAGCAGCTCTTCTCTTCGCTAGTACTGCAAATCTGTGAGAGAATACTACAGCTCTCTTCACCAGTACTGTAGCTCTGCCAGCCACAATAGCTTTCTCTGTATCCACAACAGCTGTTGTTAAGTTATGTCAAAGTCCATTCCTCCTGTTTCAGGATAATTGTTGCTTTTTATCTTATTAATGAAGAAGCAGATTCAAACAGGTCATGAAACTCACATTAGAACAAGACAACAGTAAGTGACACCTCTGAGGTCAGTACCTACTTCATCATAATCAAAAGATATTACTCTTTTTTTCATACTGTCTGATGTTCTCTGGATCCTGTCTCCCATTCTTAGTTTGCTTCCCTTATCTTTATTTTTTTCCTACTATGTAACTTAGGCTGGTTTCAAACTTGTCATTCTCCTGCCTCAACATCATGAATGTTGGGATTACAGGTAGAAGCCACAAATGCCAGCTCATCTTTAATTTCCTGAAGGAGCAACAAAGAAGTAACTTGCTTTTACCTGCCTCTTCTCAAGTTCCCCTAATTCCTTGCTGTTAATCTTTATTTCACATGTATTTGCTAATGACTTTCTCCCACTTATAGGAAATAGCTATTATTCACTTCACCCCAATAATGATAGAGGAAAAGAAAATATACATGCAGGCCTCTCTGATGGTCTAGTGCCTGACATGGACTTTTATTTTGATTGTTTATTATACCCTTATCAGTTTTTATACTCATGGAGCTACCAAAGAGTACCTTTGGCAATGTGTACTCCTTTCATTCATTTGAAGTGAACTATATGCACCATTTCCTATAAACAACTTCCTTTTCATCAATCTCAGGTGGGGATGTGGTGTGTTTGATGAAAATAGTGGAGATGATGAAAGTGATATTGCAAAGATAGTAGAAGAATCCTAAGTTTGGGACCATGGGGTTTTTCAATCAACTGAGTACAGCAGTACCAATTTACTCAGGCAACTAACATATATTGGCACACACACGTCTAAGATAAACAGATGATAGGGCACATCTTTACTTTTGTCACTCCATATAGTGTCATTGGAGAATGGGATATATATCATGAGGACTTTGGTTAGGTAAGACAATAAAATTTCATGAGATCACAGATAGACTTGGAGAGACATTGGAAGCAATAATGGCAGTAATGAGAAAGTATCTAAGAGGAAACTAGGATGATCTTTGAGGAACAAGGTAGCTTGCCAGCTACAGATGAGCTTGCTGCTCTAAAATCCCACTGTATATAGTGTTATAATAATAACATCACTTTGTAAAATCAATAGTTTTATAAGGTATTTGCCTACAGTGGATATATAAGTAATTGTTCTTGTTTTTTTGAGGTTCTAAGATGAAATATGTGGTTGAACTGCAAATGAGTATAATCAGTTTATTCACAGATGTAAAAATCAAATGCTACCACTGTGAAGGGTCCACAACCAATATTCCCTGAGCCTCGTAGGGCAGGTTAGAAGTCTCTTTTCATGTTGGTCTCTCTGAGGCTTCTTATTTTCTACTGTGATGAATTGTGAGTCTCCTCCATGTTTACCGCCATCTCACTGGAGAGAGTTCTCTAGACTAGCATTGAGAGCAGCATTTATATTTAGTCCACTACTTACTCTGTAATGCTCCCTGGATCTAGTGGGTGTGGTAGAGATACTCATCCCATGATAAGCATGCAGTGTTCTCTTCTTATCATTTTGATGGGACCTTCCCAGTATTTGCCATTTGTAACAGGGTCTCTTATCATAAGTGAGAGCAGCAATGATCAAAGAGGACAAAGAGGATAAATATATCCATTTAGAATCTTTTTTGTGGGTATAACCTCCCTATTTAGCAAAGAGAAAAAAGAAAGAAGTAAAAAACAGTAGTAGCTTTCTACTAGGGTCTATGACCTTCCAAGCCACGGGCTTCTGATTTTGGTCTCATTATCAGGCATGAATTTGACAGCTATGCTCTAATTTATAAGGTGTGATTTTTTAATAGTCACAATTTTGTGAAAACAGACAATGGTCTAGTGTAAGAATATAGGCATAAACTGTATCTAGATAGCTGAATGTCCTTAAGAAAAAGAAAAACTTGGTCCTATTCCTCTAAAATAATCCATGGGTGAGGAATATTTCAAAAGAAAAACTATGAAGTACCAATAACCCAAAGCTGATGGGACATGACCCATACCAGAAATCTAGCAGGGTACAGTGAGAAGGGACCATGGATACTTACCCTGAAGATTAAAGGTCACTTCAAGGAGATAGCTAAATTTCTAAGAGCCCAAAACAGACTAGCATTAACCTAAGAGTTGAAAGTTTATAAATGTTCTAAATGAACTATATCTCAGATTCCTGAATTAAATATACAAGCTTTTTTTTCTCTATAGAGAGAAAGGTCCTCAAAAGCTATTATATGCTAATAAGTATGTATTTCAAAGAAGAAAAGTAGGAAGAAGAGCACAAGTGTTTCCAACCAAATGATATTTATTAGCATCTTCCAGACCTTGTTCTTTTGTAAACTAATGTTTAAGAGGTATTGATTTATATTGTGGTTGATATTGAACTCCAAAATTGATGGGCAAGTAAAAGCAAGGGCAGGAAATGCTAACACATGTGGTTCATAAAGTTAAGTAAATACCAGCAGTAAGACTACAGGGAGAAGTGCACTGAATAGCACTTCAGGGATGCACAGAAAGGGAGTTAAAAAGAACCAGAGTTCCCGGGAATAGGACCTGCACTGTAGCCAGGGCTAGAATCAAATGGGATTAGTGACGAAATTCCCTCTCTATGAAGGAAAGCCTTATCTAAGCATGGGTTCCAAGAAAAGTAAAAACTATGCAATAGACCATGATGTCAGGTATACAGGATGCAATAGAATTCCAATATATAATTCCCTATCCAGCCTACTCTCTGACCCAGAAAAGAAAAAAAACTCTATGAACACTTATTTACAGTTCCAACTACATGATGGAAGACAAGAAAATGGGGAGAGATATGAGCACATGGGTTATAACTACAGTAGATAAAGCTGTGGAAATCTGAAAAGAATGCCAGAAAAAAGTAGGAAAGAACCGACAACTAAATTTGCTAACATGGCCTGGGTTAACTTGGGTACATCACCTTTAATGGCCCATGTTGTGAAGTAGGAAACCCTTGTGATCCTTTCTGACCATGTATTTACTTAAAATGCATTTAAAGTTACCATGCTATACAGAAAGATTTCCATCTTGTGAGTTAAAGGTAAGGCATAGTGTCACTTACTTATGTGCCACCATCTAGTTGGAGAAAATGAGATTAAAGACATATTTATTCATGTACTGGACCAGAGAATAAGCTAGGAAAGACTGTAGATTTAAGGTTGTGTCACTTTCTTTACCCTTGGCATGATGGCATTTCAAGTACTTTTCAAAGCACATCCTGAATCCTGAGCCTTTAATGTGCTTGGATACTGCCCTTTTCTTAGAGATTGACTTTAATTAATTAAAGGGAACATGGTTTTGAAAACACAGAGCTGTGATGCTGGGAATGAGAAGTGGCAGACCTGCAGCCTAAAGATTATCACGTAGCCCGGCAGCTAATTCCCAGCTGCTTGTAGCCAGTACACTAAACCGACTCACAGCTTTGGCATTTTCCTACATTGGATCTTATTCAATTAGAGTGCTTTTTAGAATTCACAACTGTAGTGATTAACCAAGATATTAATTAGTAACTAATACTTAGAAATTATTATCTATGTACTAGATGATATGCTAAGTACTTTAAGTGTCTGTTCATCCCACTTTCAAAATCACTACTGGCTTGTCATTATTTTCACTTAAAATATGAGGGGAAAGGGGCTGGGAAGATGTCTCAGTGGTCCAAGACACTTGCTGTCCAAGCCTAATGACTAGATTCAGATCCCAAGAACCACATACAGCCAGATGCATGCAGTGCTGGCACCTGTAATCCTAGTGCACCTAGGCAGAGTCAGAAGAACACTGAAGCTTGAGGCAGGTCAGACAGTCTTGTGTTGACAGCAGCAAAACAACTGCGAGACCCTGTCACGCACTCAGAGGAAAGCGATGACTGACACGTCCAGCTTGCCCTCTCAGCTCCACACATACATCATGACACATGAGTTCCCAAGCAAACACACACACCATGTATACAAAATTATATGGAAGAAAATATTAGTGAGCTGAATAATTTGTCCAAAATCATAGAGCTAGAAAAGCCAGAATCTGAGTCAAAATCCCACACTCCTCACCGTGAAGTCACCAATTACACCAGTGTCTCTCAATTATCCAAATGATTATTTCATACTCTATTTGAATAGCTAACATTATTATTAAACAAATAGAGTTCTCTTGTTTACCAAAATCTCTAATTTTTCTCATATTAAATAAGAAAAAAAAAGACTGGGCTCCATTCCTGAGTAGGCATAAGCTACAATATAGATACTTATCATTAGACTAGGATGACGTTATTACATGTAACAACATTCCATTATAATGCCAACTAAATCGGTGTTTTCTTTTTTCCTTTTACTTGCAATGTTCTCCACTTCTGTTTTGGTTTGTTCGCTGCCTCTTCTTTAGGCCTCTTGATCCTGTGACTTATCCTTAGACTTGGCCAAGTCCAGCCCTAGAGTCCCTCCTTGCCTTCATTTTCATGCTTTGTATTTGCTAAAGCTTCTGTTCTTGTCCTCTAAGAATCTGAGCTGTTCCCCATCAAAGCTCCAGACAGAGGAAGAGGTTTTCAACCAAATACACTTAAAAATTAAGAAGATACCACTTTGTATGCCTTCTCTCCTTAGTTCTGTAAAGAACAAAATATCTCATGTTTCTGCAACTATTTGTAGTAGTGATGTGTTTTCTATGATTTTCTGCAAAAATAAAAATAAAAAAAATTCTACATCTCACCCTCTAGTGGACAATGTTCCTGGTATGTGTGGTGGTGGCATTCACTGCTTCATGACATCATAGTCAGGAGACATAACAATCCCAATGTATGTCTCAAGGCACAATAGTTACTAAGGGAAGAAAATGTCTCACCTGAAGAATTGGGAGCAGGTAAGCATTTCTTTAGATTTATCATGAATGGGTATTTGGACAGCCTCTTGAGAATAATGAAAATATAGCCTGGATAGTCAATATAGAAGATGACTCAACCCAGCAAAATGTTCACTATATGTATTTAACATCTTTGGTATTAAAAACAAAAGTGAATCTATGCCTAGTCCAACATTCCTTTCAGTAAAACACTGCTGCTGATTTTATTTATTTATCTATTCATTTATTTATTTACTGTGGTATTAAAGACTGAATGAAGGGCACTGTGCATGCCATGCAAGAATGCTACAACCAAGCTACTCTACATCTTCTTTAAAGTTCAATACAAATGTGATGATGTCTTCAACAGCCTCATTCCATGTTATAGTACAATGAGTAGAAAAATGAAACATTGGTTGTGAGTGATAGACAAAGTCACTTTTGTTTGGAAACAGGGTCTCATGATGTAGCCAAGATGACCTTGAACTTTTGATCATCCTCTCTTAGTCTCCCAAGTGCCTGTACTTACAGTTCTACACATGGTCCAACCCATAGCAGATCTTTAATGGCTATTTTCATAACTCCTGTGAAGTAAGTAACTTCATCTTTAAGTAGTTTGATAAGAGAAATGAACAAGACTAAGAGTGAGAAAGTGAAACACACGATTCCCTTATGAAATGTGACTTACTTGTGCCTTTGAAAGAAGTTGAATATTACTGGTTAAGAATTCACAGAATTCTATTAAAAGACTGAGTAGAGTGTTGTAGGGTAAAGTATTTTACAAGAATAAAAGATCACATATTCAAAAACTTCTCTCATTTTTGTGCCTCATCTGCTCACTAACAAATCCCCATGTAGCCTTCAACATTCTCTAACTTGACTTGTACTGTGTTTTTCCTTCATTCTTAGAACTGCAATATCTGATCATGATATGACCTCACTCATTAAGCTTTGACAACATATTAGGATCAATTATCTATTTTTTGTATACAATAGAAATTCAGATTACTTTCTCAAAAGTTTTGAAACTTTACAGCCTTCCTGAAACCATCTGGCTCTTATGGCCCACTCTGAGCTCACAAGTTGGCTCCTTTAATTCCACCTTTGGTCTAATTTTGGTCTATTACTCCAATTCATTTGTCTATTCATGGTCTGATGCCATGGACTGAGGTTGCGGAAGACATCATCATATTTGTATGAAACTTTACATATCAATTTCTTAAAAACAGATTTCATCATGGCAATGAATAGCAAATCTTCCAGATCACAAGTACAGCTTTAGCAGATATATGACTCAGCACAAGGCCCAAGCTATGGCATAAGCAAGGCCAAATATTGACCCTGTGGCTCCACTGTCCCTGCCATGATATTGCATTGTCCTTGCTGTGCTCACTTACAGGCATATCCACACATTATGCAATTGAGCATTTTCTAAGCCAGTTATGAGAATGCTTCAGGAGCTTTCAAATAGTTTAATGTACACTAGAAAGCGTACTCTTTGCTTGAATTCTACAGTGATTATTTTAAGGTATCAGGAACCACATCACATCAGCAATAGCAACACTTGCTTTTCCAAAAGAATTCTTTACAATGAAGCAAATGGAAAGGAAGGATATCCAGAGAGCACATTTTAATCACCAGATAATGAATAAATCACAGCAGCCTGCTTTGAAGAACTAAAGGGAAATAAACAAAAAACAGAGAATTCTCATTCTACTGAGTCTCTGGAACAGCCCATTTTTTCAAAGACTGACACAATCAGTATTTTCCACATAAAAAGAGAACAATTTTTAACTTTATATAAGCCAAAATGCCTTAAGTAGATACACCTATCAATGGCAACTTGATTTCTTTTATATCTGGTCTGGGTTTTATATGGAGATCATGAGTATGAGTACAAGGAATAAAAAATATGTTGATTTTTCTCCCAATGCACCAATGAATTATCTAAATTTTATGAAAATGTCCATAAATGCAATATATGTAAGTCTTCCTTCTCCCCATGGTCTCACAGTAATCCATCTTATCTGGGGTTACTTCATTCTTTTTTCTAGCACCATCATGTGATGGAATTATATTAATGAATAATTCATATCACAAACAGCGAAATGATTTTGCTGCAAATGATAAGTTTGAGGTGAGAAAGGCCAGTGAGTCTGCTTTACCTTAGTACAATGTGCTGTGTATTTCCAGCAGCCAGAAGACAGCATCTGAAAGTTTTTACCACAAAAAAATGATAAATGTTTGAAGATATAAAGATTTTAGTCTGGCTTAAATATTATATAAGGGTTGGAGTGATGGCTTAGTGATTAAGGTGTTTGCCTACAAAGCCAAAGGACCCAGGTTTGAGTTCCCCAGGACCCATGTTAGCCAGATGCACAAGGGGGCACATGTGTCTGGAGTTTGTTTGCAGTGGCTGGAGGCCCTGGCACGCCCATTCTCTCTCTTTCTCTATCTCTCTCTCTCTCTCTGAAAAATAAATTAAAATAAAAAATAAGTATTATATAAAGTATACATTTGTGGAAACAACACACTGCAACATTAATAGGTACATTTTTTCTGATCTCATATATCATTAAAATGCATATAAATGTAATCAATAATAGAGAATCCTCAAAAATGATACCTCAATAAGAGGGTATTGGAGATCAGACAGAGACACTGGATCTAAAATTGGATACATATTGAAATCACTGGAGAAGCTTTATAAATATTCTGATTTAATTGGTCTGAGCTGAGACCTGAGCATCAGTTTCTTAAAGGCTAATGTGCAACTGAAATATAGTCCCATTCTAGAACCATGGTCCTCAATGTATAAGCCCACTAAAATCTCTCAAATCAAAAGTCTCAAGTGTTGCTTTTTTTTTTCCTTTTCATCATCATCATCATCTTCTTCTTCTTCTTTTAAGTTTGCTTAAGATTGTGGACCACTTTTCTAGAACAGAGCAGTAAACACTCAGACACTAGTTCTTAAGTCAGCAGCAGCATAACCTTCGAGTAGGTTAGAATTATAGTTCCTTGAATATAACCCTAGATCTATTGAGCCAAAAACTCTATAGTAGCAACTGTTATCTGTTGTTTAATCATCTCTGTGGGCAGCTATGAAACACTATACTTGAAATGCAGTCATTTAGGCAGAGATTACATTTTGTGTGATATTTGCTTTATTTTGCAGTAATGTACTAGGTGGTTAGATACTTAAAATTGGGCCTTCTTTGGTGGGTGATATGATTCCTTAAATGAGTTTGTATGGATCAAAGATAAAGCTCTTCCTGGCCTAAAAATAAGGCAACAAAATGAGAAATTCAGCTTGTGTCTATGACCCTGTAATGGAGCAGTTCTTAATCATATTAGAAAGCTATAAACAGCTGTGAACTCAGGTGACAGCATCCTGGCCCTACTTTCTGTGACTGGATAGTTTTGTCTCTATATCAAATGCAGACCATTTGGGAAAAAAACCATTAAGAGCAATTACAGTTCCTACTCACTGAGAGTGCTTACTAAGCACCAGATATCATTTGACTCTCAAAACAGCACTATGTAATGGGAATAGTGACCTGACAAGAAATATAAATAATGTCTCCAAAGTTACATCCTCTGGATAGAGAAGGCTGGTATTAACTAACCAGTGTGATTCCAGAGTAAAACACACAACTATTACATTAGTATTTCTCAGTGAGAAGTAACTGTTCCCCAGAAGATATTTGGTAATGTTTGGAGACAATTGTCATTGCTGTGTGTATGTGCGTGCGTGTGTGTGTGAAGCACCCCATGGCATCAACTGGGAAGAGAATAAGGATATTCAGAAATAACCAATAATTCTGGGGACAGCTTCCCACAGTGAAGAGCTATCCAACCCAACTCCATCTCTCCAGTATGAAAGCCCAAGGAGAACTGACTTAATCAGCAAATGAAAACCATTTAAATTGGACTTTTTTTCTCTAACCAAGGATTACCAGATTTCATGATGATAATAGTGCCCGTAGTCTCAGCACATGACTTTAACTAAAGCCTTCCCATAAGTTAAAATTCATCCCCATCTGGAATTAGCAAGTAGTACCTTCTCTCTATGGGGACAAGCATTGTGACTAGAAGTGTCCTGAATGTATCTGGAGTTCAGCAAGTAGGGACCTGGGTAATTAAGAATGTAGCTACTAACTTGTTACTTTATCAGAATTTTATCAGGTCTTATCATTGTAATTAAGGAAACTATATTAACCTGCAAACTCTGCTCATGGGTGTAATAGGAAGGTTTACCAGAGTTAATTAAAATGCTATCAGACTCATGCTGTAAAATCCCACTTATAGATCTGGGTCCATAAAGGGAAACTTTTCTCAGAGAAAAATACAATGAAGACAGTTGCTATGTGAGAGAGTAGCTACTACTTGATAAATCTCATCTACAGAGAGGGACAAGTCAGATAACAAGGGTAGGAAGGTCCCTAAGAGTCTAACAAAGGAATGGAGAGACATTACAAATGGGTGAGGAGGTTTCAAATAAAGAGTCAATTGTATTGGAAGTAAACACACATAGGACCTGTTACTTTTTTGTTTTTTATATGTTATCTTCATGTTTATTTTTTTTTTCTTTGATTTTTCAAGGCAGGATCTGACTCTAGCTCAGGCTGACCTGGAATTCAGTATGTAGTCTCAGGGTGGCTTCAAACTCATAGCAATCCTCCTATCTCTGCCTCCTGAGTGCTGGGATTAAAGGCTTGCGCCACCACACCCGGCTAGCACTTGTTACTTTTTAAAAGAAATAAATTAGCCAGGCATGGTGGCACATGCCTCTAATCCCAGCACTGAAAGGCAGAGGTACAAGGACGACTCTGAGTTTGAAGACAGCCTGAGACTATAGAGTAAAAGAGACAAATCATTATTCAGAAATAATTTTACACATGGAATTTATGCCTTGTAATTACTTAATGTCCAGACAGACTTCATTACCTCTATTTTTTTTGCTGCAATTTCCTTAGTGTCTCTGACACTCTCTCTCCCTCTTCACCCCTCTTCTCTGTCCCTTCTCTCATCTCTCCTATCCATCTAATTCCTTTTCCTAAATTCCTCTTGTTTCTACCTCTTCTTTCTCCATCTTTATCTGTCTCTTATTTTTATCTCTCTCTCTCTTGTGTTTCTTTGATGGACTATCTCTATGGTTTTTTTTCTCTGAAACACACCTAGATCCCTTGTTATGCATACCTTCTATTGTGGTAATGAATCCATTTGTTTTGTATCTTACAGACCCAGAGACCATGAGCCGTGTCCTGTGTTCTTCAGTCCTCTAGCACACCATTTAAAGTAAACTTCATAAATAAATGTATGTTAAATGGCTGCACAAAAAATGTAGGTGAGCCAGGCATGCTCTCAGAAGGCAGAAGTAGGAGTATTGCTATGAGTTTGAGGTGAGGCCAGCTTGAAGCTACAGTGTGAGTTCCAGGTCAGCCTGGACTACCTCAAAAAAAAAATAAATAAATAAAAAGTAGGGTAAAATAGCATTCATTCATATTTATTGCTTTCCTCTTTAGAGCCACCAGTCAACCTTCTCAACACTTAACTCTTCAAAAAGAGAGGAAAATAATAAAATAGGGAAAGATCTCAAAAAAATAATGCAATAACAAAAATAAATAACAAAGATTAAGGAAGGGGTACTTAGTAATGTATAACTTTTGTAAAAGACTAGTACATTTTGAGTCCCCTTTAATATGCAAGTCTTTTCCTTGCACTTTGAAGATTTGCAAAAGCCTTTTTAAGGAAACCTTGTGGGATCATGGGAGTATTGAAAGAGAAGCTATGTGGAGTCTTCTGGATTCTTTTTTTCCAGCAGCAGAGCACCATGTTTATCTGTTTCATGCGCTGAAGACCTATATTCTATTACTCTCCGCAAAAAGAAGCCATGCTTATAGAATTGGTATGTTAGTTGACTCTTCTAACTTTGTCAGTAAGAAAATATCTCCCCGCATTCACAAGATGAACTAGTGGCTAAACTATGACTCATAGTCCTTGATCAGCTTCCATTCACCTGAAGGTCATTTTTATATGCTTCAGGGGTGATTGGTGTGGTGGGAGCAACAAAACGGGGAAGGATAGTAGAAAGGAAATAGCTGAGAGCAGGCCTTTAAGGTAGGTAAGGGGCAACGTGGTCAGCTTGTACTAAGACAGATCTGCCATGGGGCTTCCAATGCGCATCACATGAAGCGAAACCATGTAAGTTCCTGCTACAAAAAATTTGCACACAGCGATGGGAAAACACTAGGCCACCATCAGCATTTGTCAGGCCCCTCGCTGAACTAGAAGTGCAGAGCTGAATGAGGAGGACTCCATTACTGCAGGAAAGAGAACATACAAGAAAGGGTGGACAATGGGAAAGTAAGCACGGACAGCTCTGTGTGGGGGCAGGAGGCTCCTGGATGTTGAGGCGGATCCAAGGAAGAAAGCAGGAATTTAACTGTTTGTTTACAAAGGCACTTGTAGAAGACGCAGAGGATTTTGTGTGAAAAGTTTCAGCTTCACAAACAGGATCCTTAGTGGTGAGTTGTATTGGTACTTTCCCACAGCTTCGTGACTGTGGACAAGTGGCTTCGCTTCTCTGGGTCACTATGTGCTCATCTGATGTAAGGGGCATAATCCTATCCATTTACCTTGAGGATGTGTGTGAAGATAAGGCAGCAGATTAGAAGTAGATGTGCTTCATAAATGGCACGGGAACTTAAAGTTCAAATGCACCACTATATCCCTCACTATCATCATGTGATTCATCAGAGGAAAATATATCGAATTTGGCATCTTTTGCAACTAGGCCACTCATGTTAAGCTTAGCATACAATTTCTTGAATATGAGGACCTGGGGAAGGTACTTAGTAGCACAGCTGCTGTCCTGTTCTTTGTCACTCAGACTTAAATGCCCAGCAAGCGCAGAAAGTCTTTTTAAACTAGCCTTAGCAAATCAGGGAAGTTGTCAAGGCTTCATTGCAATCTGTGGCTCTGTTTCCTTCTGTAAAAAAGAGCAGCATGCCCGCTGCAGGAATTCCAGGGATATTTAATGCTTGGCTTGAGTTTTGTTCTTTTCCTTTCTTTTATTTAAGTGAAATCGGCTAGGTGCTGCTGATATTTGTGATGTGACAAAATAGTGATTCACCACACAGAACCAGGGTTTCCTGGAAGCAATTTGCAGGAGAAATAAATACAGGAGCAATCACAAGTATTATCTCCCAATCAGCATGATGTGATATAAAACAAAGAATGTCACTGCAGGGAGGAAGTGTCCCTTTGGAGTGAGGAATGTATGAGCTTTACTGCTTTCCAGAGAGAAATTCTGTGCATGGATAGGCTCCCAAAAAGTTCCAATATGCTGCTTTCAGAGAACAACCTTTGACGTCTGTGGCTTCTATAAGGAGCTTTAATTAGAAGGCAGTGGTTTTTAAACTATAAGAGAATAGTCCTTATAGCTAGGAAAACAATGCATTTTCCAATTCCCTTCCCATTCATTGATCCACAGTTAACATCTTCAGTTTGCAAAATTAAGAGTATTAAACTGTTACTATATTTGATTGGCTAAGTGGCTAGGTCATCACATGAGGGAAAATGTGTTCAATGTCACAGAGAAAGTACTAAAAACAAAGAGCTGTATGAACTGTGCCTAGTGTTATATGCTATGTGCTTTAAGATATTATCTCACATTACCCTCACATCAATTCCAGAGACAAAGTGCTGAAGTTTGGCCTTCAAACCCAAAAATGAACTGAGGGATGGATGCCTTGAAAAGGAAAGTTCTTTTGCTGCTTCAGAAACTCAGCTCTACAATCACATCACTGATATGGAGCATGTGGCCCCACAGTGAAACACCATCCCACAGGTGATAGTCACAATGTCCCTTTATCCCAATTCATAACATTTTTCTTCCATCAAATATGGTCTTGGGAAATGGTTCTATCAACTATTTCACTTTAACAGTGATTGGACTCACTTGCACAGAGTGCCTGTATTGTCAGATTCTTCTGTGGTTATAGAAAGCAGCTATGGGACCAAGTACATAAACCAGAGCCCAGGATGACTGTTGGAACAGAGCTGGGATCCTGACAGTATCTGAGAAAGCTGAAAGGAATCCTGATTACCCTGTGGAATATAACAAATATCCAGTGATGGGTGCATCTACTCCCTCATCTTTACAACTAGATAAACTAAGAATCACAGAGATAATGCAATCTGCAGGTGGAGAAATGTATGAAGAAAGAACTAAGATAAGGATCCCCCTGTCCTGCCCAACTAGATTACACAATTCAGTGAAGAGCTAGAGAAGAAGGTGGAGAAAATGGGAACAACCAAAGCAGGGAAAATTTGAAGAGATGTGTATTTTAGAGAAACTGACAGTTAAATGCATTTCAAGAAGTGAATAACCCCATCCCATAATATTGCAGAGAATCTTAGAAGGTTATGAAATGAAAAACAACCTTTTTTATCATGAAGAAATCACTGGACATTGTAGCAAAGGCAATGTTAGATGAAACTGCATGACATATATCAAACCAGAAAGAACTGAAAAAGGATGGAAAATACAACTAAGTTAGTTGATATTAGTATAACTAACAAGATTGTTAGCTTTTAGAGAGAAAAGATGTGCCAAACTGGTAAAAAGATGTCTGTGATCTAAATAGTTTTATAAGTGAAGAGAGAGAAGATCACCCAACAGCTAGATATGGGGAAAAGTTGAGGGGGATAGGATCAAGTCAAAGCAAAAGGAATAAACAGAAATAGCCTAAGGCAGGAAATAGAGACATTGGGATAAGTTGCTTAGGGATGGATATCTTTAAGTGAAACAAAAGCAAATATGAGTGGGCAACATAATAAAAAACCTCAGGATATTTACTGTGAAGGATATGAAAGGGTGAAGGTTCTCAATCATTTAAAGAGAGACAAATAAAAATGGTATAGTGAATTTGGAATATAATCTGAGTTTACAAAGAAGGAACATCAGTTGACGGATATGTCTTGATAGTTTCAGGTGTGATGGATAATCTTCCTGGCTAACTAGACTGGCTTTAGAATCACTTAGGAGACATTATCTGTTGGATCTACTTGTGAGTGCTTGCAGGATGGTTTAAGTGAGGAGTGACACTGATCCCATGGTTGGGATCCAGACTGAATAAAAATGGAAAGGGGAGGAAGCAGGTGAACACACCATTTGCCTCTCTCTGCTTCTTGACTATGGATGCAATATGACCAACCATTTCACACTGCCTCCACCATGCTGTCCCACCATGATGGATATTTTCTGCTCAAACTATGAGCTAAAATAAACCCTTCCTGCTTTAATTCACTTCTGTGAGGTATTTTCTCACAGAAATGAGAAAAGTAACTGACACAGAATGTCTTTTACAAAGATTTTGTGACTCATCACCTATGATAAGAATTCAGGCTTGTTAGTATATTCCAATATACCATGAGGTGAGCTCTAAGACATGTCCAGATATACTCTGGAGAGAGCCTTGCCATCTTTCCTGTCACAAGGTTGAATATGATCTCTTTCTCTCTCTCTCTCTCTCTCTCTCTCTCTCTCTCATTCTCTCTCTCTGTCTCTGTCTCTCTCTCTCTCTCTCTCTCTCTCTCTCTCTCTCTCTCACACACACACACACACACACACACACACACACACATACACACTGATTCTTGCTTTAAGTAAATGGTATAGAAATACTATAAGGAGAAAAACTAAAGATTTAATGTTTACTTTTTCCTTCTGATAGAGTTAATCTTCTTGGGCAGGCAAACTTAGCCCTCATGGGAAACAACTAGAGTTTTCAAGATAAGCTATAATTCAACTGTGGTCTTACATAGAGAAAGGGATATGATCCAAACATTGAGACCTGAGTGTCTGTGGAGAGTGTAGGCATCCAAGTTTGACTATACTCAGAGAGTCTTTCTGGAATTTGGACATGAACAAAGAAGTATTTCAATTTCCACAATTATATGTTAATGTTCTTGTTATCTATAACAAATAGCTTAGTTTTTCTATTTTCTAAGGAAATTTTAAGTGCAAAATATACAATCTGACACCTAAGAAGTCATTTGAGATTAGTTTAGTATAGGTGAAGCTTGTATTTCTCAAGTAAAAATACATTTGTTTATTACATTTACCTCTTGATAAATCAGGCATTGGTGTTTCTTAAAATTATAGTTGATTTTATTGTTCATTGTTAACTGACCTATACCTTGATGATTACTGCAGAATTTCTTTCCCTATTTAATTAGGTTATTTGATTTGTACTTTATGTAATTACAGTATTTGTTTCCTCCTTTGTTTGAAGGAAAATTATAACCATTAGTTCTGCTACCTGAGGCTGCTGAATGAATTTTTACTAAAATAAAAAAATAAGCCACTGAAAAGGGTATAATTGTATCTGAACCAGAAAAATTCCATTTCCTATCCATCACCTTAATTTCATAGTGGCTGCTGAATCCAAAATGAAAAGGTACCAAAGCCCCAGGGGAAGCAGAGGAGTAACATCATTACATCTTCATAGGAAATAGGCTCCTAAGAACTCAGTGCAAGCAGCACAGCCCTGCTTTCTAACAACCTGCACCTCTAATCATGATCACAGCCAAGATCAGAAAATAGGGAACAATGACAGTGACAGCAACAACAAAGACGGAATGGGAACAAGAAAAGAAGAGGCTGCTATGATGTGTATGAGATATATTTCATTTTAAATAAAACCTCTACTAACAATCCATCTTAAAAATTAGTTAAATGTGGCTTGTTCTTATTAGCATGTGTTAACAGCTAACTTCATGGGTCAATTATGTGAACTGTGGAGTCCAGATAATCAGCCACACACTATTATGGATGTCTATAATTTTGATGAGGTTAACATTTTAATTACTATTTAAATAACTGGGTTGTAAGTGAAATAGATTGGCCCATAAAGCAAGAAGGCCAACTGCCCTCAGATGATGATGATAATAAGCATATATGATAAGTGGTTGAACCTTTATCAGGCCCTTAGAGGGAACACCTGAATCACCAGGCCCTGAAGAGGGTATAATGGAGACTGACCTTAATCTTCTGTTTCTTTCTCTCTCTCTTCTCTCTATCTCTTTTATATTAGTTATCTTTTTCCTTCCTTCTCTTCTTGGGTGCTGACCTGTAACTTCCAGTACCAGCATGTGGCTAACATCCACAATGAGCTCTTTATCAGAGAGACCTACAAGGTTTTCCAAAAACAAACAAACAAACAAAACAGATTTCTGTCAGAGTATTTGATGACACACCAAAGGTAAGACCCTACTGCCGAAGACACCGCATGCTGTTGATACATAACATGGAGTGACCTGGCTAGAATCTGAAAAAAAGTCATTCCCCAGACAGTTAGCTTGTCTACTGCCAGAACGTGCTACATGAGCTGCTGGGGAAAAATGACCAACATCTGTCCAACAACTCATGGTCCAAGCTACACAGCAGCAAACAACCTGATGTGATTCTCATACAAGTGCAACAATTTTGCACAGCCATGATAGGAAACCAACTGCTCTTGATTTGGCTAACTGATATGCTCAGTGGAACAGAACCCACAGCTAGAGCTGCAAATCAAGTCAGAACCATATCCAAACATGAGCCCACTCTCCATTATCAAGCTTCCACCAATGGTAGGTTACAAGAGGGCCTACACCTAGTAAATTCTCTCTAAAAAAAAAAAAAGAAGGTTATTCCATCTACCTAACATTACCTTCACTCTCCATTGGAGAATTTGCTTTTCTTTTTTAGATGGATGCAGATTCTAAGGAAAGAACCAGCCCATCACACCTCAAAAGGGCCCCAGCTGAATCTAAGAGTATTTGGGGAAATGAGCAAGAGTGCTTCTTCCTTGGTGAACCTGGTACCAGCACAAACTGAAGGAGATAGACACAGAGAACACTCAACTCCTACCAAACCAGATAGTCAGAAACACAGAGGCTCCTCATCACTGAAGCAGACCTAAAATGAACCAAACATGGCTCAGGGAAATTTGCAAAAGAGGGGGCAGGAAGAATGTTAGAGCCACACATCAGGTCATTATGCACAGACACATTGCCTCTTCCCCATAACTGATGGCTACCCCCACAATGCATGATCCATATTCCCCAAAGAGGAGGGTTCCTGTGGAGGGGGGATGACAGGGAGGAGATTAATTATTGTACCAACATGACTGTATACACTGTGTACATAACTAATAAAAAAGGATATATGATGATGCAATAATGATAAAGGTCTTAGGACCTCAAGGATTGACCTCCCTTCAAGGATCAATCTCCCTGAAAGACAAAATTTTTCCAACTGTTCTCTTTCCATGGGTCTCCTGGCTGCCACTTGCTCTGCAGAGCTTATACCTGCAAAGCCTTTACAATTCTGTAACTTCAATCCTTAAAATAACTTATTTATATAAATGTATACACCTCGGGGCTCTCCACTTTCTCTGAAGAATCCTGGCTGATATGCCATCGTAAATATTCATTAATAGCATGTTATTTTTCTATTAATTTAATAATAAGGCATTTCTCTTTAAGTTGTTTTGAACCAAAGGATGAGCATAGTATATATGAAAAAACTTCAAACCTGTACAGTTTCTTGCAATATCTATTGTGTGGTGAGTCACTATATGTTTTTATTTTTGAATCCTGTTTCTTCATCAATAAAATGATGAAGTGGACAGAAACCATAGTTTCTTGTCCATCTGTTATTGAAAATGTAATGTTCTAAGTTTACAGATCTCTGATAGACTATTGTTCAGTGGTATTTCATTTTACTGCTCAGTGAGAGGGGAGGGGCTATGCACCTTACCTCAAATGTTCTTTGTAATTTTGGAAACTGTTGTCTCTCCTTTGTTAAAAAGATATTTTTTTCTTTCATTTCTGCTCCATAAATAAAAGAAAACTAGAAAAGTAGCTATAATAAATAGAGGAAAAAAAATTCCTCAGCAAGGAATTCAGACAAAACAGTAAAATTTCACAAACTATATTCAAAGATGACAGATCAAGGAGTCCAGAATTCATTTTTCCTACAGAATATTGTTTGGATAGCTGTATTATGTGGTAAGTGATCATTAGAAAATGCTGCTGAGAGCCGGGCATGGTGGCGCACACCTTTAATCCTAGCACTCAGGAGGCAGAGGTAAGAGGATCGTCATGAGTTCGAGGCCACCCTGAGACTACCAAATTAATTCCAGGTCAGCATGAGCTAGAGTGAGACCCTACCTCGAAAAACCAAAAAAAAAAAAAAAAAAAAAAAAAAAAAAAAAAAAAAAAAACCCAAAAAAGAAAATGCTGCTGAAATTCAGCAAAACAAATACTGGAACTGACACTGAGTAGACACAAAACTCATCAAAGCAGAAAATCAGAGGGTACCCAGAGCTCAACACCAGAGAAGGTTTCTAACATGCTCTCCAGGGCTCAGGGAACATTGTGAAGGGTAAGAAGAGCATAGTGGAAAGAATGGAAAAGCCATGGTATGGGGGAGGGTCTATTGGGAGGTTCTGTCCTTCCTACAGGAACTGAATGATGATCCCACAGAGACTTCCAATACCCACCTGAAAGGTGCCTTCAAGGAAAATAGGGTAGGGGGAAGGGGTCATAAGAAGATATTTGAAACAAAATGCAGCCAATCTATAATATGTTTATATGTCAAAGTTCATAATTTAAAAGGAAAAGATATGTGTCTGGAGTATGATTTCAGTGGCTGGTGACCCTGGTACACCAATTCTCTCCCCTGACCCCATAAAATAAATAAATTTTAAAAAAAGAAAAAGAGAAGAAACAACATACAAAACAGAAAAATACTTCTAGAACCTTATGCCACTAAGATTTAAAGTGGCAACATCAGAAAGAAAAAAAAAAAAAGAAGAAGAACAAAGTTCAAAAACTGGGACCATAGCTAGAAGTAGACTCTTTTCTTTAATGGATATAGAAATAATTAGTATGTAAACAACATATATTGCTACCATCATTTTCCTCATCCCTACCCTGTTTCCAAAGAGGCCCTCCTCACTGGGGATGCAGGTCAACCCCATGGGAATTGTGGGTCCCACATTGTCAGGAAAGCAGTCAGGGGGAAGAGGAAATGTCTGTGCATTTAATTTCCCAACTGTGGCTCTGATAATCTTTCTGCCCTTGCTTCCACAAAATTCCCTGAGCCATGTTGGATGCATTTTAGGTCTACTTCATGACAGGTTCTTAGGAGCCTCTGGATCTCTGCTTTGGCAGGTGGTAGGTGTTGAGTGTCTTCAGTGTCTATCCCCTTCATCCTTGTGCTGATATCAGGTTTACTGAGAAAGCAGAACTCTTCCTCTTTACTCCAATTTCTCTATGGTTTCAGCTGGGGTCATGGTGAAGTGCACTGGGTTGTTTATCTCCTCATGTCCAGACACCATCTGAAAAAGAAGCAGAATCTCCAACAAAGAGTGAAGTCAGCACTGGTTAAATGGGAAAAGCATTATTAATTTAGATAGAATTTAAAGGGTGTAGACCCTCTTATAGTCCACCTGGGATCTTGACACTGGAAAAGAAAACTTATCTGATATGATTATTACTTGTTTCACAAATCCAGATATAGTTTCTTTTCCACTGAGCAGTTCCATTAGTCAATCCAAGAGAACTTGCTTACATCTGAGAACTCCCTATTCAGTTGTGTGCCACTATCGCACTCGTGTGAGCGTCACATCAAGTTGTTTGATTCTGAGTTGCTTAGACTTTGAGTTGCTCAGACAGATGTTGGCCACTTTCTGCCAGTAGCTTATTTAGTGCCTTCCAGCACAAGATGGGATAACTTTCTGGGGTCTGGCTCTATTTTGGGTTCCAACCAGGTCTCTCTATGGTCTGTGCCAACAGTATATGGTGTCTTCAGCAGTAGAGTCTTACCATTTACCTCTGGTGCTCTGACAGAAGTCTGTCTTATTTGTTGTGGGATGCCTTGTAGATCTCTGCAATCAATAGCTCATTTTGGATATTAACCTCATGCTAGTACAGGGAATTTGGGGGCTGCACCAAGGAGAAATAAAGGAAAAGACAGAGAGAAAAGAGAAACAGGAGAAATTTAAAGCTAGGCTTCATCTCATCCTCTCCAGGGCCCTTTAATTCGAGTGCTCCCTCTGAGGTACTGTTGAAGGTTCAACCTTTCATTGTAACTCCATGATAAAGGATTCTGTGGTACCAGTTCAATTTGGGTTCAGATTGTATTTCCCCCTTCAATACCCTTTCCCTTCCCCCAAGCCATATCCTCCCTATTTTCAAAGCTTCAAGATGCTGTTCAGGTATGTCAGCAACTTGGACTGATCCAGGTTAGGAACTCCAGATGAGTGAGAACATGCAACACTGTTCTTGCTGTGAGTGTTTGAGTTTGCATAGTAGGATCAGTGCTAAAGTTGACCATTTTTCTACAAATTTCAGTTTTTCATTTTTTCTGAATGCTAAGTATAATTCCGTCATGTAGATATACAACATCTTGGTTATCCATTCATCCAATGATGGGCACGTGGGTTGATTCTAGTTCTGAGCTATTATGAATTGAGTAGCTGCAAGTATAATTGGGCAAATATCTCTGAACAGAGGCATGGACCTTTTAGGATAAATGCCCAGTAAGGGAATAACAGGGTCTGCTGGTAAGTCCATATTCATCCTTTTCAGGAGTCTCCATATTGATTTCCATAGTGATTGTACCAGCTTACATTCCCCAACAGTAAATGAGTGTTCCTATTTCCCCACATCTTCACCAACATTTGTTTTCATTTGATTTTTAATGTTTGCTGTCCTTACTGTGGTAAGGAGGAATCTCATAGTTGTTTTAATTTTCATTTCTCTGATGGTTAGGGATTTTGAACATTTTCTTAAGTGTGTGTTAGCCATTTGTAAAACTTCCTCTAAGAACTCCCTATTTAGTACTCTGGCCCACTATTGGTGGGGGCTGCTTGATCTTTTATTGTTTAGTTTTTTTAGTTCTTTATAGATTCTAGATATTAGGTTCCTGTCAGTGGTATAGCTGTTGAAGATTTTCTCCCATTCAGTGGGTAATCTATTGGCTCTGCTTATGGCATGTTTGTCTGTGCAAGATAATTTTAGCTTCATGCGGTCTCATTGGTGGAGTGCTTGTTTTACTTTCTGAACTACTGGGGTTTTGTGCAAGAGGTGTTTCTCCACTTCTATATCCTGCAGAGTGCCTTCTATTTTTTCTCTTAGTGGTTGAAGATTTTCAGGTCTTATATTGAGGTCTTTAATCCATTGGGACTTGACTTTTGTGTATGGAGAGATGAGTCAGTCTAATTTCATTTTTCTACATATGGTCATCCAATTTGTCCAACATTTGTTAAAGATTCTGTCTTTTCTCCAGTACACATTATTGGCACCTTTGTCAAAGAAAAAGTAGCTAGAGTTATTTGATCTAAGGTCTGGGTCTTCAATTCTGTCCCATTGGTCTATTTTTCTGGTTTTATTCCATTACCATGCTGTTTTTGTTACCTTGGTTTTGTAATACAGATTTAGATAGGATGATACCTCCAGGGGTGTTTTTTTTTGTTTTTTGTTTTTGCATTGTTTTGTTTTGCTGAGGATATGTTTGGATATCCAAGTCCTATGGCATTCCATATGATTTTTCAGATTATTTTTTCAATACCTGTTAAGAATGATGCTGCTGTTTTATATTTTTATATTTTTTATCAATTTTTATTAACATCTTCCATGATTATAAAAAATACTCCCTATTTTTATTGGTATTATGTTAAATCTGCATATTGCTTTTGGTAGAATTGCCATTTGCACAACATTAATTCTACCTATCCAGGATCATGGGAGGACTTTCCATCTCCTCAAGTACTCCTCTGTGTGTTTCCTGAGCATTTTTAAGTTTTCATTATATAGGTCTTTTGCATCCTTGGTTAGTGTTATTCCAAGTTATTAAATTTTTTTTCTTGCTGTTGAAAATAGGACAGCCTCACTGATTACTTTCTCTGTATATTTGTCCTTTGCATATAGATAAGCTACTGATTTTTGGTGGTTGATCTTTGTATCCAGCCACTTTACTGAAGGAATTAATCATCTTTAGAAGTTTTGAGATGGAAACTTTCAGGTCACTTATGTATAAGATCATGTCATATGCAAATAGGGCTAACTTGACTTCTTCCTTTCCAACTTAAATCCCTTTTTATTTCTTTCTCCTGTCATATTGCTTGGGCTATTACTTCTAATACTATGTTGAAGAGCAGTAACGAGAATGGGCACCCCGTCTTGTACTTGATCTTAGTGGGAACTCCTTGAGTCTTTTCCCATTAAATGTTATTTGGGCTTTAGATATATTATATCTAACCTTTACTGTGTTGAGATATAAACCCTCCAACCCTATTCTTTCCAGTGTTTTGACCATATACTGGTGTTATATTTTGTCAAATGTCTTCTCTGCATCAATTGAGATGATCATATGGTTCTTATGGTTCAGTTTATTTATGTGGTATACTATGTTGACTGATTTCTGTATGTTAAAACCATCCCTGTGTCCCTGGGCTGAAGCTTACTGAATCAAGGTGGATAATGCTTTTGACATGCTGTTGAATTCAGTTTGCAAGGATTTTGTTCAGGATCTTTGATCTAAGTTCATCATGGTCATAGGCCAGTAGTTTTCTTTTCTTGTTGTATCTCTGTCTTGTTTTGGTAGTAGGGTGATGCTAGCGTCGTAAAAGGAGTTGGGGAGGATGGCCTGGTCTCTGATTATGTGAAACAATTTGAGAAAAATTTATTTCATTTCTTCAATGAAGGTTTTATAGAAATTGGCTGAGAAGCAATCCAGTCCTGGATTTTTATTGTTGGGGAGGTCTTTGATCAACTTTTCAATCTCCATGGATGTTGTTGGGGTTGTTTAGATTAATCTGGTCTGGGTTTAGTTTTAGTAGGTGCTTTGTGTCTAGGAAATCATCTATTTCTTCCAAATTATTCAATTTTGTGTAGTAGAGATTTTTTAAGTATGCCCTTATGATTCTTCCAATTTCATTGATGTCTGTTGTGATCTCTCCTTTTTCATTTCTGATTTTGTTGATTTGTGACTTCTCTTTCTTCTTGCTTGATAAAATTGGCCTAGGGTTTGTCAACCCTGTTGATTTTTTTCAAAGAACCAGCTGTTCATTTCATTGATTTTATTTTGCTTACTTAGTTTTCAATTCATTAATTTCTGTGTTAATCTTATTTATTTTCTTCCATCTGGAGCTCTTTAGGTTAAATTCTTATTGTTTTCCAGTGCCTTTAGGTGGACAGTTAGGTTATTAATCTGGGATCCTTCTGTCTTTGTAATGAAGGAATTCAGTGCTATGAATTTTTACCTCATGACTGCCTTCATTATGCCCCATAAGTTTTGGGGGCTCCTGATAAGTTTCTTTTGTCTTGTCTTTCAGGTCAGGGGTTCTGTCTTCCACATGATTAACCCTGTTTGTGGTTGGTAGAGATTTCTAGAGAGTATTTTATAATTTATTTTTGATATTTGCTTTCTGTTGTGTTATTTGGCATCATGTCCATATCTTTTTTGAGGTATGTTTTCAGTTTGAGTTCTGATTTTCTTGATGCTTCCTGGAGCTCATTCCTACATTTGATCAAGTCTTCATTAAGCTTAATAAACCAATTATTGAGATATTCCATTTCTTGTCTCACCTTCAATTCATTCACATCTCTTTTGAGGGTTATAATGTTTTTGTCAATCAAGTTTAATCTACTATTAAAAGTTCTAGTCTCTAAGAGATGATTCTGTTCATTTCATTGATATGACTGTTGGTTGTTTGATGGTTTCCTTCCACTTCAGTGATTTTTCTAATCAGTGTCTCATTGATTGTTGTGTTTTCATTTTGGGAATTAATTTCTGTTGATTTATTTATGATTTCTTTGGAGGCTTCTGTTGTAGGACTAGGCATCCTTGGTAGAGATCCTCAGTTTTTTGACTTTCATTGCCTTATTTTGCATTGTGTTTTACCCATTTTATACAGACTTTTTATTTTAATGAGGAAGAAGCAAGCTTTTGTCCTTTGACCCATACACCCACAGACTCAGGTAAACAGGGATGTTGATACACAATGACCAGTCAGGATGCCAGAGCAAAAGGCTTGATTCCAGAGCTCACACAGGGACTAGGACTCCCCAAACAAAGCACAATGAGCCCTACCTGGACTAGAGAACAGGGATCTGGACTCTCCACTCCTCACTGTGCCTGCAGGCATATCCTCCTTCATAGGGTACCTGGACCAGGGAGATGGGAGGAGCCAGGAAACAGGGGTATAACCTACTCACTCCAAACTGCCATACTGACATACACATAATCCAGTGCAGGGAACCAGGACCAGGGAGATAGGAGGAGCCAGGAAATAGGGGTCTACTCCTCTGCACCTGTCCACATATCATCAGGCACAAGGAAGCCAGACCAGGGAGTTGTGAGGTGTCAGGCAGAAGGGATCTAGCCTAATCACTCTGTGCTGCCACCTAGACTCTTTTTTTAATTGATGTTTTAAAAAATATTGGACTGTTATATCCCTCTCACATACCTCTTACCCCCATTCAATGGGGTTATTGATATTTATTGTGGGGTCCTAAAGGCCTCAGTCTCTTCCTGTGTGTTTGGGGCAATAGTGCCTCAGGTTATTCTCACCCAACCTGAGACTCTTACCATCTTTCTACCCTTTTTTTCATAATGTTCTCTGAGTGTTGGTGGGTATGTTAGAGATCTGATTTAGTGTTGAATTCTCTGTATCCTCCGGATCTATGTTTGGATGAGGTTTGAGTGACCACCACCATTTCTGTTGCCATCTTCCTGGAACTGGTTTTCAGGCTAGCAGTGAGAGCAATATTTGTGTCACCACTTCTAATGTAATCACTTCTGGGCCCAGGCAGATATAGTAGAAGTGATCCATCTCATGATAGGCAGTAAGCTATCTTTCCTTGATATCTTGATATATGCTGGTCTCCCTAGTGTTCTCTACCAGCTGTAAGATAGAAAAAATTCTCCAACAAAAACTGAGAGCATCATGGAATAAAGGGGATAAGCACAGTTAGTAAAGAGGCTTATTGATGTATATGCCCACTCTTACCAACTGTAGGGAAAAGGGTGATGAGGAGAGTCCCAGCAAACTCCATGAACACAGACATTGGAAACCCTAGCTACTGGAAATTTTCACCGCCCTCACAGACTGGAAGCCCAATAAGGGAGATACTCAGCGTCTTCATATTAGCTTTGCTCTGCAGGAGTATTGCACGTTTTCTTATGCATGAAACCCTGGAGCTAGACTGGTATACCTAAATCCCAGCATACCTGCCCAAGGGTCAAAAAACACTGCATATTCCAATCCCTGAGATCCCACAGACATTCCATCACATTGTTACAGGGGGATAAAACCTCAGGAGGCCAACTTGACACAGCAAAGCAATTATCACTCTGGTACTCAAGCCTAGGCAATATTCTGTGCTGTTTACCATGAGCAGGGATAGAGGTATACAGAAACTGAGAAGTAAAGGTGTCCTCCCAAACCTAAGGTGTAGGCCATGCATGAGAATAAGTTCCCAGTACTGCTTGTTTCAACAAGCAGCTTGAGATGGGTTTTTACAAACTGAGATGGACTAAGTGCAGGCATGCTACCACTTCCCTCCCTGAAGCAGGCAAATATGGGCCACAACACAGTAAGATCTGGAACTGAGAGAGAATGCAGCAGTGTTGTTCCCTTCTACTACCTATGCCTGTAATTATTCAAGTATGGGCCTATACCCTTACCAGATCTGGGACTAAGAGTTGGGTGCTGGGTCATCGTGCTTCCACCTCTTGACAGGTAGTCAAATGTCCACCAGGACCACTACACTTGGGTTCCCTGCTTCCACCAGCCTTCTGTATCAAGCATCTTTGAGTTTTCACTAGGCTAGGGATGGCAGTGATGAAGCAGTTCCATACACACTGCCTCCTCCCACACCAAGCTGTCATCCCCAGGACTGGGACAAGTACTGCACATCCTTCACCAGTGCTAGTGATGACAATGGCAGAGATGACTAAGGCAGCTAAGTTTACCCTAGAGAAACTGAGAAAATTTCCATTCTACTATAAAGGCCCATAGTTGGGGTGATTACATAGGAAGCCATAACACCCATAATTATATATACCACATCCAACTGAGATACTCATGTTTCCTGCCCACAGATGGATTCAGATATAGTGGGACTCTCAGACATCACTGTAGTGTAAACTGTACCACAAACCATTGGTGGCAATTAAAGAACTGTAGAGAGTCTGCATCACAGTGCTCAGCTTGAAAGAGTCAACATTGTACTTCAAACCCACACTTTAAGACACAACTTTAGGAGAAACTGTGAAAGCTACTTTATAAAAATGGTAATGATAAAACTTATCAGATTCACAAATCTCAGCACAGGGCCATAATAAATGAAAAGCCAAGATAATGTGATGCTTCCAAAAGAACACAATAACTCACCAACAACATGCCACAATGAAAATCACAGTGACAAAAATGTAAAAGAATTTAAAAGAATGATCATAAGAAAGTTTAATGAGATACAACACAAATATGTCTGTGTTGTACCACACAACACACACCAAAATATATATGTGATATGAATGAGAATTTCAGCAAAAGTTAGAGATGTGGACAAGAACCATACAGAAATATAAGAAATGAGGAGCTGAATAAATAAAATAAACCCACTTGAAAGTCTCAGCAACAGAGTTGATGAAGCAGGAAAAAAAGAATAGCTGGACATGAAGAAAGATTTTCTGAAATATCTTAGACAAAAAATAGAGAAAGGACAAAATGAAATGATGGCAATCTTTGACCTATGAGATTAAATGTATGAATATCCACATATTCACACTTTGGAATTGAAATGGGGTGGGGGAGGCCTAGACACCTATTTCATGAGATGGTAGCTAAAAAGACACTAAATATTAGTAAGGAGAAGGGTAACCTAGGTATATGAGGCCCAGAGGACTGTAAATAGTGTTTAAATAGCTACAGAAGATTCTATGGTATCTTGCAAACTGTTAAAGGCCCAAGCTAGAGAGAAAATTCTAAAAATCATGCAAATGTGAAGTCACATTTAATGGACACCCCCCATTAAATCAATAGCAGATTTCTCAAAAGAAACTCCCTAAATCAGGAAGAAATAGTATGATGTAATCCAGGTTTAGAATAAAAACCTCTGGCAATTCAGAATACTGCACTTAACAATGCACTCTATAAAATTAGGGAGAAGTAGATACTTTTCAAGATAAACATAAACAGGAAATCTACCACCAAATAAGCTTTAACAATGAAGAAAGACAATTACTATAATGTAAACACATTAGAAGCAAATAGAGACATAAAAGAGAAATAAAAAAGAATCAAATGCTATCAACACAATTAAGTACCAAATTACAAAGATTAAAAAAGGAAGAATAGAATGAAGAAAAATTTACTAAAGAAATAACTTTTATACTGTCAAGAATATGCCCTTAGTTATCAATTATAACTTTGGATAATTATAAGCTACATGATTAAAAGAAATACTGAATAAAAACCAAGACTCAAGATTGCACTGCTACCAGAAACTTTATCACAAAGTAACAAAATCAGAAAGTGAAAGGAAAGAAAGAGATTCCAAACAACTGGCAAAAAATAGCAAGCATGTTTATAGCAGTTCTTGTACTCAAAATCAAACTTAAAAGGCAAAAATTGTGAAGAAACTAATTGAACCATTTATATAATGATTGAGGGACTAATTCAACCACAAAAATGCTGTTTTCTGGATACAAGATGGTCATTACACTCATGGACCCAGAGCAGCGGTGGATTCCAGCATAAGAATAAGCCTGTCAATATTTCATTATTAATGGGGGAAGGAAAGATGAGAACCCAGACCTCTCCGAATAGCAAATGGCACTTAATCAATGCTGGGAGTAAAGGAGGCAGGCGCATCAATGGTATAGCCACTGGTAAGTTGCCCATTCCTTACTAAATAACCTTCCACCATTATGAAAGCAACCCTGATTTAACTCAAAGATTTTAAGAAGCATTAAATAAGATGGTTATTAATGGGGAAAGAGATGGGTGTTAATGGAAGGGGGCTAAGAGAGGGTAATTGGGGGGAGTAACATTGAAATTTATTATATCACATATATGAAAATGTCAAAATAGAAAAATAAATTAAATAATACTAAAAGAACAGTATCAAAATAGAAGAGAGACTAGTTGGAAAGAAAGGGTTAACTGTAATGGGGGCACGGAAGGTAGACAAAAAGAAATATGAGTGAATCTGAGACAATTATAGTACACTCATGTTTAAAATTGTTCAAAAAAGAGTTTAAATAATTATATTAAATAATACAAACATAACAGAGCCCCCAGTTTAATAGAACCAGTATTATAATGTCTAAAAGGAGAAATAGGCGCCAACACCATAATACTGGAGATTTCATTAATCCACTTTCAACAATGGGTGGATAATCCAGACAAAGAAGAACAATTAAACAGTAATATTGATGAAGCTGACCCAACAGACATTGAATGGATAAAACAGGGAGTTTCTCTACAATAGATCATATTTTAGGCAGCAAAATGATTCTCATCAGATAAAGACAAATGAAATTTTATCCTATGTGATCTCTGATTGAAATGGAATAAAACAGATAATAACAAACTTCAGAAACTAGTTAAATTCATCATGTTACTAAATGATCCCAATATTTTTCTATTAAATGGACAATGAGTCATTGAGAAATAAAGAAAATTAACATTTTTTGAAAGCAGTCAGGCATGGTATTACCTGCCTGTAATCCCAATACTTGAGAAGCAGAGGCAGGAGGATAGCCATTTTGAGCTCAGGCTGGGCTACAATGCAAGTTTAAGGCCAATCTGAACCATATAGTGAGACTCTATTTCAGAAAATGGAAGGATAGGTGTACCCCAATGATAGAATGTCGTCTGTTATACATGAAGTCTGAGGTTTCATCCCCATCCCTTCAATTAACAATTCTTGAGGTAAATAATAGTGGAAATAAGTAATTGTGGAAACACCCCATACCAAAAGTAGTACTAAGTGGGAGATATATAACTATAAAAATTTAGTCTACATTTAAAAAAAATTAAGAAATTCAACAATGCATCTCAAGGAACAAAGAGAAAATCAAACCCCAAATAAGCAGAAGAAAAAAAATGACAAATATCACAGCAAAAAATAAATGAAGCAGAGATTAAAAAACAAAAGCAACACATCAGTAAAATGAAAGTTTGGTATTTAGGAAAGATTAAAAAAATCAATAACTATGTATCTAGACTGAGAAAAAGAATGAACACTCAAGTAATAAAATTAGAGGCAAAAAAGTGAAGTATAAAATTGAGGCTACAGAGATACAAAGTATTGTCAAAAACTATTATGAGCTATATACTAAGACACTGGAACTAAGACTGAAAATCTAAACAGACAACTACAAGTAATGAGATTGTATCAGTAATACAAAAGTAAATCTAGGACCATATGGCTTCTGTACTGAATTTTAACATATCTTTAAAGAAAAAAAAAATTGAGGAAAAAATAAGAATTGATCCTTCTCAAAAAAATTTAAAATACTAAGTAATTATTCAAATCTAAGACTACAAAGATAACGTTTCTCTGACATCAAAACCAGACAAAGACACAACAGAAACAAGATCAATATACCTAAAGACAGTAGATGAACATTATCAACAAACTACTACCGATTCAAATCTAATAAGATACCAAAGGTATCATTTATCATGACCAAATCGGATTAATCCCAAGGGTATGAGTATTACTCAACAACACAAATCAGAAAAGGTAATATGATCTAGGAATGTAGATCCATGGTAGATCATTGTCTAGCACATAGAAGGCCCTTGGTTCAAATCTCTAATACTGAAGAAAATAAATAAATAAATAAAAATGTAATATTCCCTATCAACAAAATGAATAAAAATCACAATGATGTAGAAAGTTCATTAAATAAAGTTAGTATCCCTCCCTCTTAATAAAAACTATAAACAGCGGGCTGGAGAGATGGCTTAGCGGTTAAGCACTTGTCTGTGAAGCCTAAGCACCCCAGTTTGAGGCTCAATTCCCCAGGACCCACATTAGCTAGATGCCCAAGAGGGTGCATGCATCTGGAGTTCATTTGCAGTGGCTGGAGGCCCTGGCATGCCCATTCTCATTCTCTCTCTGTCTCTCTATGCCTCTTTCTCTCTCTGTCTGTCACTCTCAAATAAATTAAAAAAATCAACAAAAGACCTTGGATTATGGGATGTTTAAACATCATTGGGGTTGGTACAAACTATACTTTTAAAAAAGTATAAACAAATTAGGAATAATCAAAACATGTTTGAACATAATAAAAGTTGTATAAGCAAATCTACAGTCCAAATCATATTGAATGGGAAGATCTATAAAAGACAAGCATGTCCATTCTCACATCTTGCCAACCCAGTTTGGAAAGCCCTGCTGAGAGAAAGCAGCCAGAAGAGAACAACAGTTCACAACTAGAAAAGGAGGGGCAACTATCCTTCTGTGTAATGACGTGATTAAGATGCCACTGAACAACCACAGGAAACAACACATGAATTCAAAGAAGTTGTAGATTATTAAAACAGCATTTAAGAATCAGCAGCATCTTTATACAGCCACAGTGGAATGAAGGTACAAAAGAAGCTCATTCACATGGTCTACAAAAACATCAAGGAGGACTGGAGAGATGGCTTAGCAGTTAAGCACTTGCCTGTGAAACCTAAGGACCCCAGTTCGAGGCTCGGTTCCCCAGGTCCCACGTTAGCCAGATGCACAAGGGGGCACATGCGTCTGGAGTTCATTTGCAGAGGCTGGAAGCCCTGGCATGCCCATTCTTTCTCGCTCTGTCTCTCTCTGTGTCTGTCGCTCTCAAATAAATAAAAAATTTAAAAAAAAATCAAGAAATAAATCTAGCCAATTAAGTAAAAACCTTGGCCATTGAAAATTATACAACTGATTTAAAAAAAAAAAAAACTTGACTAGAACATAATAAATATGGAAAATATTTTCTTGGATTTCATGAACTGAAGTTAATAGTTAAAATGTCCATCCTACTCATAGTAATAGATTCAGCCAACTCTCCATCAAAATACCAATGGCATTCTTCATAGAACTATCAAAACAAGTCATAAAATTTATTTTGAAATACAAAATATACCAAATAGCCAAAGCAGTCTTAAGCACGCACACACACACACACACACACACACACACACACACACACACACACACATAGTGTTATCTGACTTCAAAATATGCTACAGGACTGTAGTATCAAAAAAATATAATAGTACAGAAACGAAGTAGACACATGGACCAACAAAACAGAGCAAACTACACATACACAACCAGATGTATTACAGCCAATTAATCTCCACAAAGGTGCTAAAAATACACAGTGAAGGAAGCAAAACCTTTTCAACAAATAATGCTGGGAAAACAGAAAACTTAAATAAAAGGATTAAACACTGACCTCTATGCTGAGATCAGGCTGCTCTCTACACCTTTGGGCTGGAATAAGATCTTCACCCAAACACACTTTTGGCCTGGATCACAGAATAACCCCTGTGACACCTCCTCAAGTCAGGTGACTGGAAACCAAATAAATAGTTTAATTTTTGTTAATGTGTGAGTCAATGGGGGACATCCATTCAAACTACAACATAAACTAACTATCTTCTGCACTGAAAGAAAAACAGAATTATTTAAAAAAATTGTAAGCTTGTCATTCAGGAAATGTAAGACCTTTAAAACTCAGTAGCAACATCAAAAATCCAATTAAAAATAAGCATAGATGCGATAGTTAAGGTGTTGTCAACTTGATCTGTTTAGCAATCCACAGAAATCCCTTTCTGGATTTTTGAGATTGCTTCCAGCAAGGATTAACTGAAGGAGGAAGTCTTTCCCCAGAGTGAGCCCTTCCCCCAGAGCAGATGGCCCCTCTCAGATGGGGACTTTATATAAGAAAGTTCTGGGTGAAAGGAGCTCTTTCCTTCCTCCCTTCCTTCTGCATGGCTGCTGGAGCTGCTTGCTGCCTTCCAGCCCAGATTGAAGACCAGCATCAACTGAAGACCCACCTGGATTGAAAACCAGCTGCTCCTCAGAAAGCCTCCAGGCCTTCAGTGCAGGATTAGGACTGCTGAGGCATCTGGCCATGTGGACTGAGCAGTCGCTGGGTTCCTTGATTCTTGGGCCTACAACTGCTATTGGACTACTTTAAAATAATCCAATAAATTCTCTTTTTAAAATAATTCATTCTAGCAGTTCAGTTCCTCTAGAGAACCCTGACTAATACAATGGGATATGTATAGACATTTCTTTCTCAAGATTTAATGAAAAAAATTCAACCTCATTAGCCATCAGGTAAATGCTAGCTAAAACCACACTGAGTTACCATTCCCCCACCTTGTTAGGATGGGTGATATAAAAGGATATAGAAGAAGGAGCTATCACTTCCCCTTGTTAGGAGGAGTGTTATAAAGAAGTTTCAAACACCCAGTGGCAACAAGGATGGAGAGGAAAGTATGCTTAGGCACTATTGGTAGGAATTAAATTGGCACAGCCATTATGGAATTCAATATGGAGGTTCCTTTAAAAGCTAGAAATAGAACTGCCTTAGGAAGCAGATAATCTTTTTCTGACTGCATATTTTATCATACGTTTGTCAACTTTGAATCTAACAAATACTTGAGATAGTTTATAAAGGAAAATAGGCTGATTTTGACTCACAATTTTGGGGATTTCAGCCATGATCAATTACACTCGTTGCTTTGAGCCTGTGGGAGCATATTGTGACAGGGGCACCAAGTGGAGTAAAGCAGCTCGTCTAATGGCAGGACACAGAGGAGAGGGAGAAGAAGCTGAAGCCCACTGTCCCCTTGAAGGACGTAACTCCAACTACAGGCTCAGTTTCTTAGAGGTGTGCAATAGCTCTGTGCTGTGAACAACATTCATCATACTGATCACTGAAGGACAGTAAAATTCAACTGTAACATTGCCCTGTAGGAAATATGGATGGAATTAGAAGGCATTATGTTAAGTAAAATAAGACAAACATGGAAAAATCAATACTGTCTGTTCTCATTCATATGTGTATTTTCTTCAATGATGGCTGGAATCTATAATAGAGGTTACCACAGTGAAAGGAAAGAGAGATATAAGGTTAATTACATGTGCCAACACATAGCTAGAAGTAATATTTTTATGTACTCTATATAATAGTAGAGAAACTATAGTTCATAGTAACATATGATATGGAGCTTGGAGCCTCTTATCATAAAGTAATGATAAGGAGGTAAAAACATTGATCACCCTGATTTAATCAGTGTTTGATATGTCACACTGTGTCAGGCGCCATGCCACACACCTATAATCCCAAACACTCAGGAGGCTGAGGCAGAAGCATCATGAACTCTAGGCCACCTTGGGCTATACAGATAACTCTGGAGCAGCCCCGGCTACAAAGAGATTCCCTGTCTCAAAACAAACAGGTAAAATTATGTGCATATATGTATATATAAAAGTACCATTTAAGCAAGTAGAATCATCTTGTGTTAATCAATTTTTAATATTTGAGAGAAAAACTGCATACACTGATCCAACCATTACACACTGTATAGGAATGATGAAGCACCACACCGTATCCTATAAGTCTGTACAAAACATGAATTATTGTCATTATTATAAGATTTAGTTGCTGTTAAATATTGTAACATATGTTGTTCTTGTAATTGCGCATTAAACATTTTAACAATGTGATGGCTTTTCACCCATGTAATTAGCTAATATTTTTCATAGTTTAATTCTATGCATGATATGAAAGCCATATGACAGAATAGTAAAAATTGGTACAGAGCCGTGCATGGTGGTTCACGCCTTTAATCCAGCCCTTGGGAGGAAGAGGTAGGAGGATTGCCAAGAGTTTGAGGCCAGTCTGAGACTACATGGTGAATTCCAGGTCAGTCTGAACTAGAGTGAGACCCTACCTCAGAAAACCAAAAGAAAAAAAAAAAAAAAGGTACAGAATTTATACAAAGCAGTGTGACAATGAGCATTAAGATACTTGAAATATCCAAAGCCCCAGTTCACTTTTAGTAGCCTCTCTCACATGTTTCACAACTCAGTGGTGTGGGGAGAGTTGCACATGACCAGGTGTTTATTACATTACATAAAATAACAGGACTGAGGAGATGACTCAGTTTGTAAAGTGCCTACCATATAAGCAAATCCCCAGTATCCACATAAAAGCCCAGCCTGGTAGATGTGGTAACTCACTTGAAATCCCATTACTCAAGAGGCAGAAACAAGAGAAGCTCCAGGACTTGCTGACTGGCTAGTCTAGCTGAATCAGTGAGTCCCAGTTTCAATGAAAGACGCTATCTCACAAAACAAGAAGGAGGGCTGGAGAGATGGCTTAGTGATGGCCTGTGAAGCCTAAGGACCTGGTTCAAGGCTTGATTCTCCAGGACCCACGTTAGCCAGATGCACCAGTGCACCAGGGGGGCGCACGTGTCTGGAATTTGCAGTGGCTAGAAGCCCTGGCGCGCCCATTCTCTTTCTCTCTCTCTCTCTCTCTCTCTCTCTCTCTCTCTCTCTCTCTCTCTCTCTCTCTCACTCTCACTCTCAAATAAATAAAAATGAACAAAAATTAAAAACAAAACCAAGAAGGAGAGCCATTGAGGAAGATACCCAACATCCACACACACTGGTGTACTTACTTCCTAGAATTATTGGAGCTGGGGGTGAAATGAAATAATGTGTTTAATGTGCTCAGCAGACCACTTGGCACATGTTCAAGAATCGATGAGGTGATCACTTTTGAAAATAAAGCTCACCCCCCCAAAAAAAATGTGTATTGTAGTGCATGTCTCTCATGTGGAATTTTAGCTGACTGAATGAAGTGTTATTTCATCGTCAGCTGACAAGTTTCTGTTGGTTGCTTACGATGAGCCAACCTATGAGGTGCAACATGGCTTTGAACAATTAAAACCACCAGAAAAATAAATTAACTAATTAAAAAAAAATCACCAGAACCAGCAAACCTATATTTCCAAGTGGTAAGAAAAGTCACTCATTTTCTCTAAGTACATAATGCTTCAGTTTTCCCACACCTATGCTCCAAGAGCAGCAGCATTTCTGTCTAAAGGCTGGAAATAGTTTCCAAGAATAATGACAACTACTTAGGGAGTTTCAAAAGGGAAAATGTGACTTGAGTAATTTGATAGTGATTTCTTTTCAAATTTAGGAGAAAAGAGTAACTAAAAACAGCAGAGTTTCCTAATTTGTATTTCATTTAAAATGCCACTGGGTATTTCCTGAAATGTTAATGACAAAATTAACTCTGTGTGATGTGAGAAAGAAACCATTGGAAGTCTTGCACAGGAAGGAGCCACTTATGAAATAGTCCCCACTGTATGTTCCAGATGGGAGAAGAGATGGTGATCTGGAGCCAAAAGTAAAATGTAAGGGATTCGAAACTGCTGGCAGCAATATTTGGGAACATTACCAACCCTAGGAAAAAACACACTGTGAAAACTAAAGAAGTGTGAAAAAGTGATAGCACGCTTCTACTGCTAACCCATAACACTTGAAGTGTCTACATTAATTTCCTCCTATAATCTTTTTTCTCTCTTACACACACACACACACACACAGAGAGAGAGAGAGAGAGAAAGCCCTTGAGGAGGGGAAGCTCCCTAATAGCAATGATCTCCATGATAATTAGAACAAAGGAAAAGAAACAAAGACTAGTTCTATAGTTACAAAAATAATTAGCACTCACAGTTTCCAAAGCATTTTCACAAACATTATATTCTGAGCCATAGTGTCATGGCTGTGTTTGTTCAATAAAGAGAATGTAAGTATTCCATTTAAACTGTTTAGAAGTACAAGGAAGGACAGAAAGCAGAGTTGAAACATACTGCAGCCATTAGGATGGAAAGGCCATATCCGTTTCCTCTGTTGTCATGAAATTAACAGATTTGGGATAATAATAACAACAAAAAGAAACACTGATTTTCATATTCCTTCTTCTGCATTCTTTTCAGGGGAAAAATATAAGATTTTCTATTATTGATCATAAGTTCTCTCCACCAAAATACAAATGATTATAGCCATGTTGTCAATTATTGAAGTTGTATTTATTTTCTAAATATTTTGGCTTTTTGTATGTGTACATAGATGGGGGTGGGTACGTGGGTGTGCAGCTTATGAACATCTGTATCCAACTGCACCCAGTCTGTGGGCATGAATGCCAAGGCCAAAATGTCCTCCTCTCTCACACTCTTCTGCTCATTTCCCTGAGACAGGGTCTCTCACTAGACCTGGAGCTCTCCATTTTTCCAGCTAGACGGGATAACCAGTAATCTGCCTCTCTGTTCTCTCAGCACTGGGTTACAGGCATGTACTGCATGGTCATGTCCAGCTTTGTGAGTGTGTCCTGGGAATTGAACTCAGGTCCTTGTGATTGTACTGTAAGTACTCTTACCCACTGACCTATCCCCTCAGTCCCTCATTATTTTTCCATACCATTATTTCCCTACATCAGTCAGTAGTTTCTGGCTCACTTAACCACATGTCTCTGAAAGCTTCTTGAACTTAAATGAACAGGAAGATCACTAGGATCTTGAACGTGTAGACTGTTTATTCCTACTCCTAAAGTCCTAGAACCATACAATACATAAATACTTAAGGAAAAACTGCTCTGAAAGACTGAAAGAGGTAAGAGAGTTTGGCGGCACTCATTTCTTCTTAAAGGAGCACAGAATGATTCTCTTTCCTCCCCTCTTGAAGTCCCTGTGGGAAATCTAACTTGACTGTGTCCTGATCTTAAGCAGAAAAAAAAAAAAAAGAAAAAAAAAATCAAAAAAAAAAATTCCCTGGGGTACCAACAGGCAGATTCTAATTCAGTACTTGTGGAGTGTGACCCTGGGATTTTGCATTTCTAGCACACTCTAATACTGTGATGCCAGCCTATGGACCACACGTCAGTAGCAAGGATGGGCGATCATCCACATTTACACTTTTCTTTGCCTTGGACACTTTGGTGTTCTACAACTAACAGCAGTTACATTCATATCATGGTACTTTGGCACAAGCATGAGCATAAAAATATTAAGCATTCCCCCTTTCCTTTTATATTTAAGGTATCATTAATTTATTAATGCAAATATTAATGATATACAGTAGGAAAACCTAAGGTTTTAATATACTATGTTTACCCTTCCCTTTTCCACTACTCCCATTTTTAGTTGGATCATGGCAAAATGTCTGGGACTCTAGTACTGGGGGCAAGGAGCAGAGCATCTCCTGCCTCACTTCCTTCCTCTGGGTCCACTGGGTCTAGACAAGACATCCAAGGTTGTAGGAATAGTAATGTTTGGATGTGAACCACACTGCACTGGAAGGGTTTGAATCAATCTGTCCCCAGCTTCTCAATCACTAGCTGGGAACCTGAGGCATATTCTGGTACCCTTCATTGTTGAATATTAAAAGGCTCTAAAAGTCCTGAACCTGTTTTTCATCACTGTCACTCCCATTTTGCAGAAGAAGAAACTGAGGCATGAAGACAGTCACTTGTCACTCTATTATCAAATACTCTATTTATGTAATTGGCTTTTTCTTCTTACCACATTCCACCTGACAGATGGCCCTCCTCAAATATCACTCTCTGGCCAGGAAACCATTCACAGTATTGATTGCACTTAAGTGCTTTCCCCTCACAGTATCACACCAGCTGGGAAAAGGTTAGGGACACTGGAGCATGTGGTCCACTGTGTGAAGTAGCATATATGTATCCCATGTTCTTCTGTGTCTAACTCATTAGCTGTAAGAATTGGATTGGATTGTTTCTGTTTGGTTGTTATTGTCATATTATAAGTGTTCATTGTCTATTTTAGATACTAGCCTATCATCTAATAAATAGTTTGTAAATATTTTGTTCTATTTTATAGATTTTCTTTTGACTTTTTCTTTTTGATTTTAGACAGAGACAGAGAACAGCATGCCAAAGCCTCAGCCACTGCAACCAAACTCCAGACACCTTCGCTACCTAGTGGGCCTATGTGACCTTGCACTTGCCTCACCTTCAGTGTGTCTGGCTAATATGGGATCTGGAGAGTTGAGCATGGGTCCTTAGGCTTTGTAGGCAGGCACCTTAATTGCTAAACTATCTCTTCAGCCCTACATTCTTTTTTTAAAAAATGTTTATTTATTTGATGGGGGGAGAAAAGGGAAGATAGATAGATAGATAGATAGATAGATAGATAGATAGATAGGTGATAGGTAGGTAGATAGATAGATAGATAGATAGATAGATAGATGATAGATAGATAGATAGATGATAGATAGATAGATAAATGATAGCTAGACAGACAGACAGATAGAGAGGGAATAGGCATGCCAGGACACCCAGCCACTGCAAATGAACTCCATACATGCACCACCTTGTGCATCTGGTTTACATGGGTACCAGGAAATCAAGCCTTGGTCCTAGGGTTCACAAGCATGTGCCTTAACTGCTAAGCCATCTCTCTAGCCTTTTTTTTTTTGTTACCTTTATGATGTATGTAGATGCACATAGAGGAATGTGCATAGTACATATGTATTTATGTGCATGTGGAGGCCAGAGGACTATGTTGGGCATCCTACTCAGGAGCGTCGTCTGCTTCCTTGGAGACAGGTTGTTTCTCATTGGCCTGAAGCTCCACAATTAGGACAGACTGGCTAGCCAGTGAGCCCCAGGGAACCTCCTCTTTGCCTCTCCAATGCTGAAATTGCAAGCACATGTCACCACTCTCAGCATTTTACATGGGTCTGGGAATCAAACACACATCCTCATGCTTGCAAGGCAAGGACTTTACCTAAGCTATCTCCCCAGTCATTCAAATTCTCAACTTTGTCTTTTAATGAATAAGAGATTTTCAGAATTGATGGAACCCAGTTTTTTTTTAATTTTATTACTTGTGTCTTAGTGTCATAAGTAATAATCAATTACTAAATTTAAGGTAAAAAGCATTTACCCATATGTTTTCTTTTTTAAAAAATATTTATTTATTTGTTTATTTGCAAGCAGAGAGAGATAGAGAGAGAGGAGACAGAAGAGAATGAGTGTGCCAGGCCTCTAGACACTTCAAACGAATTCCAGATGCATGCACCTCTTTGTGCATCTGGCTTTTGTGGCTATTAGGGAATTCAACCTGAGTCCTTTGGCTTCGCAGGCAAATGCCTTAACCACTAAGCCAACTGTCCAGCCCTGTTTTCTTTTTAAAATTTACTTGTTAGCATACAAAGAATTAGGGCTCATTCTGATGTTTTCAAACAATTTTTTGTTTCCTTTTCCACTCTTCACTCTTTCTCCTCTCCTCTTATTCTATCCTTGAAATTTACACAAATATTTTTGTCTAAGAGCTTTATTTCTTTAGCTCATCAAAAATCTCACTCTGCACACCTGTAATCCAAGTACTCAAGAGGCTGGGGTTGTTGAATCACAATTTTTAGATGACCCTATGGACATACAGCAAGAACCTGTCTTTAAAAATAAACATAAAAGAAAAACAATAAAACTCAATTGTTCCACTCAAAGCTTTGTGTGAACTTCCAAATATAATCTTTGTTTTATCTCTGAACAACTTTCCTCAATTAAAACATGACTCTCTTGGGCTGGAGAGATGGCTTAGCGGTTAAGCGCTTGCCTGTGAAGCCTAAGGACCCCAGTTCGAGGCTCGGTTCCCCAGGTCCCACATTAGCCAGATGCACAAGGGGGCGCACGCATCTGGAGTTCGTTTGCAGAGGCTGGAAGCCCTGGCGCGCCCATTCTCTCTCTCTCCCTCTTTCTGTCTTTCTCTCTATGTCTGTCGCTCTCAAATAACTAAATAAAAAATGAACAAAATATATTAAGGAAAAAAAAACATGACTCTCAACCTTCTCTAGGGTTAATTTACCACCAGTCAATCCACACCACTTTTTCCAAAAATAGTTCCATTGTGTATAGCATCAGCTTTGCTTGCATGTGCGTGTGTGAGTGGTATGCACGCATGCTTATGTGCACATGTATGTAGAGGCCGGAGGTTAATGCTGGGTGGCTTTCTCAAGTGTTTTCTACTTTATTGACTATTAATACATGGTGGCTCACTGAATCCAGAGCAGCCCAATTTTGCTAGACTAGCTAGCCAGCTTCCCTGGGTATCCACATATCACCACTTCCCAAGTACTGGGATGACAGGCACAGTCACCATGCAGGGCATTTATATAATTTCTAGAGACCTGAACTCTGGTCCTCATACTTGTGTGGCAAGGGTTTTACAGACAGTCATCTCCTAGCCTGGAGTAGCTTTTCTTAGTGGAATTATATGTATAGTTACATACATGTATGCATATAATATATGTGTGTATAATTACATGATATAGTAGGATAAAATGTATATTTTTAAAGAGGAACAAAATAAAAAATGGGATGGCATATAAGGAAAAAAAACCTTTCTGTTCTTTACCTATTTTGTACTATAGTTACTATGATCAGTTACTTGAAAGATGGCCTTTTTCTTACATCATTAATCTTCATGAAATCCTTAAGGAAGTGACAGTAGCAGCCAAGCATTTAAAAATCTGGAAAATGTCAGCCAAAGTTGTGCTCAATATCCCCTCTCTGCCATTAGGACTATTTTACCAGCTGCTTATTGCAATCTTTCTTAACTTCTAAGTGAATAGCTATGTTTTAGTTGAAGGAACAGTTGGGAATAATTCAAATGCAGCTCAATTTTTCTCTGGGGGTTGAGCAATAGTGTTCTTACCACAGACGCCTTGGCAGACTCAGTAAGAACAAATATACAAGTCATTTTTAATGAAACAAGTGCTTATCTTATGCACTGAAGCCTTGCAAACCTCAGTCTGGATGAAAAATTTATCCAGAATTTGTGTTCAGAGGAGGCAGTCTTCTGGTTTAGTCACTCCAAGCACGTTTTTCCCAGGATACACTGAACCCTATAGGATGTAAAGGGTATGGGATGGCTTGCAAGCCCTGGTGAGCTCAGGGAGGAACCTGAGGCAGGAAAAACTGGAAGGGCAGCCTAAGCATGGTAGAGTACAGGGACTTTTCCCGGGGCTATAGAGAAAGAACAGAAAGAAGGTGTAACTCAATCAGACTGAAGTGAGGTAGGAGGAATGGTTGCTTCTGATGATATGATGGGGAAGAGACACAGGAAGAGGAGAGAAGTTTGACTGTGTTCTGGATTGCAGTTTAGCTCTAGCTAAACCAAAGGCTCAAGAAGAGGTTCAACTCCCAATGGCAGCCAGCAGTGTACTAAGGCTCATGTCAAAGCTGTAATATTGAGGAGAGTCTTTTGCAATAAAGAAATGCAGACTGTATGTCACCCTTGTCTCACAGGTTAGTTCATTTATTCAGTGAATAATTTTTGAGCATCTCCTGATATCATCACACATATATATAGGGAGATACATGCTGACCAGTATAAGAAGACTTTTTTTTTTCATTTCCTAGTGAGGTAGGAGGAGGCAGAGGACAATTGGATAAATAAGAAAAATGTATACAGATGGTATTATGTCCTGTTTTGTAAAGAAAAACAGAATAAAATGATGTAGAACCCAATTTCTACAACAAAATTTCAAGGTGACTTCTGTGCAAAGCATAGATTATAATGGGACCAATAAGGCCAGTTATGAGTTTATTACAAAGCCTAACTGAGTCGACCTGAGAAGTAGTGTGTAAGCATAGTATGCATATGTACAGTGTGTGTGTGTGTGTGTGTGTGTGTGTGTGTGTGTGTGCGTGTGTGCGTGCGTGTGTGTGTTGTTGTTGTGGAAATGTCACTGCATATGGACAGGAGTCACTGAAGGTATGTTTGGAGACAGAAGCCACAGTGAATTGTGTAAACAAAAACCAGAAAGGATAGACATACCTACATTTTTTTAAATTCCTGATTAGGGAAGATGGTTGTTTCATTAACCAAAATAGAAATGATTTGTTAAGTGCATTTCTAGGTCAGTGGCAGCTGCTTAAAGTAGAACTAGTCCTCAATTGACAGCATTACAGTTACAGAAGGCAAACAGTCATCTTGACCAAGTCCTTGTATTTTGTTCCCCAGAAATTAGGAAGTCCCTTTGATAGGTTAACTACATCAGATGGTACAAAATGCATATGCCTTAGCCTGGGTTCTAAGCAAGCAGAGCCTGAACTAGCATCTTTATCCCAAGACAGATATCAACAGCACAGTTCCTCTTGGACAAGATAGTCCATGAGGTTAAAGACCTGTCTGTGCACTGTGCAGAGTAACGCCAATGTCAAAGCTTCACTCCATTATCAACATTGTTACCGTATCAAGAGGGTCATTATGACCTTGCTGCATTATACTCCCCATTTCCTTTCCCCTGACTAATATAATTGCAAATGAAGCCACATTTTCATAGAATTGCTTTGAATTTCTTTCTGGTCAAATAAGGCAAGTCTCAGCAACTTAAGTTAGCTTAACATCCCTTGGCAAGTTGTATGAGCACTTAATGAAAAAAACATGGAGATTTCTTTCCAATTACTGGAACATTCTTAATGATATAGAGATTAGCTATAGATCAGAATCATAATCGAGGGAGGGGAAAAAATGAGACTGCATTGGAATACTCTTTAAATTAACCTGAGATGACTTTTTTTAAAAATGCAAGCTCAGGGTAAATCATTTAGAGTAGAAAAATAGGCTGCAATTATCAGATAAGAGAGGATGAGGCAATTATGACTAAATGACCTGAGGAGCAAATAGAGGGATGGCTACATGAAATATGAGTCAGCAAAACAGGGTGTTGAGTTGAAGCACAGCTTTAGAGACTGGACTAAGAGAAACTTTAGAAACCTGGGAAATTAATAAGAGCAGGGCATTCAACTTTAACCCTAAGAATATAAGATATAGCACTTTTCAGGAAAAAAGAACAGGACATTGTTATATAATAAAAGTTTAGTCAGAAGACATGTTCTGACCCAACCTTGTTCCTAATATGTGAAGAAGCTTTATAATTAATTAAAATTATTTTTATGCATGCTTGTGGGTATGTGTGTGTACATATTTATACATGTGATTGCACATGCATGTGGAGGCCAGAGGAGAACCCTGGGTATTATTCCTCAGGAACACAGTCTATATTATTTAGAGACAGGGTTTCCCATGGGGCATGAAACTGATTCTGTGGATAGGGACATATTATTGTGCATGTTCCAGTGGGTGAATTTGTACATTATTGTCCCAGTAATTGTCTTATACTATACAGTATTGAATTTTCCTCTGTATACTGTGACTCTTAATTGCCTATTTACTGCAAATCCAGATCTCTGAAGCTGTCCAATTACTGGGAATTCTCATACCAATAACATAAAGAGAAAATCTTAAAGAATATGAGTGTATTCTTGATGGGCTACCATAAAGAAAACAGACTAGACATTCTCTATTACTCTTAAGACTGTATCAATTATCAAGTATGTAGAGACCATTCTATAAAGCTCAACGTATGGAAACACATTACAGCAAAGAGAAATTGCCAATCAATGATGTGTTCATGTCTCAGTTGTCAGAATTTTTTAACAGTTAAAGGCCCCTTGGCCAAGGATGTTTTGTAAAGAACACACATAGGGAGGCAAAAACATGTATCTCTAAGTGCAGTGCTCTGTGATTTTAGCCCCACTTGGAAAGGAGCCTATCTAGAGATGAAGAACAAGAAAGAATATGAAGTCGAGAAAGGTGTTGCAGTCAGCTCCTCATTGCTGGGACAAACATCTAGTCAGATACAGTTTGTTGGAAAAAGGGATTTATTTCAGACTTACATATCCAGGGTAAATTCCATCAATGATAGGAGAATCTGGCTCCTTATCACAGAGCCAAGAAGAGAGAAACAACCAAATAGCCAACACCACAAACACCCATAAACTGTCAAAGCTCAAACTGCTCTGGATACACATTTGGGCTGGAATTTAGATATGTTCCCCAAAAGCACCTTATGGCTAGACTCAAAGATCCACTCCAAGTGACACACCCCCAGGAGTAGGAATCTGCCTGCTTGGGGCTAAAGTTGGAAGTTCACTTTTAATAAAACACCTGAGTGTATGGGACCATACATTTACACTGTTACATTCAAAACACCACAGGAGATGAAGAATCAAGAGAAAGGAAGGTCCTTCAGAGTTGCCTGACCAAGGGGGTGAAGGAGACATATTTCTAGATAGAATCTGTAAGTAGACAGCTTCCAGGTTGCTGAGATGAACTTTCAAACCAGACACAGTTATGGAGGCAGGGACATTTATTGAAGCTTACAGAACCAGGGGAAATCCATAATAGCAGAAGAAGCTGGCTTGCTTTCACAAGTCCAAGCAGAGGGAGAGAGAAAGAGAGAAAGAAAGAGAAAGAGAGAGAGACAGAAAAGCCCCAAGCCAAAAAATGCAAAAGCCACACCATAAACAAATACACTTCAGAAACTCCACACACTTTGTAAGTCCTTGGACTGAAATTGCAAATCCATCACCACACCTTAGAGCTATATGCTAAGATCCACCCAGTGACACCTCCTCCAGCCAGGTGGCTGCAGATCTGACCTATAAATAAAACACGAAATATATTGGGGGTCATCCACTCAAACTACCACAGTATCTAAAGTGATAAGGACATATAAACTTATTTAATGAACTTCTCCATCTGAATTAAAAATTTGGAGCCAAAGAAAAGAAAAACCAAAAGGAATGTCAAAAATCATCCAATTCAGATTCAGAAAAGGGAATCATGATATAGGAATAGTGCTTAGCACTTAAAAGGGCACACGCTGGAAGACAGGGAAAACTTCAGAGGTGCTGCAAACATTTTATATCTTAACTACGCTGGTATCCATACTAGTATACCAATGAAAAATCAAAATATACACCTAAGGTTGATACATTTTATATGCTTATCATGTTTGTCTTTATTTCAAAAAAATTAAAATTATCAGTTTTAGAGATAAAGGGTAGTCTACACATATTTCACAAGCTCTGTAAGTGTTCTTTATGTATACTACAGATGGAGAATAATCTCATCTGTAAATACAAGAAAGGCCAAAGCAACAAACTAATTTTCCAAGAGCTATTCTGTGGTTAGTGGAGCTCTCAAAAGATACAACTTCTGGGAATTAAATAAAATGCTTCAATGATAAGAGTAATCTGGGTTAGTAGATGATCCAAGACACCACCACAAGGTAATGGCAGGTTGAAACCAAAGAGAGTTAAAAATTCACATTAAGCTCAAACTTGAAGGATCTAAAGAAGCTAGATCACAACTATTTCACTAATTTTTATGGATAATTTAGCCACCAAGCATTTGGGTGTATGTTTTGTGTTTCTTTCTTTCTTTCTTTCTTTTTTTCTTCATTTCTTTGTTTTAGGGAGTAAAGTAAGGTAAAGAACCAGACATTTGGAAGAAAGGAAGATGAATAGAATGGATTAGATCTATAAGAATTTGGGGTATCAAGAAGACCAGTTCTAAATTAGGATAGTAAGAATTAAATGTGCTGCTATGAAAGTTTAAAGAATGTGTCCATTGTGCTTAATAAAAAAAATAGCAGTGGAAGTAAATTTAATAGGCTTCTACTATTGTCCAGATATGTACATCTTATCATTTGGCTCTATTAGCAACTCCATGAAATGGATAGTGCTCTTATATCTTATTTTGTATGTAAGAAACTTAAAAATGGAGAGTATAAATACTTTATAAAAATTACAATAATTGGCAAACCTAGATTTTGAACCTAGATCTGTTTGATTCCCATTAATTGTTCCAGTACAGTGAGAGAGAAAAAGAGAGAGAGAGATCAAAGACTTCATGGAACACTGGATGACAGTTAACTGGTATGACCTCAGATAAAATAAGGGAAGAATACATTTCATTGCCAAAAGAATGAGTTCAACCTATTCCCTCTGACTGTGAGGGCCATTAATTTTTAATATGCCCCTATATTAGCATGTTACAATATTCCCAAATAAAGGAGAAAAGGACGAAGCACTGCTTTAGTAACTGATATTTTATAACTTACTTTGCAAAGCTTTTGCAAATAACCTAGGTTCATTAAAATGTAACTAGTTACAAAATTCTGCTGGAATACTAATTTTCCTTCTACAAAGAAATTACAGAAAAACCTATCCCCCAGTATTTCAGGTTTTTCTTTGGGAGTAGATCTTTCAAATGATAAGGAAAAAGTGAGGTAATTAGTGTGCCTTCATCTAAATAATTATTTTTCTTTTTTATCTTTTTGCATGTGTGTGTGGTATGCATGTTCACAAGTATTCAAGTGTGCAAGTGCACATGTGTGGGTGGATATATGTGCACCTGTGAACAAGTATGTTTGGAGTCCAGAGGTTAACATCAGGTGTCTTCTTCCATTTGGCTAGACTAGCTAGCCAGCTTGTCTCAGAGAGCCCTGTTTCTGGCCTTTGAGTGCTGATATTCCATGCAACACTTACATAAGTACTGGGGATCCAAACAGTTTCTCACACTTCCAGGGCAAGCATTTTACCAAGTAAGTCATCTCCCCAGCTATCCTAATTAGTATTCTTATGAGAAGGGAAGTTTTAGGAACCAGACAGAAGGCAAGTAAAGGCAAATAACTAAAACCATGTGAAGATCTAGACAGAAGATAGATAGCTAAATATCTACAGATAAATTCTGTCAAAACCATAATGTTTGCTTACACCTTTAAATCATTTGTTACTTGAAGTACATAGAGTGGAGACCTTCATTATGACAGTCCTGATAAATCCACAAACTGTATATTCACATTACTATCCAGGATCCATGGCTACTATTAGCCAATATTGTGATTTGCATGTCACTGGCTTATGAGTAGAGTCTGAGACACACTGTTGAGATTATCAAAAGTTCTTACCTACCGAGTTTTCTCACTGCCAAATTTCCATTACTATCTTGTTGCAATCTCCATCATTGTGACTTTCTCAACTGACTGATAATAGTTGTGATCCTGGGAAGTGCCCTTTATACACTGGTCAACAATGTCCCATAATGTATGATAAGGTTTTGCTGAAATGTAGTCATTTATCCGTGCTGCATCCCATGGTAGCAAGGGCCTCAGTATTTCTCCATACTGGCCTTTGATCCTCCTTTGTTAAAATCTCATGGTAGGATCCAGCTCCAGTGATGTATGAAAGCACTTCCTACAATAGGTGAAGTAATATGTGATAGAAAACTCGGTGGAAACCCTGAGAATTAGCTGGGTCCATGATTTTGCAAAGGAAAAACCTGATTGGCTATCATATTATTTACATAATAAAAAAAGGAGAAATGCCTTTCAAAATGTCAAGGATAAGGCAAAAAGCATGAACTTTAATAATTTTAGTATTAAGTGAAAGACAAATAGAAACTTAGTTCTCCATAAATAAAGGGGTAAAACAGCATACTCTGATGAATGAACAATGACATATAAGATATGGAGAACATTCTCCTGAAAAGTAGTCATCTTCCTATTATAATGTTCACAGAATTACAGAAGGATGAAACAGTGAAGGAGTAGTGAGGCCAATAATATAAAACCAGTAGACCTGAGGTTTGCTTTAGTTTTTATCAGAAAAACCATATCACACATTCTTTCTCCATCAGAAAGTTGCTACTGTCAAAGGCATTTATTATTCATTTACTTGAAAGTTGACACTTTCCTCTATGTATATTTATTATATTTCATTAAAATATGTTTAGTGCTTTAACTAAAAGATAGGAAGTAACTATACCCAAAAGTTGCATATCAGGGGCTTCAAGTCAAGATGGCGTCTACCTAACCATGCTTCAGCTCCTGGGATAATACCAGGCAAAATCTGAGGTGTTCCAGCATCAGCAGTTCCTAGCAGACTCCAGTGGGAGAGAACAGAGGAGCACAGTAGGGAATCCACAGATTCCCACACTCTTGAGTAACCACTAGACTCCCCCAGACCCCTCAAACAGCTGTCTAAGGCAGAGGACTGCAGGCTTGGTTTGCTACTGTTCTGCCTGCAGGTTCCACAGTAAAGGCCAGGTGCCTCTCACTTTTCCCAGGCAAACCAGATCCCATTCCTCCCCCCTCCCTTACCCCACCACTGGGACCATATCACATTTCCATGCCACCAAGCGCTTGCCACTAGGTCCCCACAACTGAGTCTATGCCACTGGGTCCTCCCTGTCCTATCCCCCACCCCACCCTGCCATTGGGTCCACACTGCCCCATCTCCCCACCCCACCATCCACCATCAGGTCCATGCCACCAGGTCCATACTGCAGAGTCTGAGCCACTGGGTACACATTGTCCTATCCTTCAGCCTGGTCACCCATCAATGGAGCCCAGCCACTAGGACTGCAGCACCAAGTCCATGGGACTATGTGCGCGCCATCCCATCCCACCAATAGGGCTGTGTCACCCTATCCCCCCACCCCCAGTGCCAAGGATGAATTCCAAGAAGCATTAAGAAAATCAGAAAATAACCTGAAAAGGGAACTCAACAGTGGGGTAGATACTATACAGAAAAAGAAAATAGAAAATACAAACCAAATGGAAAAGATCCAAGCCTCTCTAGAAGCCCACAAGAACAGAGTCAGTCCTATGGAGGCAAAACCTCAGAACTGGAAGACAAGACAGAGAAAATAGTTTGTGAGTCCAAAAACTTGAATAAGTTTGAAATTTTTGTGAATAGAACATGAGAGAACTATAGAATGCCCTTAAAAGACCCAACATTTGGACCATGAGTACACCAGAAGGGGAAGAAATTCAGACCAAAGTCATGGAGAACTTATTGAACAAAATTATCAAAGAAAACTTTCCCACCCTCTCAAACCAGAGTACCATCAAGATACAAGAAGCTAACAGAACTCCAAGTAGGCTGGACAAAAGGAGAAGCTCTCTAGAACATATTATCAATAACACTCTAAACAATGAAAACAGAGAGAAAGTCCTAAAAGCAGCAGAAGAGAAGGTAATCACATTAGAATTACATCAGACTTCTCAGTGGAAACCCTGAAATCCAGAAGGGCCTGGAACACTGCAAACTCTAAGAACTAGGGCTTAAGACCCAAACTACTGTATCCGGCAAAAGTATCTCTCCTAATAGATGGCAAAAGAAAAACTTTGCACAATAAAAGTCAGCTCTACCATCATATAAATTCAAAGCAAAAATCACAGAGTATTTCAGGGATTTCTCCCCAAAGAGTCAAACAACCAATATCAAGAGGCTAAAAGAATCAGACCACAATAAGCAAACCTAGAGAAGGCTCAAAAAAAAAAAAAAAAAAAAAAAAAAAAAAAAAACCCTCAAAGTCCAAGAAAACTCCAAACCCCATAAAGCACCACATTATAGTACGGATTAAATCAAACTTCACAACCATTACCTTAAACATTAATGGCCTTAATTAATTCATCAAGAAACATAGTTTAACAGGGTAGATCACAAAAATGGACCCCTCCCTCCCTCAATCTGCTATCTTCAAGAAACCCACCTCACTTCTAAAGACAGATACCTCCTTAGGGTAAAAGGATGGAAAATGACATTTGCAAGCAAACAGAAATAAGAAACAAGCAGGTGTTGCCATACTAATATTGGATAAAATAGACTTAAAACCAAAAGTAATCATCAGTACCATAGAACAACTAGACCTAACAGACATCTATAAAACATTCTACCCCAAATCAACAGACTACACATTCTTCTCAGCAGCCTATGGAACCTTCTCCATCATATACTCAATATACTCCATCATATGCTGGGCCATAAAGCCTGCCTCCATATATTTAGGAAAAGTGACACAATTTTCTACATGATATCAGACCACAATTCTGTAAAGCTAGAAATTAACAAAAGATGCTCCAGGAATTCCATCACGTCCTAGAGACTGAAGAACACATTTTTAAACAATGCATGGGTAGTGGATGAAAGGTTGAATGGCAATGACAGTACATCACACCAAAACTTACGGGACACAATGAAGGCAGTCCTTAGGGGAAATAATTTCACAGCACCAAATGCCTTCATTAAAAATACAGAAAGATCACAAACCAATAATCTAAATGCATTTAAAAACCAGAAGAATCTACCTCCAAAAGCTCCAGATGTAAGGAAAGAAATAATTAAGATCAGAGTAGAAATTAATGAACTGGAAACCAAGCAAACAATTGAAAAAATTGATGAAACAAAGAGCTGGTTCTTAACAAAATGAACAAGATTGATAAAGCCCTCACCAATTTGATCAAGTGAAAGCTAAGATTCTTCAAATTAGCAAAATTATAAATGAAAAAGTAGAGATCACAATACACATAAGTAAAATTGGAAAAATCCTCAGGACTTACTTTCAAAACCTCTACTCCACAAAACTGGATAATCTGGAAGAAATATATAAATTCCTGGATACATACCACCTATCAAAGCTAAATGCAGAGCAGAATAATCTCCTAAATATAAAAAAAAAATTATCACACCCATCAAGATTAAAAGGGTAATCAAAAACCTTCCCAAAAAATAAGAGTCCAGTACCAGGTGGCTTCTCAACTGAATTCTATCAAACCTTCATTGAAGAACTGAAACCAATATTTATCAAACTGTTCCACATAATCAGACAATAGGAAAAGCTCCCCAACTCCTTTTTTGTGCCTATTAACACCCTAATACAAAAACCAGACAGAGAGGCAAGAAGGAAGGAAAACTATAGGCCCATATCCCTGATTAACTTAGCCACAAAGATCCTGAACAAAATCCTCACAAACCAAATTCAACAACACATCAAAAGCATTATCCAACTTGAAGAAGTAGGCTTCATCCCAGGCATGTAGGGTTGGTTCAACATATGGAAATCTGTCAAGGTAACACATCACATAAATAAGCTTAATCACAGAAACCACAAGCTCATTTCAATACATGCAGAAAAGGCCTTCAACAAAATAGAAAATCACTTCATGATCAAAATGTTGGAGAGAATAGGTATGGATGATTTATAACTCAACATTATACAGGCTACAAATAATACACCTAAAGCCCAAATAATAATCAGAAAAGTCTCAAGGCATTCCCATTGAGATCACAAACAATACAGGGGTGCCTACTCTCACCTCCACTCATCAACATAATACTAGAAGTCCTATCCAAAGCAATAAGACAGTAGAAAGAAGTAAAAGGTATACAAATTAGAAAGGAAGAAGTCAAGTTAGCCCTATTTGCAGATGACAGGATCCTACACATAGGTGACCCGAGATCCTCCATCTCAAAAATCTAAAAGGTGATTGATTCCTTCAGCAAAGTATCAGGATACAAAATCAACACACAAAAATCAGTAGAATTTCTATATAAAAAGGATGAAGATACAGAGAAAGAATTTAGCAACACTGTCCCATTTTCAATAGCAACAAAAAATAAAATAAAATACCTTGGAATAACACTAACCAAGGATGTGAAAGACATATATATTGGATACATAAAGACACTCAAGAAAGAAATTGAGGAGGACTTGAGAAGATAGATAGAACTCCTATACTCCTGGATAGGCAGAATTAGCACTGTGAAAATGGTAATTTTACCAAAAGCAGTATACAGACTTAATGCAATAACAACAAAAATCCCAGTATCATTCTGCACAGAGGTAGAAAAAAATGATTTCAAAATTCATATGGAATGACAGCAGGCCTTGGATATCCAAGCATATCCTCAGCAAAGGAAACACCTCTGGAGGCAACACCATACCCAATCTAAAGCTATATTATAAAGACATATTAACAAAAACAGCATGGTATTGGCAAAAAAACAGGAGTATAGAACTGAGGATCCAGACTTTAGGTCCAGTAACTACAGCTACATGATCTTTGACAAATGCCCTAATAATGTAAACTGGAGAAAAGACAACATCTTCAACAAGTGGTGCTGGACAAACTAGATAATCATATGCAGAAAAATGAATCTCGACCCACATATCATCAGGGCTCCAGCTGAAACCACAGAGGAATTGGGGAAATGAGCAAGAGTGAAGCTTTCTCGGTAAACCTGTTATCAGAACATGGGTGAAGGAAATAGACACTGAAGGACATTAAACACCTACCAAACCAGAAATCCAGAGGCTCCTAAAAGCTTTTCACTGAAATAGACTTACTACATGCCCAACATGGCTCAGGGAATTTCACAGAAGAGGGGATGGAAAGATTGATAGACCCACAAGTTGGGACATTATGCACAGACACATTTGCCTCTTCCCCATAACTGCATGCTACCCCCACAATGCATGACCCACAATCCCCATGGGGATGACCTGCATCCCCAACAAGGGGATACAGGAATGAGGGAAAGGATGGTACCAACATGTGCTGTTTACATGAGTAAGTCCGTAGCTAATAAAAATGTTGTATATCAGAATCAAAATATAACCACTAAAGTGTTATATTTTAATTTTTGGTCTACTGGGATATGATTTAGGTTTGAAGTAGGAATATAACACAAAGATACAAACAATTCATATGGCAAGGATTAAACTATTAGATGAAATCTGCTTATCATAAGCACCACTTAGATCAAGAAAAGTTTGCTGTACCCAAAATTTCTCTCATAACAGCTAAACTTTCCATGCGGCTTTATAATATAATTTGAAAGTTGTATTAAGAGGAATCACAAATGGTATATTCTTACAAACCACCATATTTTGCCTTAACACTGTAAGATGCATTTATGCCTTTGCAAGGGACTATTTATTCTCTTTGACTGCTATATAACATTTTGCTATATTAATATACAAAGATTGTCCTGCTGTTGGTGGCCTTTTATGTTGATACCACTTTGTCGGCCCTCTGAAAAATATTTATCTCCACTTATTGATCAGGAATGTTTGAAGACATTTATATTAGATGGCTATCTAGTCAAATTGTGTGTGTGCATGTGTGCATATGTGTGAGTGCAGGTGCATATGCGACATGACTGGTATGGAGATTGGAGGACAATTTTCCTTATTCACTCTCACTTTCCACCTTGTTTGAGGCAGGTCTCAGTTTTCACCGGTGTCTCTGTGGCCAAGAAGCTTCTAGAAATGTTTCCTGTTTCTGTCACTATGGGCAAGCTGGGATTATGGAAGCCCACCCCAGCTATTGTTTGGGGCCTAAGGTTTCAAACTCAGGATTACCCACTTTGTTCATTAAGCCATTTTCCTGGTCCTCAAAATACAGCTATTCATGAGATTTCTATCTTTTCTATACTGCATCACTAGATAAACCACACTAGGTCAGAAGATATTTTATATATATATATATATATATATATATATATATATATATATATATATATATATGGCAGCTAATATTTGATTAAAGATTATTATCTATGTAAGTGAAGGCTCCTGGGAAGTAATATATTCTTCTCCTGTCATTTTGAATGAAAATTCTTATGGAGTTTCATAATGAGTTTTATTTCTGGAAAAACTTGAGATTCACATTCCTCTTATTTAAATGAGTGATAAAATTCACTGATGAGGCTATCTCAAACCAGAATTTTCATTTTAGAAATTAAATTACAAATTGAATTTCATTAGTGGAACAATTGGGAATATTCATATCCTTTTATTGATAATTTGTATTTTTCATTAAATTCATTCATCTACTTTTTAAACATATTAATATACATTGGTTCAAAATATTATTTTTAAAAAAATCATATCATCCAGGGGGAGTTATAACCTCTTTTATTATTAATATTTGTAGTTGAGTTTACTTGTTTACTTCATCTTGTTTACTTGATCAGGTTAACTGACTTCAGCAAACCAAATTTTCATTCAAAATGACAGGAGAAGAATATATTACTGCCCAGGAGCCTTCACTTACATGGATAATAATCTTTAATCAAATATTAGCCCCAATATATTAAAAAAAACTAATATCTTCTGATCTAGTCTGGGGCCAAGATGGAGTACACTTGGTCACTTATCTCCTCAAGTCCAGTTTCCATCTGAAAAAATGAAGCAGATTCTCCAGTGGAGAGAGATGTCAGCACCAGTTAAATGGGGTAACCATTAATAATTTAGAGAGAATTAAAAGGGAAGAGATACTTTCATACTATAAGGTTAGTGGGAGTTTGACAATGGAAAGCATAATTACTATCTGAATATAATTCTCATTCTGAATTGTTTCCCAGTTCCAGATATGGTTTCCTTTCCACTGAGCAGATCTATTAGCCAATTCAAGAGCAGTTGATTACCCACTATGGCTGTTTGCCACTAATGCACTTGTGTGAGCATCACATCAAGTTGTATGCTTCTGAGTAGCTTAGACTTTGAGTTGCTTGGATAGATGTTTGCCCCTTCTCCCCTGCCCCTGTAGCTCATGTAGTGCCTTCCAGCACTAGATGGGCTAATTATCTGAGGACTGGCTCTCCTCCAGATTCCAACCAGGTCTCTCCATGGTCCATGCCAACAGTGTTTGGTGTCCTCAGCAGTAGGGTCTTACTATTAACTTCTGGTGGGTAATGAAGTGCTCTGACAGAAGTCTGTCTTGTTTCTTTTGGAAAATGTAGTTCTCTCTGATCAACAGCTCATTGTGGATGTAGACCACATCCTGGTACAGGAATTTCCAGACAAGCACCAAGTAAAAAGAAAAAAGAGGACTGAAGAGATGGCTCAGCAGTTAAGGCATTTTCCTGCCAAATCAAAGGACCTTGGTTCAATTCCCCCAGGACTCACAGAAACCAGATGCACAAGGGGGCACATGTGTGGAGTTTGTTTGCAGTAGCTGGATTCCCTGGCTCACCAATTCTCTCTCTCCTTCTCTCTGGCTCTTCCTCTCACTCTGAAATACATAAATAAAAATTACACAAGAAAAAGGAAGAAGAAGAAAAAGGAGGAGGAGGAGGAGGAGAAGGAGAAGAAGAAGAAGGAGAAGAAGAAGCAGCAGCAGCCAGGGAAGAAAGAGAAACAGTAGAAATTTGAGGTTAAGTTTCATCTCACACTCTCCAGGGACCTTTGATTCTGGTGAAACTCTAAAGTTCACTTGAGGGTTCTACCTTTTATTCTGGTTTCCAGAATATAGAATTCTGTTGTACCATTCAATTTGGGTTCAGATTATTTGTCTCCCTCCCCCCAATCTTTCCCTTCCCACAAGCCCTACTCTCCCTATTGTCCAAGCCCCAAGATGCTATTCAGTTATGTCAGCCACTTGGGCTGATCCAGGTTAGGAACTGCAGATGAGTGAGATCATGCAACAATTGTCTTTCTGTGATTGTGTGAGTTCACTTAAAATGATTTGTTCCAAGTTTGACCATTTTTCTACAAATTCAATGTGTGCCATTATGCTTACTGCTGAGTAGAATTCCATTGTGTAGATATATCACATCTTGGTTATCCATTCATCCAATGATGGGTATCTGGGTTGATTCCAGCTTTTAGCTATTATGAATTGATCATCCATAAACATGGTTGAGAAAATATTTCTGAACTGAGATGTGGAGCTTTTAGGGTAAATCATAGTTAAAATTCTTAACAATGAAAAAAAGAGAGAGTGTTAAAAGTAAGAAAGAAGTAATTCACAATATACAAAGGCAATCCTATTAGGATAACATCATATTTCTCAATGGAAACATTGAAAGCCCAAAGGGCCTGGAATTGTACACTTCAAAGTCTGAAAAACTATGGCTTCCAACCCAAGCTACTTTACACAGCAAAAGTATCCCTCATAGTAGATGGTGAAAGTAAAAATTTCCATGAAAAAAAGTCAACTATATGAACACAAGCCAAACCTACAGAGAATATTTGAGGGACTACTCTACCCAGAACAGTCAAGCAAACAATCTCAGGAGCCAATTAGAAGAAGATCCCAATAACCAAAATAAACCAGGCTCAAAACAGTACTTAACACAAGTAAGCACCCAACCCCATAAAACATCTCATCATGACAGGGATTAATTAAAACATCATAGTAATAACCTTAAATATTAATGGTCTTAACTCATCCATCAAAAGACACAGGCTATCAAGATGGATTAAAAAACTGGGCCCCTTCTATCTGCTGTCCTCAAGAATTTCACCTCACCACTAAAGATAGCACCTCCTCAGGATGAAAGGATGAAAAATGGTATTCCAAGAAAATAGAAATAAAAAAACAAGTGGGTGTTGCTATATTAATATCTGACAAAATAGACTTCAAACCAAATGTAATCAAAAAGGACAAAGAAGGCCACTTCTTACTCATCAAGAGAATGATCCAACATGAGCACATCACAATCATAAATATATGTGCCCTAAACGCAGGGGCACCATAGTTTATAAAACATAATCTGCTCAACAATAAAACAGAAATAAACACCAACACCATCATAGTTGGAGACTTCAATATCATCAATGGACATATCATCCAAGTAGGAAATCAACAGGGAAATAATAGAACTCAACAACATCTTAGATCAACTAGACCTAATGGATATCTACAGAATGGCACCTTCTCCAAAATTGGCCATATATTAGGCCATAAAGCATGTCTTCATAAAGTCAGGAAAACTGATATAACTCCCTTCATCATGTCAGATCACAATGCTTTAAAGCTAGAAATTAACAACAGACATATCAAGAATGCAACCAACTCCTGAAGAATAAACAACATACTTTTAACTAATGAATGGGTCATGAAAGAAATCACAAAATTTTTTTTCAAATTCCTACATTTGAATGATAATGAAAGCACAGCCTACCAAAACTTATGGGACTCAATGAAGGCAGCCGTAAGCGGAAAATTCATAGCCCTATATGCCTTCATTACAAAAACAGAGAGATTACAAATCAATAATGTGACTGTCCACCCGAAGGCACAGGCAAAACAAGAAGTATCCAACCCAAAGTGATCAGGACAGATAGAAATAATCAAGGTTACAGCAGAAGTTAATTAAATTAATGAATTGGAAACTAGAAAAACAATTGAAAAATCAATGAAATGAAGAGTTTGTTCTTCAAAAAAATAAACAAGATTGACAAAGCCCTGGCCAAAGTGATCAAGCACAAAAAAGAGAAGTGTCAAATTAACAAATCAGAAATGACAAAGGAGAGATCACTACAGACATCAATGAAATTTGAAGAATCATCAGGGCACACTTCCAAAACCTATACTCCACAAAATTAAATAATATGGAAGAAATGGATGAATTTCTAGCCACATACCACCAACCCAAACTAAACTTAGAGCAGATTAATCTCCTAAACAAACATAGCACATCCATGGAGATTGAAAAGGTAATCACAAACTTCCCCCCCAAAGAAAAGTCCAGGACCAGATGGCTTCTCAGTTGAATTCTCTCAAACCTTCATAGAAGAACTGAAACCAATTTTTATCAACTATTCCGCATAATTGGAGACCAGGAATCCTCTCCAACCCCTTTTATGAAGCTAGCATTACCCTAATACCAAAATCAGACAGAGTTGTAATAAGGAAAGAAAATTACAGGCCTATATCCCTAATAAACTTAGATGCAAAGATCCTGAACAAAATCCTTCAAACCAAATTCAACAACATATCAAAAGCATTATTCACCTTGATTAAGTAGCCTTCATCTCAGGAATGCAGGGATAGTTTAACATATGGAAATCAGTCAATGTAATGCACCACATAAATAAACTGAACCATGAGAAACAATGATCATCTCAACTTATGCAAAGAAGGCCTTTGGCAAAATACAAAATGAATTCATGATCAAAACAATGGAAAGAATAGGCATGTAGGGTTTATATCTCAACACAATAAAGTCTATATAAAAAGCCCAAATAATTCTTAATGGGGGAAAATTCAAGGGGTTCCCACTGAGATTGGGAACAGGACAGGCATGTCCACTCTCAACACTGCTCTTCAACATAGGACTAGAAGTACTAGTCCAAGCAGTAAGATAGGAGAAAGGAATAAAATGGGCTCAAGTTGGAAAGGAAGAAGTCACTTTTTTTTTTTTTTTTTTTTTTTTTTTTTTTTTTTTTTACTTTTTATAGATAACAAGATCCTATATATAAGTGACCCAAAAGTCTCCATCCAAAAATTTCTAAAGGTGATAAATTCCTTTAGCAAAGTGGTAGGATATAAAACCAATGCACAAAACTCAGTAGCTTTTCTATATGCAAAAGACAAATATACAGAGAAAGAAATCAGTGAGACTGTCCTATTTTTAATACTAAAAAAAAAAAACCTTGGAATAACACTAACAAAGGGTGTGAAGCAACTATATAATGAAAACATAAATGCACTCAAGAAAGAAATAGAGGAAGACTTAATAAGAACCTTACATCCACTTTTAAAGATGAATAATTTGATGCTGTGGGCAGGGATAACAATTTAACTCTTCATTCATCACCAGGAAGATATCTGGACTATTCTCATTTGTTACCCACTCGGAATAATTTGCCATACCACAGGCCTTTATGTCCCCATTTGAATTCTCTTTGCACTTCTTTTAGATATACATGTAAGATCAAAATTGTGGGATCATATGATAAATTTATGTTTAACTTTTCTGGGAACTGCCCACCTGCTTCCAGAATAACTCATGCATGTTGCAGCCACACAGCACTATGTAAGGGCAACAATTTCTATAGGCACATACAAATTCTTAGAAATTTTTCACTTTATTACTGCTGTCCTAGTATTTAAAAGTAAGGGTCCAATTTGTCTTCATTTACATGTCACTAACTTTCATTTTTTATGTCCCTAAAGATAGGTTTTCATGTAGCCCAGGCTGGCCTACAAACACTTTTAGGATTACAGGCCACCACATTCAGTTTTTTTTTCTTTCTATTTATTTATTTATTTATTTATTTATTTATTTATTTATTTATTTATTTATTTATTTATTTGAGAGCGACAGACACAGATAGAAAGACAGATAGAGGGAGAGAGAGAGAATGGGCGCACCAGGGCTTCCAGCCTCTGCAAACGAACTCCAGACATGTGCGCCCCTTGTGCATCTGGCTAACGTGGGACCTGGGGAACCGAGCCTCGAGCCGGGGTCCTTAGGCTTCACAGGCAAGCCCTTAACCGCTAAGCCATCTCTCCAGCCCAGTTTTGTTGTTTTTGTTTGTTTTATTTTGGTTTTGGGGCAAAACCAACTGCCTGGCTTTTTTTTTTTTTTTTTTTTTTTTTTTTTTAATGTGTGAGACAGAGAGAGAAAAAGCAAGAGAGAAAGAGAGAGGGGGAGAGAATTGGCATGCTAGGGCCTCCAGCCACTGTAATTGAACTGCAGATGCATGTGCCTCCTTGTGTGCATGTGTGACCTTGTGCACTTGTGTCCCCTTGTGCATCTGGCTTCAGTGAGATCTGGAGAGTTGAACATGGGTCCTTAGGCTTCACAGTTAGGTGCCTTAACTGCTAAGCCATCTCTCTAGCCCCACACCCAGTTTTATACCATGTCAGGGATTAAACCCAGGGCTTCTTGTACCCTACATATTCTCCCAAGTGAACTACATTGCTAGTACTACTTTTTGCTATTTTTATGTTTCATTTTTATATAGTTCACAAGTTCTTTGTTCATTTTTACATTGGTTATTTATTGACTCATTGAATTTTCAGAGTTATATTTTCTGGTTCATAGACTTAAACAATATGTGATTTGCAATCATTATATTACTTTTTCCCTTTCTTACTATCTTTTGATAACAAAAATTTTATATTTTTATGAAATAAAATCTAAATGCTTTTTCCTTGTTCCTTTGTGCTTGATATCATGTCTAAGATTTTACTGATGAATGCTATATCAAAAATATTTCCACATGGCTTTGCTTCTATATTGTCATTAATTAATTTTTGAGCTATTCTTTTATATGATATAAACTAAACTTCCCAAGTTCATTCTTTTGCATTTGAATGTACATTTTTCCTAGAATTAGTCTACTTCTGATTGTTTCTGGTTTCTGCATTATCAAAATGTCAAGAAACCAGTTTCTACAAGGCTTATGAAAACAGTATCAATATGGGGCTGGGAGCTGGCTCAGCAGTTAAAGGTGCTTGCTTGCACGATGGCCAGAATGAATTCAAGTCTCCAGCACTCACATAAATCCTGATGCACAGTGGCACATGCCTCTGTGATCCTAATATGGCTATAGCAATGGAAAGTGGGGAGTCTGTCTCAAGTAAAAGTAGAAAGAGAAAACAAGGACCACAAAATGAGATCTTCACACATGCAAGCACCTGCATGCCCCCGCCCCCCAACCCACACATACACTCAAGTGAGTTAATGTCACTGGCGATCTATAAAGCTATGTATGTAATGCTATCCTTTCATTGCCGGTCCTATCATTCAAAGGCTCTTGAGTCTGTCCTTGTGGATAAATCCTTCTTGCCTGCTTTCTTCTTATTCAACTTAAGTTTTTTAAAAAAATATATTTTATATTTATTTATTAGAGAGAGAGCGAGAAAGGGATAGAGAATGAGCACACCAGGACATCTAGCTGTTACAAACGAACTCCAGATGCATGTATCACCTTGTGCATCTGGCTTATGTGGGTCCTGGGGAATTGAACCGAGGTCCATTGGCTTTGCAGACAAGTGAGTTAACCACCAAACCATCTTTCCAGCTCTATATTAAGTCTTTATTAGAAAACTTAATTATCATACAAAGAATTGATTTATTTGTGGCATGTTTCAAACATTTTTTTCCTTCCCCTTTCTTTTCCCTTCCACATGCCTTCCCTTCCCTCTCCCCACCATAGACTCACTTTCAATTTCATGATACAAGAGTCCTTCTGCACCACCTACCCTTTCTTAACACCCTTTTATCCCCTTTCATGTTTTCCTATGTACTTTCATAATCTGTATACAGTATTGGACCCCATAATTATTTACATAGAACTATTAAAACTTAAGATTGGCATATACATGAATTTTTGCCTTTCTGGGCCTTGGTTATCTCAGCATAATTTTTTCCAGTTCCATCCATTTTCCTTAAAATTTTATAATTTCATTTCTGTTTATTTTCCATTGTATATATGTACCACACTTTCATGATCCAGTCACCTGTTGATGAATATCTAAGCTAACTCCATTTCCTGGCTATTATAAATAGATCAGTAATAAATATAGATGCGCAACTATCTCTGTAGGAAAAGTAGAATAGAGTCGTTAATTTATATACCAAGTAGTGGATATCTGGGTCAATGTTGGTTACTTTTAGCTTTTTAGAAACTTCCACACTGATTTCCATAGTGGCTACACCAGTTTACATCCCCTCCAACAACGTATAAGGGTTTCCCTTACCATCCATGGTCATTAGCATTTGTTGTCAATTTTTTTTCTTGATGATAGCCATTCTGATTAGGGTGAGGTGAAGTCTCAAGTTGGTTTTAATTTTCATTTCCCTGATAGCTAAAGATGTTGAGCATTAAATATATTTCTAATATATTTGTATGTCTTCTTTTGAGCTTGGTTTGTTCATTTCATTAGCCCATTAGTCAGTTTCATTTTTCAGTGTTTAACTTTTACATATTCTAGATATCAACTCCCTGTCAGAGGTGTAGCTAGAAAAAAATTTCTCCCATTCTATAGGCTTTCTGTCTCCTTTGCTGATTCCTTCCTTTGTTGCAGAGCAAAGTTTCTTGAAAAGACTATTTCCACCCATTGACAAGCAATTGTCTATTGATATGAAGAATTATTTTTGGATACTAGCTTCTATACCAGTGGCCTAAATGTCTAACCTTATGTCAATAATGTTTGGATTAATGTAAATTTTTGGTAAATTTTGAAACTGAGAACTATGAATCCTCCAAATTTGTCATTTTTCAATATTATTCTATTAAGAGCCCCTTGCAATTTTCACAATAATTTTAGATGAATTTATCCATTTTTAATTAGGAGATGGGAAGAAAAGTTCTAAAGGTAGAAGGAGAGGTAAACAAGAAGGTAATAAAAAGACTAAAGAAAAAATATTGCATATTTTCTCCCATATCTGGAACCTAGATTTAAAGTTGTACTTATGTTTAAATATAAATATGTATATATGGCATGAAACAAGATGAGGATCTATTTTTGTCAAGAGCGAGAACTTGGTATGGGTTTGAGGGAGGAACAAGGGTAGTGGGAGGGTAAATATGAGCAAAGTACAAGTATGTGTATATATATGACAATGTCCTAATGAAACCACTATCTGAAACCCATTATTTTGTTTGGTAACAATTAAAGGAAACAAATACCTTTCTATGTTTCTTAATTACTCTGAGTAGAATTACCAGTGTAAACTGAATCACAGTAGTAAAAGTGATCATTGTTGTATACTTACAGATATTAGGTAGGAAAACTTTCAGCCTCATTATGTATGGTAACTATCAATTTTTCAAATACACAGTTGTCCATTTGATTAATGACTTTCTTAACATTCTCATGAAAACTACTCAGGCTTATGCATTGTCAATAAAAGTTTTTTTTCTGAACTAGTGCTTGACAGAGGCTTCCATCAACGATACTCAAGAGGTCTGTTCACCACAACCTGCCTCAGCATTAACTTTCTGTCTTTACTGAGCCAAAGTCAAAACCAGAATAAAAACAGAGGCTTTGTTTGTTTGTTTGTCTGTGTGTTTGTTTGTTTTTTTGTTTGATGTAGGGTCTCACTCTAACCCAGGCTGACCTGGAATTCACTATGTAGTCTCATGGTGGCCTCATGCTCACAATGATCCTCCTACCTCTGCCTCCAGGATGCTGGGATTAAAGGTGTATGCCACCATGCCCAGCTAGCAGAGGCTTTTTGAATGTGGATCCAGTTCTAGGAGTATGTATGTGTGTCTTTGTAAACTTTCCAGTATACACAAGTGCATTTACATGAATTTTGCTCCCAGACCTTAGGGTGTATATTGCATGTAACAACAAAATCTAATGCACCAGGGGGCTTCAAGTTTTTCATTTGTCTTATAATGTTTTGGATCAATGTACCTGGATCTCTTTCCCCTAGAAATTTCCACGTTAAGCAAAACAAAATTGCCCTGAATGTTAATCATTCAGATAGTCCTCTGACAGCTAAGAATAAAGAAATATGATTATTTACAGCATTCTCCTTTACATTATTGTAATGAAGCCATAGAAATATCTCATATGGGATCCCCTTACATATAATACTGATAGAAGAAGGCATTCTTCACACAGCTGAAATAATATAATAATATAATATAATAATAATAATATCTAGATTTAACATTTTTATATTTAAATTGCTCATTCCACTTTATACATCCATATGTCCCCACGGATGCTACAAAACAATGGGTAGTAATCAAACTCATTCTGGGCTCATGTCCTTATATGTTCCTAACAACATAAAACTTAGTGTACTTTATCGTCAATCAAGTACAGCCATCAAACTCATTGTAAAATGAATTTTCAAGAGTTATTTACTATCCAGTTTTTTTCTCCTACCCTACCTAGTTTCTGTAGGTCTTTACAGGGATAGAAACTTTTTACTTTAAAAATTAATGAATAGCAATGTTTAAGAAAAAGGGCATTTTTCAGCCTATGCAGCTCTTCCTATAAGCATGTTTTGTGTGATTTAGAGAAATATATCTACAGAAAAATGTAGGTCTAGATTTCTCATCTTGGCCTACATCCTCCTTTTGTGAGTCTTTACTCTGGTATCTTTCCAAGGATCACACTGAGACATTTTACCTGTTTTATGATGTGCTTATGATTTTACTTTTTAATGAGCTTAGCCACCAGAGCCTCCCAGTGAATGATGAAAATCTCATTTAAGGGATAAATTGTTCCTTGCTTTTAAGAAGTCAAGAAAAACTTCCCTTCTGCTAGATTTTTCCTCACTTCACTTCACCTAATTTGTACAGTCAAAGCTTATGTGCAAATATTCTGTCCAAAGCACCATGAGGAAAGGACAGTACACAGCCTGGGAATAATAGCCAGCAAGTTAATCTAATTGTTGAAGTATTAAAGTGTCCACAGCTACCTAAAGGAAGAGGATTAGTTTTAGTGGCTACTGTGACTAGAGATCAAGTAACAGATAATTCTACCTCATGAAAGAGAACAAAATAGCACCAATTTACTTCTGTTGTCTCCATATAGAAAAGAGAAGCACTACAGAGTAGGATGAGTCTTTTAACAGGACAGTTTGTCCACCTAAGTGAGTGTAAATGTTTGTCTGAGCACCCTAGAAGAGATGCTGAGGGACTTGGTATTTCTAAGAAGTTCTAGAGTCAAAGCTTACTGCCATTAAAGCTTCAGTTGCTGCATGTATCACTTTACACATGGCTTTGGGAGTATGCCATAGGGAATGGTTAAACAAAGAACAAATACCCTTATTACAACTCTTCCCACACAATGAAATTTCTGCTTAGAAGGACATAATCACCTACTAAGATGTCAATTCCTAAAAATGTTTGAAGTTAGCTACCAGGTCCCAGCCCTCTCCTCAAAATAGAAGAAATGTTATGGGTGGTAAGAGAAATGAGACAATATGGAATAAAAAAGGCTGAATTCCTGGCTGTCAGGCACATCAAATAGGAAAATGTGAAATGCTGTGCTCAAAGAGCTTCTGATTGTGCCCTGGGGTGAATTGGCCCAAATGTATACTCACCTCTCTTTCAAAGGGAGGTGTGAAAACAGAGAACAAGCTTAACCATTCTTCTAGCAGCCTGACTTATGCCTTCCCTTTTCCTTGCCTTGGTGACCCTGTAAGGGATGACTTTTATAATAGGTATAATGCCTTAGGTAATCACCATTTTGATTAGGCTATAAACCTACCCATTGTGTAAAGAAGTCAGGCTTTCAAATCCTGTGAAGAGAACCTACCACAGGGCAAGACAATTTACTTTAAATAATTTACAGATACCCAGTGAGCAGATTATCCCCTAAATATTTAAGACCTCAAGGAACAAAGTCATTCCCAGTTCAGTGTTTTCTCTCCGGATAGTTGCCATCAAGACAATTGCTGACTCATCACAGTTTCTTAAAGCTCTTGAGCCTCAGAATTCAGGCATAATTATAGGGTTGGCAAACAAGGTCACTGGTCACGTAGGTTCTTGTCTTTTACCTTAAAATAAATTAATCTCCTGACTCCAGATAACTGTGTATCCTCTAAAATGTACTTTCTAGCGTGTAATGTATGTTGATGTCTGTCAAATCTTCAGAAAGAGAACCTGAGATAACCATACACTACACTGCAAGTATCAGTTCATTAAAACACACTCATGGGGCGGCGGCGGCTTCGGGCGCCCAGGTCCCAGAGTAGAATTTGGAGGTGTCCAAAACCACATAATGTCAATAGTTCGTTCATCCGTCCATGCCAAATGGATTGTGGGGAAAGTGATTGGGACAGCAATGCAGAAAACGGCTAAAGTGAGAGTGACCAGGCTTGTTCTGGATCCCTACTTATTAAAGCCAGGAACCATGATTGAATGGGGAAATTACTGGGCTCGTGCAATCCGCTATAGACAGGACAGGAATGAGGCCGTGGGGGGGGGGGGGGGGGGGGGCTCTTCTCTCAGATTGGGCAGCTATACATGGTGCACCATCTTTGGGCTTACAAAGATCTGCAGACCAGGGAAGACATACGGAATGCAGCATGGCACAAACACGGCTGGGAAGAATTGGTATACTACACAGTCCCACTTATTCAGGAGATGGAGTCCAGAATCATGATCCCACCAAAGACCTCACCCCTGCAGTGAAGCTCCAGAGCTTTGATGTGCCTACACAGATGATGTGACGAGCATTTGCCATGAATTAATATTAACTGTACATCACGTGAAAAAGAAACACTGAGTGTAAGCTGCTGTACATAGCTTGTGAGGCTTCTTTTCTTTAAAATTTCTATAATCATGTGAAAGGAGAAACCAAGGCAGTTTGACTATAGCTGTACTCTTGGAAACATCTGTTTGTCCAATGTTAGCCTCCCACCCTCCAGAAAATGAAAACTTGAAGTAAGACATGGTGGCTCAGGCCAGCACTCTGGAGACTGAAGCAGAATTGCGGCAAGTTCTAGGCTAGTCTAAGCTACATAGTGGATTTCAGGCCAGTTTGGTCTATAGAATGAGAGCCTATGTAAAGATAGATAGATAGATAGATAGATAGATAGATAGATAGATAGATAGATAGATAGATAGATGGCCAGGTATGGTGGCATACATCTTCAAACCCAGCACTTGGAAGGCAGAGGAAGAAGAATCACTGTGAGTTCAAGGCCAGCTTGACTACAGAGTGACTGTTAGGTCAGCCTGGGCTAGTGTGAGGCCCTACCTTGAAAAAAGAATTGAATACATCTGAATAAGATTCCATCTATGAAAAGCAATTAGCTATTTCTTTCTACCAAAAAGGGTGGGGGGAGGAATCTGTTTTAAACTTAAAAGTTTTGACAAATTTCAGGAGAGAAGACAAAAATACACATTTTGTCCTGTTTCTCAAACACTTTTTCTGAGTCTCAAACTAGGAACAAATTATAAGTGTGCCCATTAACTAGAGATGTTTTAATCCACTCACCCTGACTGTGCCCACAGAGTATGCAACATGACATCACTAAATTGGCAATGTCGGGTAAGGCACATTTCATCAGTAATTCAGTCTTCACAGTGTGTGTGTGTCTCCATGTGAGAGGAAAATAATGGTTTGAACCTGTGTATCATGTGATTTCAAAATGAACACCTTGAATAGCACTAATTTTATTTGTAATATTTTTCTATAAAACAAGTAGCTATTGGAAAAGAGGTTTTATTTTGTAAACTGTCATTTGTGACCTCAGACCTTCTCTGGTTAATATTTTAGTAAGCTCATAGCAGATACTTCCAAGATCATGTGTGAAGGATAGTGCATGCTGAGATTTGACATGAAGATGCATACATTGTCTAGTTGTTTGATTTTATTAATATAGTGTGCCAATTTTGTGACTGTGATCATGTGAAAGTCCCATTAAACTAAAAAATTATGTCCTATGAAATTCTGTTCCACCAATGGAGGAACTTATATATAAAATAAAGTGTGAATAAATCTCTTAAGAAAAAACACACACATGGATGACTGTTATGTCAAGTGTCGTGAGATATACATAATTACTAGATACCTGTCACTGTTTTCAATAGCATACCACCAGAAGCATGTTTTAGAATGAATAACAAATACAAGGTACAAAGGTGGCAGGTAAGTAAAACAAAATGGAATTTAAGCTTGGCTTTGAGTAGGCATAAAGTTGAAATGAGTAAATGAAGAAAGAATACTGTCCATTGTGTGAAGTGACATGGCTAAGTCTAGCCATGCATTATCCCTCCTCTCCAGTCCTGGCACAAGGAGTATGCCCACATGCCAGTTTCATAAGAAAAAGAATAATACATTTGAACAAATATTCTTCAAATATACTCATCACTGATGCTAAAGTGTACTTTCAAGCTACCATCATCCCTATTTGTTGCTATCATAAAACACCATAGGTTGGGTAATTAATAAATGATGGGAATTGATTTGGCTTATGGTTCTGGAGTTGGGAAGGCCATGACCACATGACCTCACGTTGCATCATTCCACAGCAGAAGAGGGGAAGGCACAATGAACCTGTGAGAGAATGCTCACAGCTGAAAGTCCTTCTATAATCAGTGTTGACCTACATGTAAGAAGTTAACGTCTCATTAGGCACTGCCTCTCAGCTTTGGAGATTAAGTTTTCAATGTGTAAAGTTTGTGTAACACACCAAATAATATCTCTGCCCTTCACATTAGAGATAGCTGGGACTCCCATGCAGACCTGGCCTCACTTCCTTCAATTCAGTAAGAATGAAGAATAAAGGATTCTTAGAAGTATGACAACCATGGATGTTTCCTGCAAGAAAAAAGAACACCAAATTCCTGGGTAAAAGAAAAAAATGCAGCCAATTTCGTGTTTGTACACTGAATAGCCATACCTAACAAGATACCATTTCTCTTCCCATGGAGGAAAGGCAATGAGGGTATATTTGATTCAGAATTCAACAAAACACATAACTATGTTCAAATCTGTTAAAGTGATAGAGATTTTTTGTCTCAACTATTCCTTTGACTCCCTCTCTAGCATTAACATTACCTCTGATGTTCCTTATGCCCAAGAAGAAGATACTTAAGAGGTTACAGGACAGGCTTCAGCTTCAAAGCTAATATTCTTACATGTCTAATTTTAGGATGCTGGGTTCTGGCTGACAATGACATATTCTGACAATGAGTTTCTATCATTGCATCTGGAACTTCTACCATGTGATTCCCAAGACCATCATTGGGAATCAGCCTTCTTATGACCAACACAGTCCCTGTGGATGCTTTGACCTGGACCTCTGGCATTCTGGACTATTTCTGTTCTCATTTATTGCCAAGTGTAACATGTGTACAATATAAATCACCTCTTTCTCTGTCTCAGCTCAAGAAGCAAATAATAATAATAATAATAATAATAATAATAATAATAATAATAATAAAAGGATTGATGGGGCTGGAGAGATGGCTCAGCACTAAAGGCACTTGCCTACAAAGCTAATGGCCCAGGTTCAATTCCCTACTACCCATGTAAAGCCAGATGCACAAAATGGTGAGTGCATCTGGAGTTCTTCATTTGCATTTGTTAGATGCCCTGGTGTGTTCATTCTCTCTCTTTCTCTCTCTCTCTTTCTCTCTCTCTCTCTCTTTCTGATTGCATATAAATAAATAAAATACTGTTTTGAAAAAAAATATGAATTTTTAAATCCTGATATCTCAACCCCATGAACAGGAAAGACCAGCTTCAGTTTAGTTGAAGGACATACTGGAGAATCAGGTAACAGCCCTTAAATGGGGCAGCTTGTACCACCAAAGGCAAATGTGCATGCAGCCTGTAAGGGATGGGATGGGGACTTCCTTTCATTTCTGCTGAGTTCTGGAAGCAAAACCTAATGTCATAACATTATTATTATTATTATTATTATTATTATTATTATTATTATTGCTATTCATGTTCCTTTCATTGCACCTATGGAGAGAATAAATAATGCATTCATGTATTCATACATTCTTTCTATAATCATTTTCAGGAAGTACTAACAATATAAGAAAAACATGGTTTCCCTGAAGAATATGAAGCAGAAGCCCCTGGACAAGGAAAATAAAAGCCAGGTAAGGAGAGAGAAGGGAATCAGGTTACGCTGCCAACCCTGCAAAAGTTCTCAAAAGTAAATACCACAGTAGTGGTGTCAGAAGAAGTCAGTAGTCATTTCAGAAACAAGCAAGCAAGGGACCCCAGAGCACTAGTTCTCAGTCAGAGGCAAGTGTGGAAGTTTTTTACTTCTCTTGAAAATCTCCTAAGCTGAGGTGAGCCTCAACTACGAGAGGAACAATAGGAATATGGGAAGAAAGAAGCCAGACAAGGTCATACTTATTGCTCAGCCTCCCTCTCTACCTTGGTTTGAGACAAGAGACAGATTAAGTAACTACATCCATCTGTTTGGCCTCTGATCCTCTTCTAATAAAGCCACCCAGATTCAATCATGAGGCTGTAGTCAAACAACTTCCCCTAAACTGAATGGTTTTCTCTTTCTAAAGAAGACTCCTGGGCTGGAGACATGGCTTAGCAGTTAAGTGCTTGCCTGTGAAGCCTAAGGACCCCAGTTCAAGGCTTGATTCCCCAAGACCCACGTTAGCCAGATGCACAAGGGGCCGCATGCATCTGGAGTTCGTTTGCAGTGGCTGGAGGCCCTGGCGCACCCATTCTCTCTCTCTCTCTCTCTCTCTCTCTCTCTCTCTCTCTCTCTCTCTCTCTCTCTCTGCCTCTTTGTCTGTTGCTCTCAAATAAATAAATAAAAATAACAACAAAAAAATTTTTTTAAAGAAGTCTCCTCTTTATTTATTTAATCTCCTTTAAATAACATAGTGTAATCAAGCTCCTGAATGAGTTTTGAGGCACATCTAGATAGAAACAATAGAGCAATTAAGCAAGAAGAAAGAAAATGAGCCAAAAATATACATTTTTTTAACTTGGGAGGTATAATTTACATTTTTAAAAATGTATTACTTTTTTAATAATCAGTCCTTAAAACTAGCGTACTTCCAATTTTCCTGGTGGGATCATTTTTAATCTGTCAATGCATTAAGCTAATGAGCCTCCATCATGGTCACCTGGAGAGGTGATTATAATCTATTTTCCTGGGTTCTGTGCTAGACTGACTGAATCAGAACCTCTAGAGATAGGCCCCAGAACTCTGTTTTAAATGTCACTCCTGGAAGGCTGTTATGTACAGTAAATTTCAAATCAACTTTTCCAACTAAATCACTGTGTATCTTATAATTTAAATATATCTTGATGTCTAACTGAAACCCTTGGAGGAGATAGTTGTGGGGAATAACTCCATATGCTTATGAAGGCGCCTCATTAGCACAGTACTTTTGCATCGTCTCATAATTCATGTGATTGAGGTAAGTTTCAGATGTGAGTTTTCACCTTATTCACTTTATTGGCCACAGACTGCAAGCCCAGTACTGGCCCTTTCCAGGAGTGCCTACGGTTAGTTTACTTTCCAGTTCATTGACCTCTTCTTTCAAGTCTCACATGCATCAATCAACATTTTCCTTAACTACCTGATTTACCATTATTCCCAGTCTCTGCTAACCACCCTTGGCTGATCTTCTCACCCCTGATGAGGTGATAATGTGACTTCCTGGGCTTATGGAGGAAGATGCATAGCACAGATGGCTCCAGATTCTGGCTCTGTGATTCTTCAGAAGTAGATTTCAAACATTAGTCTCCTCATGTATTAAATATATGGGAAAAATAACCTTGAAAAGAATTAAAATGAGACCATTATGTTCAGGCTCACCAAAGTCCCTCTCCCTTCTTCAGTGATGGTTAAGCTCTGTTGTCCATTTGCTTGATTCTCCATGCTACTTGCTGATGAATGCTTTTTACCTGGCTCTCCTCACTATTCACTGGCACATGCATCTACCCTGCTTTGACAATCCTTCACTGACATTGGAACTAAATTTCATCAGCCTTCCCATGTGGACAGAAGACCTGCTCCCTTGTTCTTGGGCTGGTGTTATATTGACCCAGAGTCTCTTTACCTATCCTGTAGCTTCCCAGGCTCTGATGATTCTCGTGCCTCTGCTCCCCTGCAGGAATGGGGTTCTAGGCACACATGACCATTCCCAGCTGCTTATGTGGGATCTGGAGATTTGAACTCTGGAAGTCTTAGACCCTCATGGTTAAGCAGAAAGCATAATTAACTGCTGAGCCATCTCTCCAGCTCTCCATCTTGAATACTCTTAATATCCTTGGAAATAGAAGAATCCAGTGATGAAACATGGCCCATTTCCAGAAACACTGCATCTATTTAAAAAGTTACATGGGCTGGAGAGATGGCTTAGCAGTTAAGCGCTTGCCTGTGAAGCTTAAGGACCCTGGTTCGAGGCTCGGTTCCCCAGGTCCCACGTTAGCCAGATGCACAAGGGGACGCACGCGTCTGGAGTTCGTTTGCAGAGGCTGGAAGCCCTGGCACGCCTATTCTCTCTCTCTCCCTCTACCTGTCTTTCTCTCTGTGTCTGTTGCTCTCAAATAAATAAATAAAAATTTTTTTAAAAAAGAAGTTACATAATTAGATGAAGACATGAGAAATTTAAGCAATACAAATAAATTATTTAAGTAGCAGCTTAATTTAAATGCATTAGATTATATTTTTGTGTATAGTCAGATAGTAACAACCAGAAAAGACACAAATGATATAACCCACTGGTGCAGCTGAGGACAGTTTAATAAAGGACTATTTAGAGATGGGAAATTAAGGACTAATAATAATGGACAGTGAATAACCATAGAGAAGTGGTCAATTCCTTGCTGTAGACTTAAAGGGCCCTGAGATGATTGGATACATCTATAAGTCACTTGAATAAGTTTAAGTGTCTGCTGAATTTGAAACCCAGTGGGACAAAGTGAAATAAGTGAGGAATAGAACTTAAGAAAAAAGATCTTGCCAGGCGTGGTGGCACACACCTTTAATCCCAGCACTCAGGATGCTGAGGTAGGAGGATCGCCGTGAGTTCGAGGCCACCCTGAGACTCCATAGTGAATTCCAGGTCAGCCTGGGCTAGACTGAGACCCTACCTCGAAAAACAAACAAACAAACAAACAAACAAAAAAGATGTTAAGGAAAATACAATTTGCCTTACTGTTGGTCAGAAAGACAGTCTAGAGTTTTCTGATTATTAAAGGCTTCATAAAGGGTTGGAAAGTAAGACTTAAGCCAAATAAAAAGGATTTCAATGCTCAAGCAAAATAGCTGATTTATTTGTAAGAGTCTGACATTTTCATAGGCTTGTCTGTGCCTCAAGCTACACAAAAAGTGCCACTGAAACATCCCTTCATGACATCTATGCCTATAACAACCTGAAAACTATGACAAAAGGAGTCAGCTCCCTTCTGTTCTGCAGAATCTATTCAAGGATATTATTAGAGCCTTTCAAAATAGGTTATGTCAGATTCATCTGAAAAACCTTAACCACTTACATGGATGGTTCAGAGATTCATGAAGTGGTCACAAATCTAATGGCTTTTAGTGTCAAAAGACTTTTTAGGTTTCTGAAGCTGTATTGACTGGGTTTCAGTCCTAAGTTCCCTTCCACTAGTGGTTTAGCTTTGGCCCACATACTTAATTTACTAAAGCTTTATTTTTTAAAAATTATTTATTTATTTATTTATTTATTTGAGAGCGACAGACATAGAGAGAAAGACAGAAAGAGGGAGAGAGAGAGAATGGGCGTGCCAGGGCTTCCAGCCTCTGCAAATGAACTCCAGACGCGTGCGCCCCCTTGTGCATCTGGCTAACGTGGGACCTGGGGAACCGAGCCTCGAACCGGGGTCCTTAAGATTCACAGGCAAGCGCTTAACCACTAAGCCATCTCTCCAGCCCTGAAGCTTTATTTCTCCCCACATGAAATGGGAATACATCTTGTATTAATCATTGAATTATAGTGAAAAACAAATAATAAAAATTTTCAAGTAGACCCTAATATACTACCTATGGGAACATTAGCAACCTATAGTAATAATGGGTGAAATAGTGTTAATAATTTATCACCTTCATTTTCATTATCATTTTAATATAACAATATATTATAACCCAGTTTCATAAAACAGTTTAAGAAAGTCACCCTAAGACATCAAGATCATGACAGGATGTGGTACATTGTGCTTAGGTCATACATGAAATATTAGAGCTGCATATTGTCCTGTATAGGGAGCAAAGATTCTCAAGAACAGAGCTTATCTAATCTTAGTGACCAGGAAATCTTAGAATGCACTTTCTGAGTATCAGCATGAGATAGAACCCAATTTCAGCATTCTTAGCAAATTCCCAGAAGGTTTCAATACTGTGGTTTTTATTCCCTGGTCTCCTAAAAAATAATTTTCAAAGCACCACAGGATATACTTGGTCCACCTAATATTAGAGAAGTAGACTTTAAAATAAAACTGTTGTTTCTATGAAACTGAATCTTGTCTCTGGGAATTAGTTAGAGTTGCCACACAGATCCAGATGTACAGGTGAATGAAATAGAAACAAGCCACACTAAGCAGCTCTAGAGTGTCATGAGAGATAGGAGACAGGCACAGAAAAGGGAGATGGAGGTACGCCAAGGATAGTAGGTCCCATTTTGCAGACCAACCTTCACTCAAAGAATGGAGACTACCTCCCAATCTCACACCCAGAACTCCTATAACTCTTTGCTATGTGAAGCTTCATCAGCGTTCATCCACATGTCATTCATTTCAAAAGAGTAGGAGTCATGCCTTCTTTACATTGTCTTAAAATCATACACTTACTAGTAACAGCTGGTTTCACAGAAACTGCAATCATCCCTCCAGTGTGGAGGAGATGAAGTCTACCTATGTTTTCCTTGCCTTACATCATGATAGATTTCGGAAGATTTTATGAATTTGTGTGTCATCCTTGTGGCAGGGGATATGCTAATCTAATCTTCTCTGTATCATTCCAATTTTAGTATATGTGCTACCAAAGTAAGGACTTGTATTTTTTTCCTATTCACAGATAGAAAAGGTAGGTCTCCATGTGTATTTGTTCAGAAATACAAACCCTGATGAGCTATGATTTTACAGGTTAGAATAAAAATAAGGAAATTGATGGAAAGTCCCTTCTGCCTAAACTACAAAGGAAAGGGATTATATCAGAATCAAACATTCAAGCTTATATATTTCCTCTTTTAGACCAGATATTATTGGTATCCAATAACTACCAGTCATTAATCTGTCCCTCTGCTCCAATCTGCCAGGTACTCTAATAGCTGCCTCTTCAAAACATGCTAAAGAATTTACCTCATAATTTTCAGAAACCAGAACACTATTCACTCACGCTTTGTGCCAAATAACATGTTTTCCTCACTTTTTGCATGATCTGAAGAGACTGGGCAAGGTTCAGTGTCTGGGATTGAATAAAACAGTCCAAACACCTCCTGCCTAGTAATGTGACCTTGATGTGCTGCTTCACCTCTATGAGCTTTCCTTCCTCATCTATAAAACAATGATTGTACTTCAGCCCTCATGTTAGTGTCTCTGAGTATTCCTGGATTGATAATGTAAAGACACCCACTTCCCAAAGACAAAACCAGTCATTGATGAGTCACGAATGTATTGACTGAAATGTCACTGTACTGAGATGATATAGGAGAAAAGAGGCCATCTCACTGAAGCTTCCCAGGGAGATTTATGCGTGTTTTATTAGTGTGTATGCACTGTTCCTGACCACTGCTCTCCACAATCCAATATTGGTAAAATATTTTTGCTGCCCTTATCTGAGTTGTAGCTACTGCTAAAGACAATAACCAACCCCCTCTGGCCTTCATAATCTCCACTCTTCAGAGCTATATAGATTATTACTTAACAAATGCTACAAAACTCCTAAATTCTGGCAAAAATGAAGGAAAAGGCAGAAGAAAAATGTTTACTATACTTATTTATCTTCTAAACTACCTTATTTTCATTTATGTTTGTAACTTTCGTGACAGATATTGTAGCAGTTACCTTCTCATTGCTGGGACAAAACAGCTGTCTAGATACAGTTCATGGAAGGAGTTACTCTTTCAAGGAGAAGTTTCATCATGGTGGGGGAGGCATGGCAAAAGCAGACAGCCAGCCATGTATCACATTGCCACAGCAGCAAGAAGGAAGTAGTTGGAGTGAGCTAGGTAGCCTTTGCAAATTGGGCGGGATTATAAAATCCCAAGTCCCACGCCCAGTGACACATTTCCTCCAGAAAGGCTCCACATCCCAAAGGCTCTGCCAGCTAGGGATTAAGTATAAGGCTTGAACACTGAAACATCAGTCTGTGGGATACATTTTCCATTCAAACCACTACAGATATTAATAGATTTCCTTCCATCCTTCTTTTCTAATTGTCTTACCCTTCTTTATCTTCCTCACTCAATAGACTATAGAGGGTATAAACAGTAACACTGAAGGCGAGGAGGCACTAGTACATTTGTAGAGAAAACATTCAAAAGCCAAACTCTGTTTGCCAGCTGACATTGTATACTGAATAAAGACCCAACTATACATCTCATATAATTGGGCTGTAAGATTCAAGAGAATATTTCATTTTATTTACTTTCTGTTATACAAAACAAAAAATTATAAATTTTCATATAATATGGTAGCATGTGATGTTTCTATATATGAATATAGTGTAATATTTAGATCAATTTACATATATATATACATATATATATATATATCCTCAATCACCTATCATTTCTTCATGGTAGAAACTTTGAATATCCTTCTGGAATATGCTCCTTGAGATATATAGTATGCAATTACTGTGTATTATTCATCTATGAAATATACTCACCTTCCAGACCCCTGATAATCAGTTTCTTAGTAAGTAGTAACAAGATCTCTAAAGAATGCTCTGAGGGCTGGAGATATGGCTTAGTGGTTAAAGTGTTTTGCCTGTAAAGCCAAAGGAACTCAGTTCAATTGCCCAGGACCCATGTAAGCCAGATGCACAAGGTGGTGCATGTGTCTAGAGTTCATTTACAGTGACTGGAGGCCCTGACACACCCATTCTCTCTTTCTCTCTCTTCTCCCTCTCTCCCTCTCTCTCTGTCTCTCCCTCCCTCTTTTTCTCTCTTTCTCTCAAATAAATAAATAAAATAACTTTTTAAAAAAGAATGTTCTGAGAGATCATTTTGTCTTTAAAGATGTTGTTACCAAATACAAAAAAAAAAAAAATTTCAAAGGAGTCTTGAAAAATAATTTCAATGACAAGATTAGATACAAAATTATTTTAACAAGAAGTGAGTTTTGTCCAGGGAATGTGCTAATTGGCCCTAGAGTGTGACTGCACTTGATGTGGAAAGACCTAAAGGCCTCACCCTTCCACCTCACCAGAGTCTGAACATGCATCTTCTTGACAGAATGACACAGCCAATTAACTTACCAGTCTGCTCTATGGAAAGTGATTATGCAGTGCAGCTATGATAGAAGGAAGGTAGTGTGCCTTAATCTCTATTCTATGTAAGGGGGTATGTCACCTGCTACATCATAGCTAATATGATCCACATTCAAAATAAGTCCAGCTATTTCCATTTCACAAAGTAGACCAAACTCAGTGATACTATGATGCACCCAAAGTTTTATAAGTCATAGGTAAATGTCTAAACCCAAATTTCTTGAGCTAAAAAGCTGTGATTCTTTTCACTAGATCAATGAATCAAATATGATATGTGTCATTTCACATAACAAGATATTTTGGATTTTCCTTTTAAAGTCATGTTCTTTCTGGTTGAAGGATAGGTAGCTTTTAAATCTCTACCTAGAGAAGCTTGAGGAATAATCTGAAACCTAGGATTTTTCCCTAGGTTAGGATTTCTCACTAGTCAATCGTTCATATTTACCATGTCCTCATTACCATTGGTGCTATTATTTGTGTTTTTTATTCTTTATGTTAATTTATTTTTACTTTAAATTATTCTTACTATTTTTCCTCTTAGATCTGATTTCTTATACTTAACTCTGTATTACACTCATGTCACATTCCTTTGAATTGCTGAATAATATTATTTATTTCATTGTGTAAGAATACCATTTGTTGATGGCATTTCAGTGGTTTCCACTTTGGGGCTATCATAAATTATGCTACTAGGAGTATTTGTGTAAAAATTGCTCATGTTTGTACATTTTCATTTCTTTCCAGTATGTGCCTCTGTATAGAAATTGTGAGAAGATAAAGGTTTGAGCAGTACATGGACTCTGTTTCAAATTATGGTTGAAGTCTTAATTAAATCATTTGGAAAAATACAACATAGATGGCCACTGATTTATGATGGTTTGACTTGTGACAATGAGAAAGGGATAGACACTCAGTAGAAAGCATAGTTTGACTTTTGATCTCCTCCTGAGCTAGTAGTGTGTGGTATGATACTATCAAGATGCAGTAGCTTCAAGCTGTAGGTGCCAGTGGGTCAAGAGAGTGAGGATAAGCTACTGATCCTCTACCCTCCTCTGAGTTGCTAAACCCTGATGTTTGATAGGTTAGGCTCATAAACTTTCTACATATGATATTCATAATGATGTGTCAAACATACCTGCATTATAAGTAGAAGAGCACAAGGACATATAGTGATATTTTGTCTCAATCTACCAATGGAAAAGCCAGTGGGGTAATTTCTGTTGCACTTATGAGACAGATGTGTCCCAAAGCAGAAGCAATATAATAAGTTAACAAAGGTTAATGATCTAGGTTCTACCACCAACAAGATAAATACCCGTAGCCCAATAACTACCTGTCAGTTTCCACATGGGTCTTACTTGGAAAATGAAGGAGTTAGAATTTTCATTGTCTAACATTCTTCCTCACTTTTATATGCTGTATTTTTATAAACATATATGGAAGCATTTTGACAAGTTAAAAGCAGTTTTAAAACACGAGCCATCATTAGCACATATTGCCTCCATGCTGAGACATGGCTGTATCCTGCAGTGAAAATGCATCACCATTCAATCTTCAGGAAAAGTATGCCAAATTAGAGCATTTTGTCAAAAACTATACTATATTCTCAGGTACTTAGAGGGCCTCTCAAAACATGGTAGAATATATTTATTTTTGTTTCTGTAATTCTATTTTCTTGAGCAAAGAAAATACTACAAGGGGAACTCTCTTTGCCATATATTTACAGAACTTCGCTAGCTACATAAATGGCTTTGAAAAGAAATACTGAGTTATGACTTCCAGGGTATCTATAGTTGCGGTGAAATTGTCCCACGAAGTGCTACATTGCAAGTTTGGAGAAACGTGATGCTCTAGCAAAGAAAAACATTCAAGGTCGTATTTAACTGTGTGATGAGCCCAGAGGACAAACCTTAAGCAAAACCTCTCAGTATTATTGGCTTGGGAATCTCAAGTAGTTCAATTAGTTGAGTATTCCCAGTTCACATAAGAAATGAGGTATACTTGGGCTGGAGAGATGGCTTAGCGGTTAAGCGCTTGCCTGTGAAGCCTAAGGACCCCGGTTCGAGGCTCGGTTCCCCAGGTCCCACGTTAGCCAGATGCACAAGGGGGCGCACGCGTCTGGAGTTCGTTTGCAGAGGCTGGAAGCCCTGGCGCGCCCATTCTCTCTCTCTCCCTCTCTCTGTCTTTCTCTCTGTGTCTGTCGCTCTCAAATAAATAAATAAATAAATTTAAAAGAATAAAAAAGAAATGAGGTATACCAATACTATATAGCACAACCTAATTTTAAAATGTATTACTGTTCCTCATGGTTTTCTGGGTTGTATGAATTGAATTGGGCTCCCATAAGAGGTTTCCAAATTGGGATCCCATAAGAGGTTTCACTCAGCCTCTCTGGAGTTATCAGAATGTTCACAGCCAAGGTTTGCTAAGGTGTCTTGACAGATGCCATTCAGCCTGTTTTAAGACTTTACTGTGCTGAGGCCCAGAGCCCAGAGCAGAATGCCACTGAACTAGATTTCCAGTTCAATATTCTAATGCTTTAATTCTGTATAATTTGCCTTTGATACTTTTAGCACTTAACATTTACAAAGTTAAGTATATCAGTATTTTCATATAATTGATCTTCAAAATACTCCTCTTAAGCAGAAGATAAAGGACAAAAGAAACCTGATTCAAATATACTGATTGCCACAAGCAGCATAGCTATGAACTATGGGAAAATCCACAATAATTGTCCTCTTGTTAGGTCAGTATCCTTCCCATTATGCTACATTACTTTTCTGATAATAAGGAATTATGGCTCAATAATGAAACATATGTCGATAAAATACTTTCTCTTTCTGTACCAAAACTGTGTCCTCATAATATGCACTTTGATTTTCACACAGTTCTCTACAATCTATAGCATGTCAAGTTTATAGTCTTCCTGAGGGCTTTAAAATAATTAAGGACCCATTTATTTTCTAAGATTTCACCTTTTTCCATTTCTTAGTCATCTCTGTAGTCTTGTTCAATAACTTTTGATCATCCTGTTTCTAGCATTTACACTTATTCATTCATTTGTCTTTATGCATGAGATTTTGTAGTCAAAGATATAGCATCAATATTTTCCAGAAACAAACATTTTGCTTCCCACATTTCCTTCTCTCCCTTGTAGGGTGATACAACAGCAGCCAAATGTCACCCTGAAATCACCCTATCATGGAAACACAAAAGAGGGATCCTGACATTTTGAATCTTGGAGCCTATTCAGAAACTGTTATGTAGCTACTACTCTTCCCTCAAAAGAGATGGATAAATGTTTTTCTTTTCTCTCTCTCTCTCTGTAATATTTCATAATGTTTTGAACACAAACAGTGGTACTAGGGATTGAACCCCTTTGAGATATAAAAACATGCTCACTGAAGATAAATATTTTAAGATTTTTTTGGATGTCACAATACATTCCAACACTGTAACATTAAATGCATTTTTTAACTTAGTTGTCTTTCCTTGAGCTATAATTATATGAAAACATTTTCTCAGGGACACAAGTTAGTTCCTCTTCCACAATAACAATCTATCTGAGATGGAATGAAACTTAAGGCAGAGAAACAGAAAACCAGTAGACAAATAGACTAGATAAATGATAGATCAGATAGATAGATGATAGGCAATAGATAGATGAATACAGAAAAATAAAAATGACAAGAAATGTGCAGAAACTCAAATTGGGATTTGAACAAGAAAACATGAAGTCCCTCAACAAGTCTTTATATGCTATAGCATTGTGGCAATTTTCTATTTTTCTACCATTATTTCTTACCTGAAGCCTAGATACATCTCCCCAGATAAGATGGTGGAAATGGATATTATCAGTAGAATTGCTAACAATAAATGAAATAATGATAACAAATTAAGTCTCATCAAGATAATGACAGAAAAAAGTCAATGCCTTAATAGTATACCATACTTTGCCACATATATTTATAAAAAATCTATGTTTCAAATGAAATTGCTTTGTAATCTTCTAGGCTGACAATTTTTCTCCTTAGAATCTGACCATCAACAGTTTTTAACATTCAGGTTAAAATGCTGATATATCTCAAAATCTAATATCCTTTGCAGACTCACAAATGTGATTCTGTTCATTGTGAAAACTACATATGAGATTTTTAAAACTGTCCAGAAAGTCTCTCCATATATGGTTCAAACTTAGAGTATCAGCCTATCTACTTAACTGACATAATGTAGAAGAAAAATAAAGCAATGTGATAATTTGAAAAAAATAGCTTAACTGGAATTATATGGATAAGACTTGAACATCCTTATAAAAATGGTTCCTTTCGTTGAGTACCATGATATTTTTACAGCAAAAATTTCTTTCCTGAGGAAACTGGTACAAGAAACTTTTTCCAGGAAAGTACTTGCCCATAGAGAGTTATCTCTGCTGGGATAAGAGTGCAGAGAGAGAGCAGCCTGCAGACACAACACTTTAAAAGCATCTTATCTCTCAGGGATCAAAATGTGTCTATGATGCTGCTATAGCTTCCCTTCTAAGACTATAGTTGCTAACTCTTAAATGCAGCACTACTATGATAAAAATAAATCATACAGTAGAGGAAATAGGGGAGTCTAGAAGAAAACAACATGGTAAGTAAGGAATTACAAAATAATATGTTTCACACAGCAAAATCACATTTCCCATTAAATTTGCCTTCTTGAAGTTCAGAACTCTCCTATGTAGAATTAAGCTATTATATTTTAAACCAGAAACAGTTTTGTGCTAAATGTACATTTTAGGAAACTGAATTCAACCATCAATAATGTTTACATATAGCACAGATCAAGAGGAATATCTGTCCTTTCACACTTTTGGCAATAAAAGACTTCTCTGTTGCTGTAGTAGTCATGAGAGGTCTGGTTGAGACAGGAGATCTGCATAATCATATTGTGGTAATAAGGTCACTTCCATACATTGTCAATAGAGATGAAACATATGTTGGCCATTTTCCTTATGATCAGCAGTCATAAGAGGATTATCTGCATGTGAAAAAAGAATAAGAATCTTAATTTCTCCATCCATTTAAAAATCATGGAAAAGAGCCAATCTCCTATTCCTGAAGTGGGATCAGAAAAATAAATCTCACCCTAAGAATAGATTCAAATTAGATCTAGTCATAATATAAAACCTCTAGGTTTCCATAAAGTATGTATGCAATGGAATTTTTTTCATCTGTAAAATGGAAGTTCTGTTGTGTATAGGAAACCAGACATAAGTAGAGATAATAATATTAAACAATGTAAGTCATTCTCAAAAAATCCAAGTATCATGTTTTCTCTCATTTGTGAATCCTAGATTTTATAAAGATACACAAAATCTAGTGTGTACACATGAAAGTAGAAGTAAAACCATCCAGCATGACAGAGGTGACCCACAGAAGAGAGGTGTGAGAAAAGAGAGTGTTGGGGTATTAATATACAAGATATACTTGTATTGAAAACTAATTTAATTTAGTTAAAATAACATTTTATACAAAGAACCAGCAGGATGGAGGAAAACAGTGAGACAAAAAGAATTAACAGAAAAAGAAAAGGTTTTCTAAATTTACAGTTATAATCTGCAGGATAAAAAGTCTAAGTAAACCCCAAACAGGGTAAATCTAATGAAATTAATACCACAACATATAAAAATTAAACTTCAAAAACCTCTAGAATTCTAAAACAATACAAAAGGGAAAGAAAGAAAAGAAGTGGGGAAAAAGAGAAAGAATGTCTTGAAAGCAACTTTAGAAAAACAGTATTTTAGCCATTGCAGAAAAGAAGTAAGAATGACAGATTTCTCATCAAAAGCCAAGGGAGGTAAGAAGTAAATATCTCAGTAGTTTCAGGTGCTGACAGAAAAAAAAAAAAAAAGTCAATAAAGAAAACTATAGCCAGTGGAAATGCCTGCAGGAAAGACAGAAAAATAAAGACATTCTCAAATAGAAAATGAAGAGAATTTGTTACCAATAGGTATCCTGGCAGAAGGTGTACAGTAACTACTATAAGCAGAAAATGACAAAAAATAACAACTTTGTAATATTATTAAGAAAAGATGATAAGCAAAAATATTAGGAAACATAAAAGACTTATCACACTTGATTACCTGCCTGAGACAAAGATTAAGACCTTCCTGCTGAAGACCAAGATTATGTTCTCCAGTGTCAAGCTCTCACTAGTCTTTGGCTAAAAGCAGGATTACATACATCAAATTTTCTCCAAATTAATAATGCCTACCCCATTTAAACTATGCTGACTTCACTCTCCATTAGAGAATCTGTTCTTCTTTTTCAGAAGGTACCAAGACCCGAGGAGATAAACTACCCCTCACACTTTCACCAAGCCATAGCTGAATCCACAGAGGAATTGGGGATAGGAGCAATAGTGCTGCTCCCATAATGAACCTGATAATCAGCACCAGGGTGCAGAAGACAGAACCTGAGGATACTCAATACCTACCAAAGCAAAGATCCAGAGGCTCCTAGGAACTCATCATTGAAGTAGACTTCAAACTCACCCAATACAGATCAGGGAATTTTGCAGAAGAGGGGGCAGAAAAATTGTAACAGCCACAGGTTGAGACATCATGCCAAAAGGTATTCCCCACCCCCAGAAAAAAAAAAAAAAAACACAACTGACTACTGCTCCCATAACACACAAAGTTCAATTCCATGGGGAATACCTGTAACCCTACTGAGGAGTGTTCTCAATGGAATGGGGGCAGGGATGAGGGAAAAGAGGGTACCAACACATGATGTATCCATATGAAATATCTTGTTAGTAATAATACTAATAAACATTTAAAAATAGTTTTCCGTCTCCTCCTGAGTTTTTGAAATATACTGGATGGTTGAAACAAGAAGATGGAAATGGCTTAAATGTATATATAGGAAATACTTGGGGACTTCCGGTTAAGATGGCGGCGTAGGTACCACACCAAAGCAGCCTGGGGGGAATAAAGACCAAAAAACCTCAGCAAAATACACACTTTTACTAAAAAGTGAGGTGTATAGGAAACTGAAGCAGCAGCGGAGAAGTAGGAGAGATCCAGAGCATTCAGAGCCTGCACAGGCCGGCAAAAGCGGCCCCGGCAGCTCCACCAACCGCGGTGGCGGTGGGGGGGGGGGACCAGAAAGCCGCCAGACTCGGCTCCAGCTGCAGGAAAAGCCAGGTGCGGGAGCTTCCCCTCACACCACGCTCTCCACAACTCAGGAAACATGAAGGGAGAGCGGCAGTGAGCAGTGGAGGAGCAGACTGCAAAGTAGAAGAACATGTGGAGCAGCGAGAGAACCAGAGCAGCTGTGGCTCCCTCCCCTCCCCCACCGCCTGAGCCCAGCTCCAGCTAACAGAACAGCGTCCCAGACCCGACCACGTCAACTTGAGCCAACAGCGGGACCCAAGCAGGAGTAGAGTTCGGCAGAAACATCAGCAGCTCCAGAACCAGTACCAGCGGCCCCAGCAGCGACAGACCCAGGAGCGGCAACAACAGCAGACCCAGAAGCAGCAGCAGTTCCAGCAGTGGGGGTGCTGATCTGCAGGGCCACCGTTACCAGGCTTGGTTTGCCCCACAGGAAAAGCCAGTGCCCAGCTCCAGAAATCAGAACAGCAGCCCGATGACCCAGGCAGCAAGTTGACTGAGACCAAACTCATCCAAGGTAACTGGGTTTGCACCAGGGAAGGGTCTCACTTGGTCACAAGCTGACTGAGATCCCTCAACAGACCAGAAATCTTAACCTCTGTATTGATAGAGGATCTGGTTGTTATAATAACTACTCTGGCATACATACTTGGGGCTGTTTTTGACTGAATGGGTACAGTGTTTAGTTAACTTTTAGAATCTACCGGTGTTTTATTCCACTCAGCCTACTTGAATACTCCCATAGCAGGGAAACTCAACCCCTAGGAGCACCTTTGTAGATACTCTCAGAGTCTTAAGAGCCACATCTAACACCTTAAGCTTCTACCCTGAAAATATATAACATCAAATCAATTGATACAGCTAAGAATACCCAGCTAGCTAGAAAATCCAAGCATTAACATAATCCAAGATGCAAAAATATATACATTATAACACAAGAAACACTAAAAAGCAAGACGATATAAATCCACCTAAAAGTATTAATGCATAAGAAATGATCTCCAGTGAGAACGAGTTAGAGGAAATGCCTGAAAAAGATTTCAAAAGAATGATTGTAAATATGTTCAAAGAAGTCAGAGAACAAATCAAAGGAGTCAAAGAGGAACTTAAAGAGGAAATCAAAGGAATCAAAGCAGATGTAGGACACCAATTTCATGAAATAAAGAAGGCAATATAAGACATAAATAAGGAAATAGAAATAATAAAGAAAAACCAGTCAGAATTACTAGCAATGAAGAACACAGTTAATGAACTAAAAAACTCTGTAGAAATCTCACCAGTAGAATGGATGAAGGAGAGGACAGAATATCTAAGCTAGAAGACCAGGTGGCAGATCTAATACAGGCCAACAAAGAGAAAGACAAACTTATAGAAAAGTATGAGTGGGAATTTCAAGATATTCGGGACACAATTAAAAGATCAAATATTAGAATGCAGGGCATAGTAGAAGGAGAAGAATTTCACTCAAAAGGCATAGTAGGTGTCTTCAACAAAATCATAGAAGAAAAATTCCCCCAAATTGGGAAAGAGGTGGCAATACAGATACAGGAAGCTTTAGAATCCCAGCCAGACAAAACCCAGAAAGAACCTCTCCTAGCCATATTATAATCAAACTTCCAAACACACAAACCAAAGAAAAAATATTGAAAGCAGTTACAGAGAAAAATCAAGTTACCTACAAAAGTAAGTCCATCACGATTACCACAGATTATTCAACACAAACTTTTAAAGCCAGAAGGGCTTGGGGTGATATATTCCAAGTTCTGAAAGATAACAACTGTCAACCAAGGTTACTTTATCCTGCAAAGTTATCCATTCAAATAAACGGAGAAATGAGGACATTCCATGACAAAAGCAGGTTAAAGGAGTATTTGAAGACAAAACCAGCTCTACAGAAAATACTTGATAGAATCCTCCATGCTGAAGAAAAGGAAAAGCACATATAAGGAACCTAGAAAAAACAAGCAATACTCAAATACTAGTTAACAGAGGAGAGCACAGGTAGAACCAGAACCACCAAAAAAAAAAAAAAAAAAGGCAAACATAAATACACACCTTTCAATAATATGTCTTAATATCAATGGCCTCAATGCCCCAACGAAAAGACATAGATTCACAGACTGGGTTAAAAAGCAGGATCCTACAATTTGTTGTCTCCAAGAAACTCACCTTTCTACAAAGGATAGACATTAGCTTAGGGTGAAAGGTTGGAAGACGGTGTTTCAAGGAAATGTGCCTAGAAAACAAGCAGGGGTTGCGGTCCTAATATTGGACAGGGTAGACTTTAGTCCAACATTAGTCAAGAAAGATAAGGAAGGTCACTTTATATTGATTAAGGGCACACTCCAACAGGAGGACATTACAATCCTAAACATATATGCACCTAACATGGGGGCTCCCAAATTCGTCACACAAACACTATTAGAACTAAGGTCACAGATAACACCAAACACAGTGGTAGTGGGTGACTTTAACACCCCACTGTCATCAATTGATAGGTCATTCCGGGAAAAAATAAACAGAGAGGCATCTGGACTAAATGAGGTCATAGAAGGAATGGACCTAACAGATATATACAGGACATTTCATCCAAAGGTTACAGAATATACATTCTTTTCAGCAGCACATGGAACATTCTCCTAAATAGACAATATATTAGGACACAAAGCAAATCTTAACAAATTCAGGAAAATTGAAATAATTCCTTGCATTCTATCTGACCACAATGGAATTAAACTACAAATCAGTAGCAAGAAAGGCTATAGAGCATACACAAAACCATGGAAACTAAACAATACACTACTAAATGATGAATGGGTCAATGAAGAAATCAAGAAGGAAATCAAAAAATTTATAGAGTCAAATGATAATGAGTACATAACATACCAAAATCTCTGGGACACAATGAAGGCAGTTCTAAGAGGTAAATTTATAGCCTTAAGTGCCTATATTCAGAAATTAGAAAGGTCACAAGTAAACGACCTAATGCTTCGCCTTAAAGCCTTGGAAAAAGAAGAACAAGGCAAACCAAAAATCAGTAGACGGGAAGAAATAATAAAGATTAGGACAGAAATTAATGAAATAGAAACAAAAAGAACAATCCAAAGAATTAATGAAACAAAGAGTTGGTTCTTTGAAAGGATAAACAAGATTGATAAACCCTTAGCAAATCTGACCAAAAGAAAGAGAGAAGAGACACAAATTAATAAAATCAGAGATGAACAAGGTAACATCACAACAGATTCCAGAGAAATTCAAAAAATCATAGGGACATACTATAAAAGCATATACTCCGCAAAGTATGAAAATCTGAAAGACATGGATGATTTCCTTGATCTATATGACCTACCTAAATTAAATCAAAATGAGATTAATCATTTAAATAGACCTATAACAAACAAGGATATACTTGGCACAGTTACAGTATAAGAAAAGGAGGCATCAAACAATCATTCAAACTATGCAAAGACATACTCAAGCACTATAAATTAGAATGATTTCAGTGAAATTGTAGAATGGGGCCACCCAAAATTATTCATTCCATAAAAATGACAAGCACTTTAGCAAAATTGTTATAATAACTTTTGTGGAACACTGGAAATCTGAGGTTTCCATTAATCCAGAGAGGGTTTATTAAAAAAATTATTGTAGTCTAGTTTTTAATAGGAACATGAGTTTTATCATGAGAGAAGATTTCATATTTTCTAGAAGAAAATGCTTGTGGCCTTTTACATTTCCCTATTCCCATCACTCCCAACTTTTCTTTGCAATAGGTTTGAAAGCAAACATTAAAAGACATCCTCACCACAACTTAAGGGAGCAGGATGGGCTGTGGCCTCTTCAAACCTTTATACTTAAAACTGTCATTACTGACTCCTGCCTTGCTTTTCTGAAAAGCATCATTGGGAGAGGTATCTATTTGACCTGAGTCAAGACACAGCCCCAAACATGTTCGTAGACTTTCCCCCAGAAGCACCTGTCAGTTCTGGAATGCTACAGAAGCCTGAGGTATGGATAATGGTTCTGGAAGACAATCAGCTGTGTTAAGGAAATGACTTGGGTAAAATACTCACCTCTCAAATATAAAGACCTGAGTTTGATCACAATATTCAAGTTAAAAATGTCTGGAGTGATGGTGTCTGACTGTAATCCCAACACTGTGTAGTCTAATAAGCTTCAGGCCAATAAGATATCAAATAAGAAATGGATGGCATACCTGAAAAATGACACCTGGTTTGTCCTCTGGACTACACACACACACACATATGCACTTGCACACATGTACAAGATAATGCGCTAACTAAAAAATTTTTTTAAATTCTATGTAATAGAATGTTCATAAATACCTTGAAAAACCCTCTGATTTCTGCTCCTGCACACAATTAATGCAGAAGCTGTCACTCAGTCTTGACAGCAGAAATAATACTGAAGAAACTGTAAATAGTATATTCATGAGAAATATGAGGTCCAGAAGCAAACTGTTACTCCCAGTATTAAAGACAGATAAGCTAATGCAGAGAATCACAACTGGCCAAATTAGAATCCCCTAAACAAAAGTCTATGGAAACCAGTACCAAAGTGGGAGAACCTGCTAAGGTTGAAGAATTGCCACAGGCTCCATATGGACAAGAGAAAGATGTTATCATTATAGGAGGATCCAGGAAGAGCAAAAACCCTTTGTTGTTATAAGTTTTACCCACACATCTCTGTCAGGCCCTCGGAATGAATATCAGAGAGAAATAACATTATGTTTCTGTCGAGGGAAGGAGAGAAAGAGCCATTCTGAAGCATGATGAAGCATTCTAATTTTAGCAAGATCTGCTACAGAGAGGAGGTAGGGGGAGACTGTTTTACCAAAGCCTAATATACTGAAAAAAAGAATAATGCTAATCCTATCTCCCCATACACTTCAAGTAGGAGAAGGGAAATACGCAACTCCAGCCCATGCCAGCCACCTTGACCTACCTGTAGGTGGAATGGGAAGAAAGCATATTACTCAAGTTCACAGTCCTCAGACACAGGTGAACTCAGAGACTGAGACCTAATAGGCTGTATTTTGATTATACTCCTAGCACTATGGTCTAACACACACACACACACACACACACACACACACACACACACACGCATGCACGCACGCATGCACACACTCTTACATTGCAAATGGCATTCCTTTTAGCCAGTATTTCATGTCCATTTCTCAAGAAAAACTTACAAAATGAACTTAAAAGTCAATAAATATTTTGAAGAGACTGAAAAAAATCAAAATTAGGTTCCTATATGGAATATATGTTGAAATTATCAGACCAAGAACTTTCTTTTAGAAATTTACTGCAGGGGCCTGGCATAATGGTACATCCATGTAATCTCATCACTCTGGAGTTTGAGGACAACCTGTACCACACAGTCACACTGTACCTAGGGAAAAATAACTAAAACTAAAACTGTAAAACTATGAGTGGGATAGATCAGTGGTAGAACACTTGTCTAGCATGTTCAAGACCCTGGATACAATTTCCAACACTGCAGAATTCAATTAAGTAATTATTTAAATGTTTAATATAAAATTATCTTTAGGGAAAAAATAGACAACATGCAAAAACAGATGAATAGTATAAGCATAGAATTTGTAAACAATGTAGCATAAGGGAATAATTCCCTTAAAAGGCTCAACAGTAAGCTGAACTGAACTAAGGAAAATATGCTCTTGAGAATATAGTAGAAACTTCCAAAATTGAAAATCGACCTCAATAGAGACAGGACCTCTCTTGCCTCTGAGAACACAAGACTATCTGGCACAAAAGCTTCAAGATCCTCCTGTCTTCCATTGTGGTAATGCAGCTGGGGTTACAGACATGAATATGACTTTAAGTGGATTCTGGGGATCCAAACTCTAGTTGTCAGGGCAACAAGCACTTTCAACCACTGAGCCATTTCCCCAGTCTCCCTTTTGTTTTCTTTAACAAAATACTTCTGGTCTTAGAGCCATTCAGTTTGGCAGTCTTGTTAGTTTGTTTCAAATTATTCTCTGTTCTGTTTTCTTATACTCGGAACCTTTATTTTCAAACTTAGTTTGACATTGGAATCACTTAAAGAAACTTCAAATTAATGATGTCTAGGTCCCACCTGAGACATTCTGATTGGGTTCACGTGGGCTACCTGCTGAACTCTAGGGTTTTTGTAACTCTCTAGGTAATTCCAATGTGCTTCCACTCCACTCACTATATGTAGTGGTTTTTCCAATTTGTATTCTAGAGTCAAACAATATGAGAGATACTGCCTCAATCAAGGTGGAAGGTGAGGACCTGAACCCCAAGGTTGTCTTCTGATCTTCACATATATACCATAGTATAAGCATGCCCGTGCACACACATCATACATACATACATACATACATACATGCATATAGGCCAACACAAAAGAAAAAATATAAGGGAAGAGCCACTGGAAATTGTATAGGAAGTAAGAGAAGGGGAGGCGAAGGATGAATATTATCTGCCTTTCAGAGTGATTTCCCAATTAGTGATGAAGTAAATTTTTTCAAATGTACAGTGTAGGAAAATCAATTCCATCACTTGTGTTTTCAAAGCCTCTGACCAGTCAAGTCTAAAGAGATGACAGAAGTCTCCAGTTTTCATACATATTCCAGGTGGTTTTATGCACAAATAGCTTGAAAACCACTGGACTGGAAAAATATCAAGCAGAAGGTAAAGAATCTTTTCATTTCATTCTAGTCATGAGTGTGATTAAGAACAGAGGCCTGACATAACCCTGTCACAGCACAAAAAAATCTACAATTTGGGAAATATTCAAAGGTAAAATGGGGGTGAACATGGTACTATGGTTATCTCACAGAAAACATGGGAAGAAATAGCAAAGATATCTTATGCCCTGTGGTTCAGATATGAAATGGTATTAGTGCTATTTTCTTGCATCCAAGAAGACCCATGTTAGGGACTGAGGGTTGGCAATAAATCAATCCATTCAATATTTAGCACAGTATCTTATATATAGCACAACTCCAATAAATATCCACTAAATGAATGGTCTGTCTTAGAAATGTTGAGTTTCAATTGCCATGGTAGTATGTAGAAATTATGAGAATAATGGGTTAAAGTTCAAAAGAAGAGGTATTGGCCAGTGAACTCTGATAGCTGTTAGTAATGGAAATAAAAATGGAAGCATTCAAATCTTGATCTATGATGCAGCATGGATACTCTGAACAAGAGACAACATATTGAACTAAGTGGCATGAAGACAAAATACAATCTGGTTCTCCCATCCAAAGGAAAGTCCTGGATTAAGCAAAGCCTATTCTCATCAGTTCTCAAGATCTCTTTGTAACACAATGAAGATTATAACTTTCACATCTAAGTGAAGTCACCTAACAGCCCTGATATATGCCTCACTGGTCCATCTCTTTACTGCTTTGAGCGTTTCCTCAACCCAAAGTTTGATAAGGAAATCCCTTACTTAAATGTTCAAACTCATAGTAATTACAATAATCCTAATGTAGTCATCCATTTTCTAAGAAGGAAAAATGTCTCACTGTGTCAACTATAGAAAACAATATTGAGTGATCTACACATTTTCTTAAGAGCTGTTTCTGTCTCATTCATATTAGGAGGCCCTTTCTACTTCTCACCCTGAACAGAGAAAGAATTTTATAACACAGTTAAGGTAATCTTCTTTCCTCAGTGTAACTAATGCAATATTTCTGTCAACCTTTTAGAAGGAACAGAAATATAGAAAGCAGTGTATGTTAAATTATCAGTAAAGCCTCCAACTCAGCATCTTTGAAACAGGCCATTTAACACCTCTGCCTGTCAGATCTTTTGCCATTAAAGTAATAATAATGTCCTTCCCCAGCTCACTCTATAGCTGACCATGAACATTATAAATAGACTTAACTGCTGGGACCCAATTAGCCATTCAGCAAATTAAACACACTCTGGAGTTCAAAAAATAGACTCAAAGATTGTGGAAAGACCATAGGTTAGACTTTACTATTCTCCTTCCAAATTAAATTGAAGAACCAGAGTGGATCCTTCACTGGAGAATGATAAAGTAAGAGACTATTTCAGAAATGACTGTGAGGCACATAAGGTTATGTATGCCATCTGTTGGCAATTAACATGATTCCTTGAAGAGGTGTAGCAATTCAGGGCAAAGTTGTATTTACAGAAATAAACTTAAAATCCCACTAGTGAGTGAAGGCAGAGAATATTTCTCTGTGAAGTCTAATCTGACCTGGAAAGAAGGTTTGCTTCAAATAAAAAATATTATCAGCCACATGATCAGTCTGTAAATTACAATTACCACAGAAAAATGAAGAAACAAAAAGGGTCTGTTACTTCCAACCCTCAATTATAAATTTTCCCAAACAAATTTTATTTTCCTTAATTATAAAATTATTTTTGGTAAATATCCAAACTGTTAATCATTAGTAGGCTCACTACAAGGTGGCATGATATAAAATCATGGTACCAGAAGGCTCATGTGTACAAACTTATAAATGTGTGTAAACAGTTACTATAATGAGCCCCAAATGATCACATAGTATCTTTTTCATCATTGTAAACCATCGGAATCACCTTTTATGAAAGTTCCATTCCAAAGCAAATGTGCTAACATTTTGATAGCAGGTCCATTGACATTTGTAGCACATGTCATAATCCTATGGTAAGTGGACAGTATACTATGCCAGGTGAGTTCTAGGCCTCAGTACTACCCCAAAAGTTTCTGGGGGTGAACAAATCATATATGTAACTAACTTTATGTTTGTTTAGTACTCATTTCACTGGAGCAAATGTTAATTCTAGTATCATTTATGCTAATTAGCATTAGGTAGTGCAGTGCTTTTGAAATTGCCAATTTACAGAATCTGCTGAAGTGCTTTCCACACTGCAGACCCACTAGTCTGGATAGTCCTGAGCTTTTGCATTGCCTTTAAGGTATGAGGCTCTGTTCCCTACCTCTTGGTCTTTAAATTATGCTGCAAGTAACAAGAGGCGAGTGCAGATCCAGAGGATGGTGGTGAAGTAAGTGTTTGAGCTTTCTCAGAAGTGTGAATTCCTGATTAGGATCATTAAAATGCTCACTGTCCACTCATGAAGTGTGGATTTCAATAGGAAAGGGGACACAAATCTAGACCCAAATGGCAATGTTACCATAAAATTTTATGTCCTAAAAGGCAGACCAAATGGTTGAACCTTCACCAGGGCCTTAGAGGGAACACCTGAAATGCCACATATTAAAGAATTACTTTGGTAGAAAATTTATTTTTCTCCCTGTGTATATTATACAGCTTTTGGAAAATCCATGCATGTGTGTGTTCAATGACATGTGCATGCCAAGGTGAGCATGTATAGGTCAGAGGATAACTTCCAGTGTCATACCTACCATCTCTTTTGAGGCTCTGTCTCTTATTCACAGTTGTGAACCAGCTTGATGGCCCATAAGCTTCTGCACCTTCTCCTGTCTCCACCTCCTGTCATTGTAGGTGAACTAGGATTACAGATGTATGCTACTGGATCTGGCTTTACATGGAACCTGAGAATCCAGACTCAGGTTTTCATGACTGTATGGCAAATGCTTTGCTCACTGGTCCATGTTCCTAGTCTTTCATACAATTTTTTAAAGTGCCAAAAAAATTAAAATTCTATACAAATGACATTTACTCAAACAAGTAAAATCTCCATGTATGAAAAAGGAGAAAATCAAATTTTGTGTAAATGATGCCTACCTGTCTCCTCTCGTAGCAATGTAAGAGTTCCCAATGCTTGGAAAGGAATTAATCATGTTTCTTAACAAATTTTTCTCAGTTGTATTTCATATAAGCATTATACAGTATGTTATGTTATTTTAGTTTGTTTCCAAATGAGGAAAGACAAAACCCCTTTGGGAGTTTTGTAATGAACTTTATATATTAACCAATCTAAAAGCATTCCTGCTATTCACTTCTGTTAGAATCATATATTAACTGACAGTGGTAAGCATTCATCAACAGTAAATAGCATAAGCACCTTTGACATCAATATTCATGTTTACATACTCTGACCAAATTAGATGAATTCTTATTCCAGGCAACTGAAGGTTAACCTATAGATTTGTACAACACAATCTCTTAAAACATTGCTGCTATTGTTTATTAGTAGGAAGATACATTGTGAACTATTTTTACCATTAGGAAAGTTTTGCAATGGCAATGGAAAGGATTCTGCAACAAGAGGGGCTTGACATATGTGCCACTGCTTAGACATGGGGTTAAGGCACAACCACACCTTAGAGTAGTGAGCCCAATTTTATATATACCCCAGGGGATATTTGGATTGTCCTAGGACTCAATTTGAGTGTATATCACTGTACCCCAATAAAAACTTCTGAGGAGGAAATAAGTCTTGTTACTTCTGTAGTGAACCATTGAAGGTTGTGTAAGACTGCATGTGATTACAGGCTCGTTACCATGAGTAAGACAAAGAAACTAATCAGATAACATATTGTAGGAATACACAAATGCTGGCTACATTCATATGGTGGCTATGGGCAGATCCTGTGGTTGGTAGTGGGCCTGTAATGTGTTGGTGTGGGTAGTCAGGGAAAATCTACGACTGAATCACACACTGCTGCTCTGGCACTGCCAACACAGGCTCATCTCTTGCTTGCAAGGTGACTTCAGTAGCCCCTGAGTTTGTATTCACATCATGGACAGTGACAACACAGAGTGAGAGTCAGAGAATTTCCTCCTCTGAAGGCTTTGACTTTCTAGAGGAAAAATTAGAAAACTAGTATGGGAACATTCTCTTGTATCAGATGGCTGGAACTCCATTGTCTCCTACATCTATAAGTAAGTCTGATAAGTTGGATTTGTGATTTATCATAAAAACACAAAATTCTTTTAATAAGTATGAAAGAAGTAGACATAGTAAGTGATTAGAAAACATGTGGTATTGGATTTTGTTCATGTATATTTCCTGGGAAACTCTGGACATTTAAAGAGAAATTTTCAACAAAACTGATCTATACTTCAGATAAGAAAGTGGACTAAAATAAAAAAAAGAAAAGAAAAAGTTAGACTCTATCCAAAAAGAAGAACTTTAAAAAGTCCCAAAGGTAGTGATGAACTCACTGAAGGGTGTTGGGTAAAAGGCTGGAAGGTGACTTAGGGGTTAAGGTGCTTGCTTGCAAAGCCAAAGGACCCATGTTCAACTCTCCAGATCCCGTGTAGGTGCAAGGTTGCACATGCCCACTAGGAGGCATAAGCATCTGGAGTTTGATTACAGTGGCTGAGGCCCTGGCAAGCCAATTCTCTGTCTTCTTCCCTCTCACCCTATCAAAAATTAAAATTAAAAAAAAATAAAACTTTAAAGAAAAGGACAGGCAATGCACCAGAAAGAAGTAAGCTGAACCCAGCTGCCACTGTGAAACTTACGGTCAGGGGAAAGGAAGTAATAGCTAACACAAAAGGTAAGCCAAGGTCCTGGTAAAAAATAAACTGCCATTCCTTCCCTCAGGACAGACCCAAAGCCCTTATAAGCTTTAAACCCAGTTTTAGGTTTTTGTGAGACTATGAATTCTGTGAGCAATGGTCAGCAGTGAAAAGAAATCACATTTGTCTCTGTATCTAAATAGGTTTACATATTTTGAGCTATGCATTTTTGATCATTGGACCACATTTATCTTTTGTTTTTCTTGTTTTCATAATTTTGCTTTCTGTGTTTCCTAATTTCTTCTTTCTACAACATTGTAATAATGAGTCACATCCAACTATTGCATTAAAAGAAACACCACTCTGTCAAAGATACCCACAGACTTAGAGTCTATGGATGGAAGTCAGTCTATTAAGCCAATAGAAGCTGAAAGCCATTTGCCATAACCATTCTCATATCTTAAAAGGTAGACTTCAAACCAAACTTAGATATGCATAAGTAAGGGTGGAGAGTTAATCAAAATCTAGGGGGGTATGAATAAGTCATATGGAAACCTACTTTTTTAAGGACACTGGCATACCCAGAAGTCATAGATTATTACTAGTAAATTTTCAGTGCAAGAATGGGATAACTTCCAGTGAGTTGTTGGCCAGGGATGTCCCTGATGCCTCAGAACACTACAGGCCATTGCCGAGGTCCTTGGTTTTCCAGCAGGAATAGATGGTAAGACCCTATTGCTGAAGATTCCACATGCTTGGGCTGCAAGGTCACTGAGAAATCTTGCTAGAGCTGTGATAAAATCCTCTTCCCTGTAGATCAGCTGACAGAAAGCTGGGCACAGCTCCATTGCATGTAGCTCCATGGGGTAGAGAGAAGTAATCAGTGGAGATAAACAACAGTGGATACTGCAAGCCTTAATTTGGGCCAGCCAGACCAAATTAGCCAATGGGTGCAATAGTGGCATGTATACTATGGGGGAATATCAACCACTCTCTAATTGGACTTGAGGCCTGCTCTACAGAAGGAAATAAATGCCTGATACTGAAAAACATATGATGGGGAAGTTATGAGCCCTAGGGTGTAACACCTACTGGTGTCTGGCTAAATGCATATATTATGCTCACCAAATTACCAAGTAAGCACTTTTCTTAATGTTCATACCCATATATTAATGCTACTTTCACTTCTGGATGGTGAAGCTTCTCTTTTCAGATGGCAGTGACCTCTGTGAAGATTCAAAAGGTACCATAGTGCTGAGAAGTCACAGAGGTGCTCAGCACTGAAACATCCCCATCTCACCTTTTAAGACTCAGGGTCCATTGTGGTAGAAAGAATCTAAGAGCCAAAGGAAGAGTAGGACTCCTTACAATGCACTGTTCGTGACACAAAATGGCCTGGTTATCCCTGACCTCATTGTGCCTGGCACTACCTACACAAGACCACCATAATAGGAAGTAAAAATGATGACATCAAAATAAAAGAGGGACTGATTGAGAGGGGGAGGGGATATGATGGAGAGCGGAGTTGTGAGGGGGAAAGCGGGGGGTAATGATCATGGTTTACTGTTTATGATTATGGAAGCTGCCAATAATAAAAAAAATTGAATAGGCATTTTTTGTTCATTTTTTATTTATTTACTTGAGAGTGACAGAGAAAGAGGCAGATACAGAGAGAGATAGAGAGAATGGGCAGGCCAGAACTTCCAGCCACTGCAAACGAACTCTAGATGCATGCATCCCCTTGTGCATCTGGCTAACGTGGGTCCTGGGGAATCAAGCCTTGATCCAGGGTCATTAGGCTTCACAGGCAAGCACTTAACTGCTAAGCCATTATTCCAGCCCAATAATAAAAAATTTAAAAAGATATATAAATCAAGCATCAAGGGTCTCAATTTCATCAAATAAATAATAATTAGAATAAAAGATCAGATTCATCCTTAGACAATAACTGGGTGACATCAATACCCTACTGTCCTCTTTAGTAAAGTCATTCAAACTGTCAATTAGTAACAACACTTCAGAGTTACACTACACCATAAACCAAATGCAAAATGGCCATAAAATATATCCACACAATACTTCATCCAATGGATAGGGTATACATAATCTCAATAGTCCAGGGAGGGCTGGAGAGATGGCTTAGCGGTTAAGCGCTTGCCTGAGAAGCCTAAGGACCCCGGTTCGAGGCTCGGTTCCCCAGGTCCCACGTTAGCCAGATGCACAAGGGGGCGCACGCGTCTGGAGTTCGTTTGCAGAGGCTGGAAGCCCTGGCACGCCCATTCTCTCTCTCCCTCTATCTGTCTTTCTCTCTGTGTCTGTCGCTCTCAAATAAATAAATAAAAAATTTAGAAAAAAAAAATAGTCCAGGGAACCCTCTCTATAAAAGGCTACATTACAAAACAAGTCTTAAATACAAAAGAATCAAAATAATTTCTTCTCTCTTATCAGACCATAAGGCAATACAACTAGAATTCAATGGCAGGAGAGATCACACAATCGACACAAATATTTGTAGACCTAATAATGCACTCATGAATGAAAATTGGTCAATGAAGAAATCAAGGAGGAAAATTTTAAATTCTTAAAATCAAATGAAAGCACAGCTTATCAGAATTGTTAAGATATAGCTAAAGCAATTCTACGTGGAAAGTTTATAGTTGTGAGTGCTTACATTAATGAATCAGTAAGCTCTCAAACAACCAAATGATGCACTCAAGGTCTTAGAAAAATAAGAACAATTCTCATCTGAAGTCAGTAGATAGCAAGAAAGAAGTACCAAGGCAAAAATTAATGACATGGAAACCAAAAGAATGTTATATGGAAGCAATGAAATAGTCAGTTCTTTTAAAAATAATATTGAATAACCTCTACCTAAAATAACAAAAAGAAAGAGAGAAGGTCCAATTAAAGGGAAATTAAAAATGGACAGGTTATAATAAATTTAAATTATATACAGAAAATCATTTGAGAAAATTTGCAAACTTACATTGCAAAACAAAAGAAAAGGATAAAGTCCTTGACATATATTTCTAACCAACATTAAAATAAGAGGACATAAACAACAGAAATAGACTTATAACAAGCAATGAAATTGAAACAGTAATAAAAGGTGTCTCAACAAAGAAAAGTCCAGACAATTAACTGTGTGATACTATCAAGCTTAAAAAAAGAGCTAACACTTCAAACTGTACCATAAATTAGAAAGAGAAAGAACACTACCAAAATCATTCTGTAAAGTTAGCATCATCTTCACACCAAAACTAAGGTTCCAGCAGAAAAAGAAAGCTAGAGCTCAATTTCTCTGATGAACTTAGACCCAAAAATTCTCATTATAATTCTTGAAAACCATATTCAAGAACATATTAAAAAGATCTTACACCATCACCAAGTTGTTTTATTCCAAGAATGAAATAGTGATTCAACATTGAATTTATATATATAAATTTATAATATATATATATATATATATATATATATATATATATATATAAATTCAATGTTGAATCACTATTTTATATATATATATATATATATTTATATATATATATAAATTCAATGTTGAATCACTATTATATATATAATATATATATAATTGAAAATGTTTATTATATATTTATTAGTAGTAAAGCAATAATGTAATCCAGTACATAAATAGACATGAGGACATATTATCATCTCAATTGATGCAGAAAAGGCCTTTGATAAAGTTCAATATCCCTTCATGGTAATATCCCTGAAGAAACTAGCAATAAAAGATAGAATAAAAAATTATGTGTTTCAGTCAGGTTCGCTTTTATGGCAGAAATCACCTGACCAAGAGCAGCTTTGGGGGGAAAAGGGTTTATTTTGGCTTACAGACTTGAGGGAAAGCTCCATGATGACAGGGAGAAATGATGGCATGAGCAGAGGTTGGATGTCACTCCCTGGCCAACATAAAGTAGACAATAGCAACAGGAGAGTGTGCTAAACACTGGTAAGGGGACACTGGCTATAATACCCATAAAGCCTTCCCCCAACAATACACTGCCTCTAAGATGTGTTAATTCCCAAATCTCCATCAGCTGGAAACCTAGTATTCACGACATGTAAGCTTATGGGAAACACCTGAATCAAACCAGCACAGTATGATAAATCTATAGCCAACCCTTTACTACATGTGGGAAACACTGAAGTATTTTTTTTCTGAAGTCAGGAATGACATACATTATTCTACCCTACCCACTCTTATTCAATATAAAACTTGAAATCTCAGAGCAATAAAATATAAGAAAGAAATAGGATGTAAATTAGAAAGAAAGAAGTCAAATAATCCCTACTTAAAGATAGCATCATCCTAAACTTAAAAGACCATAAAGACCCCATCCAGAGGTGAGAGGGACCCTGTTCCTCTGGGATATACTTTCAAGAATATATGAGATTACAAATATCAACATAAAATATCACTCCAAAAGTTACTCCGGCCAGGCATGGTGGTGCACACCTTTAATCCCATCACTCAGAAGGCAGAGGTAGGGGAATCACCATGAGTTTGAGGCCACCCTGAGACATAATGAATTCCAGGTCAGCCTGGACTAGAGTGAAACCCTAAATTTGAAAGCCAAAAAAAAAAAAAAAAAATACTCAGCTATAAAGAGAAATGAAATTTGCAGGAAATGGATAGATCTGGAAAGGATTATACTTAGTGAGGTAACCCAGGCCCAGAAAGCCAAACATCACATGTTCTATCTCATATGTGGCTTCTAGCTCTAAATAATTGGACTTCTATGTGTGCAGGAATAAAACTCAGTAGCAGAGGCCAGTAAGCTAGAAAGGGGATATAAAGGGAATAGAAAGGGGGTATAGTATTATAGATATGCAAGTAGAAGAACAATTTATGGGGTTGAAAGGCCTAAGTGAGGTCAGGGGAAGAGATTGAGTAAAGGAAATGGAGAGAAGGCTAATTAAAATCTAAAAGGATATAAATAAATCATATGGAAACCTACTTTTTTGGACAATGGAACACCCAGAACCTATAGATTGCTAGTAGAAAATTTTCAATGCCAGGGATGGGAAACCTTCCAGTGAGTTGTTTTCCAGGGAGGTCACTGATGCCCCCAAAATGTTATGGGCCATTGCATAGACTTATGGTTTCCCACCAGGAATAAATTGTAAGACCCTATTGCTAAAGACTCCACATACTTTGGCTGCAAGGTCATTGAAAAATCCTGCTGGAGCTAAGCTGAAAACCTCCTCCATAAAAGCTGGAAAAAGCTATGTTGCATACAGTTCAATGGGAGAAAGAGAAATAAGTAATGGAAATAACTCAACATTGGACAATGCAAGCCTTAAATTTGGCCTGCCAGGCCAATTAGTGCAATGATGGCATGGCTGTTATAGGGGAAACCATCTGGTCTCCAATGGCACTGAGGCCCCCTCCATGAGAGAAAATGCATCTCTGATACTGAAAACCTACAATAGGGGTAGAGTAACATCTGCTGGTGTCTTGCTAAATGTGTATCCTATGCTCACTAAAGTGCCCGGTAATCATTTCTCTTAATGTTCATACTTATATATTAATGCTACTCTCACTTTTGGATAGAGAAGCTTCTCTATTCAGATGGTGGTGATGTCAGGGTGACTCAGAAAGCACCACGGTGCTGAGAAGAAGTGACAGAGGAGTGCTCAGCACTAAAATATCTCTATGACACCTTCCAAGGCTCAGGGTCAATTTTGAAAGAGGTGGTGGAAAGAAAGTAAGAGCCAAAGAAGGGTAGGATTCCTTACATTCTGTTCTTCCAGACACAAAATGCCTTGGACATACATGACCTCTCACTGCCTGACACTACCTACACAAAAAGTGCAGGATCTCTACAACAAGAACATTAAAACACTCAAGTGAGAAATTACATCAGACACAAGGAAATGGAAAGACATCCCATGTTCTTGGATTGGAAGGATCAGTATTGTGAAAATGTCAATCTTACCAAAAGCAACATATGCATTTAATGCAATCTCCATTTAAATTCCAATGGAATTTTTAACAGAAACAGGAAAAACAATCCTAAAATTCATTTGGAAGCACATAAAACCTTGAATAACCAAAATGATTTTGAGCAACAAAAATAAGGCTGATGGTATCACCATACCCGATTTTAATCTATATTACAAAGCCATAGTAACAAAAACAGCATGGTATTGGCACAAAGACAGACATGTAGATCAATGGAACAGAATACAGGACCCAGATGCTAATCCAGGCAGCTATAGCCATCTTATTTTTGACAAAAATGCCAAAATATTCATTAGAGAAAAGACAGCCTCTTCAACAAGTGGTGCTGGGAAAACTGGATATCTATATGTAGAACGATGAAAATAGATCCTTGTCTTTCTCCATGCCAAAGAATTAAATCCAAGTGGATCAGGGACCTTAATATCAGACTTGAAACTCTGAAATTGCTAGAGGAAAAGGTAGGGGAAACACTTCAACTTATTGTCGTAGGTAATGAGTTTCTAAATATAACCCCAATTGCTCAGAAAATAAAACCACTAATCAACCACTGGGATCTCATGAAATTACAAACCTTTTGTAGAGCAAAAGACACTATGAATAGAGCACAGAGACAACCTACAGAATGGGAGAAAATTTTCCAGCTATAAATCTGACAGGGGATTAATATCCAGAATATACGAAGAACTCAAAAAAAAAAAAAAACAGAACAATAAGAAATCAAACAACCTAGTTAAAAATGGGCTATGGAACTAAATAGAGAGTTCTCATCAGAAGAAGTACAGATAGCATATAAACATCTAAAAATGTGTTCTACATCCTTAGCCATCAGAGAAATGCAAATTAAAAGTACCTTATGGGGCTGGAGAGATGGCTTAGCGGTTAAGCGCTTGCCTGTGAAGCCTAAGGACCCCGGTTCGAGGCTCAGCTCCCCAGGTCCCACGTTAGCCAGATGCACAAGGGGGCGCACGCGTCTGGAGTTCGTTTGCAGAGGCTGGAAGCCCTGGTGCCCCCATTCTCTCTCTCTCCTCTATCGTCTTTCTCTCTGTGTCTGTCACTCTCAAATAAATAAATTAAAAAAAAAAAAGTACCTTATGATTCCATCTCTCTCCTGCCAGAATGGCTACCATCAAGAAAGCAAATGACAAAAAATGTTGGCGAGGATGCGGTCAAAGGGGAACCCTTCTATACTGCTGATGGGAATGTAATCTGGTGCAGCCATTGTGGAAAGCAGTGTGGAGGTTCTTGAGAATGCTAAAAATATATTTACCATATGATCCAGCCATAGTACAAATCCTAATGACTCTTCTTACTATCTTAGAGACTTGCACAACCATGTTTATTGCTACTCTATTCACAATAGCTAGGAAATGGAACCATCCATCATAATAGGAGGAAAAGACACTGACATTTAAATGAAAGAGACTGATTGAGAGGAGGAAGGGGTATGATGGAGAGTGGAGTTGTAAAGGGGAACATGGGGGGAGGAAGGGAATTACCATGGGTTATTGTCTACAATTACAGAAGTTGTCAATAAGAACTGAATTTAAAAATAAATATACAAACATAACAAATCTGTAATTTTTCTATATGCCAAAATAAACATTCTATAAAGAGAAATCAGAGGTGGGGGAAACATGCACAATAGCTTTAAAAAATATCTAGGACTAGGCTGGGGAGATTGCTCAGCAGTTAAAAGTGCTTACTTGCAAAGTCTAAAGGCATAGGTTCAATTCCCGAGTACCCACATATAAAGCCAGATGCACAGGGTGGTGTATGCATGTGGAGTTTTGTTTGCAGTGGCAGGAGGCCCTCAAATGCCCATTCTCTCCCTCTCTCTTTCTCTTTTTCCTTCCCTCCTTCCCTCTGTCTCTTTCTCAAATAAACAAAATAAAATAAATGGATCAAAGATGAATGTAAGGCATGAAACTCTGAAAATGCTAGAAACATAGGCAAAGTGCTTCAAAATGTAAGCAGGGACAAGACCTTCCTGAAATTAAAAGCTTTTTCCTGACAAAGTAAGCAATCATCAGAATTAATTGCAAAATGGGAAAAAATATTTTCCAGCTATACATTCAGTGGAAGATTAATATCTAGAAAATTTAAACAACTCCAAAAATTAAACAAATCATCAGAAAAAAAGTCAACAGAAAATTCAAATCATCTAACTTATAAACTAATAAATTAAATAGACAGTTCTCAACACACACACACAAAAATAGCCAATGAGGGCTGGAGAGATGGCTTAGCGGTTAAGTGCTTGCCTGTGAAACCTAAGGACCCCAGTTCCCCAGGACCACATTAGCCAGATGCACAAGGGGGTTCACGCATCTGGAGTTCGTGTGCAGAGGCTGAAGCCCCTGGCATGCCCATTCTTTCTCTATTTCTCTAACTGCCTCTTTCTCTGACTGTCACTCTCAAATAAATAAATAAAAGTAAAAATAAAATCCAATGAATATTTGAATAAGTTCTCAACATCTGTAGCCATCAAGGAAACATGAATTATAACTACTTTGAGATTCTATCTTATCTCAGTCTGAATGACCATCATTAAAAAAAAAAAAAAAAAGGCAACAAATTCTGGTAAGATGGAAAAAGTTGAATCCTGCTAGTGGGAATGTAAACTAGTGTAGCCACTATGGAAATCAGTATGGAAACATGGAGAATACTCATAAAATAATAAATCAGTATAGAATCATGCAGGTTACTCAAAAGCTAATAATAGACATACCATGTGACCCAGCACACTCTTGAGTATACATCTAAATGACTCGTAAGCCAGTGTACCACAGAGATATTTGCACATCCATGCTTTTTACTGTACTGTTCACAGTAGCCAAGATATGCAACCAGACTACAAGGCCACCAACAGATGAATAAAGGAAATGTGGTTCATATGAAGAATGAAATTTTATTCAGTTGTAAAGAACAATGAACATATACATATGCTCCTTAAGGAGGTACGTCATAGGGAGCTGGGCAGATACTGCCAACACAGTCTGCTATTTTTCCCAGAGTTCAGGCTTTCCTCTTATCTAGTCAGCTTGGCTGTCTCACCATACCCAGTTGCAAGCCCTCTTGTTTACCTTCTACAGTATTTTCAACCTCCTCAATCCTATCATTCATTTTAATGATAACAGTACCATAATGCTTGGATCAACAGTAGACTTTGGGTGTTTCCAGGTTCTGAGCACATTATCCTGTGCCCACACTGGAGTTGATTTCTCCCAGAGCAGACATGCCACTATTGCACACATTCAGTCATTTGGCCTGTCTGGCCATACTTGAGACTTCCAGTGTCCACTGTTTTCACCGCTGATGATTTCTATCTCCCATAGGGCTGCATGCAGTGCAGCTTTTTTCCAGCTTTCAGTTGGCTGGTCTACAGGGAGAAGGTTTTCAGCTCAGCACCAACTTGATTTTTGCTGCCCACACATGTGAAGTCTTCAGGAATAGGGTCTTATCGTCTGTTACTCATGAGAAACCAATGGCCTTGCCAATAGCTTATAATGTTTTGGAGGCAACAGGGACCTCCCTGGCCAACAACTCACTGGAGGGCATCCCATCCCTGGCACTGAAAATTTTCTTGTAGCAATGTATGGCTTCTGGGTGTCCCATTATCCAGAGAAGTTGGCTTTCATATGTCTTATTCAGAAGATCTTGAATTTTGATTGACCCTCTTCCCACCCTCTCTCACTCAATCTTTTCCCCTCACCTCACTTAGGCCATTCCTCTCCCTGTAATCTGTTCTTCTACTTACATATGTACAATACCATCCCCTAAAGTCCTTCCTTCTCCTCCCTCTTTTGTAAGGAGTCCACAACACTAGGTGGGTCTCTATTTTGATTAACAGACTTATGTAATTTTTTTTCTTTTCTGTGCATGCCCTTCCCATGATGTATCTGACTTTAATCATATGTAAATCCAATTATTCATAGGTATAATATAGTTTATAGAAGATTCTCCCTAAAAATTCACTTAGAGGACACAGTTTGCCTTACTGTGCATGTACCCAACACCAGTCCAGGCTGGATGGCCCTCTACTGTTCGGATCCCAGATATGTCTTTGAAAAATTACTGATTTGCATAGTGCTGCTTTGCTTTATGTGGGTGCTGGGGCATCAAACACTGGATGACTTTCCACTTTGAATAAATATGGACACTGTAAATTGACAGCATTTATGTACTTCAGTGAAAAGAGGGGATATCACTTTTTCATATTTGGAGAAAATAGCATGGAGGGCAGTGATGATAAGTGAGGAGAGACCAAACGGGAAATTGTAACTTCAAAGTAAAGATCCCCTGATGGGAAGATATTCAGTAGCAATTTGATCCTCAGGTTTACAACATAGGAAGTACAGGTTAGTGACGGAAGAAGGGAAGAATAAGAATGTCTAACTACTTACAGTAAATTAAAAATGATTTTTTTTAATTACTCATTCAGTGCTAGTAATTGCATCAATTTTGGTTTGTGAATTAACTTTACTTAAACAACCAAAAGAGGACTGGAGAGATGGCTTAGCAGTTAAAACACTTGCCTGCAAAGCAAAAGGACCCATGTTCAATTCTCCAGGTCCCATGTAAGTCAGATGCACATGGTGGTGTATGCATCTGCAGTTTATTTGTAGTGGCTAGAGGCCCTGGAAAGCCCATTTTCTCTCTCTCTCTCTGTAATAAATAAACAAACCAAATAAATCTTAAAAAAAAAAAAACAACTGAAATGTATGAGTTAGAAGAGTAAAACAATGAACTAATGTATCCATCCATATGTTTTAGGACCTGAGTAAATGTTTGAAGGATATACATGTGAATATAGCATAATAATTGATCAGCATATGTATATGTGTATATATATATATATATATATGTTGAAAAATTCTTTGCTTTTCAGATTCTATTAAAATTGGCTTAACTGTGAAATTTTATTGTCCTAAAAATATTAAAAGATAATATTTTATAAAGTCAAGATTTGCAACTAAAATTTGTTTAATGTTTTCTCAAAATAGTGTGTGATTCAAAGTACACAGAAACCAATTCTTCTTAAAGATGTAGAATGTTTGACAAAAATATCTAGAGAGGTCATGATTGTAGATAAAAATTAAAGCTACAGATAAAAACCAAATTGAAGAGATGGCATTCTGCAGCTTCAAGCTTCATAGACTCAGAGAAAATCCTGTTCAAACCCCCAGATATGTATTCATTGAACGGCCTTCAGCAATGCATGACACACTTCTAAAACTCAGATTCCTGATCTATGAAATGAAAATCTGAATGTCTTTTTCCTACAGTTAAGAGACTCCATGGAAAAATCAAACAAATGTGCTTAACATACTTTCATTTCTTGATAATTGTCAATTATAAAGCCAAATATTTGAAAGCTGTGGCAAGAGAGTAAAATAAAGTTATTTTAACCAGTTTTCTCTATTTCAGGATAAAAAAATTTCTAAATATAAGATTCAATGGGCAATGAAAATCCTCTTTTCTGGTATTATTCTTCCTTCTGATCCTATTAAAACTTAGATGTCCCCATATCATGATTACATTTGAATCAAGGCAATAAAACCTCATTTTAAAATTCATATGTTTGGCTTCTGTGGTAGATGGGATATTAATCCCTGACGTGGTCTGTGCCTTAACCTCCAAAACCTGTGAACATGTTACCTTGCAGGCAAAGGAGATTATGCAGGTACAATTCAGTTAAGGATATTGAGCAGGGAGAAATAATCTAGATGACACAGATAGGACCCATCTAATTCCATAGTTCTTAGAACCAAAAAAGTTTCCAAGGCTGAGTCAGAAATGGTGAAAGGAGACATTAAACAGCAATAATGAACTTAGCCGGCCATGGATGGTTTGGAAAGAGGGAAGAAGAGGGCAAATTCCAGAAGTCTTTTGAGAGCTGTGACGAGCCCCTGGTTGCTGGTCAAAATGAAATAAAACAGATATCTCAGTAGTATACCCTCAGAACTGGCTTCTGCTAATAATTGGAATTAAGAAGAAATAAGTCATTCCCTACCCATGTAAGAAATTTCTTCAGCCCTACCTATGCCTCCATGTTAGCTCACTGAAATGCATGTGAAACTTTCAACCTGGGTACTGTTTAAGTATTTGGCCTCATTTATGTCAAGGATTCTCTCCTGTACTATTATCTATGTTACTGGAGTTACAGAGTGTCTCTGTTTGCCTTGGGTTGTGACCCTCAATTTGATTTATAATTGGGTGCCTTAGACAAAGCTGCATCAGATTTTATGTCTAGAAGAAATAGAGTAAAGGCCAGCTTCATGAGCAGTAAGTGGCTAAGCCAAGTAAAACTTCTGGAAGTCAAAAGCGTAGGTAAGCCTCCCTGGCTGACACTACATAGAGCATGTTACTATATACATGGCTAGAGGAGGATAACACCATCCGTGACCCCATGGAGGACCCAAAGCTCTCTTGGACTCTGTCCTCTGTTTCTCTTCCTTTAATTACTAACCTATTTCCTTTCTCCATGATAAATCAAAAGTATAAAAGCTTTCATTGAATTCTCTCAGTCAAACCTAAGTTGTGGAGGAGAGCCAGAATTTGCAGTTGGCTAGTTTAAAGACAGCCTACTACATAAATTTCTGAATTCATGGCTGTTGTCTGAAGTAACAGTGCCTCAGACTGTGCAGTTTGGCCATTCATACATTAGACACTAATTTATCTGGTTATTTGTTCTATAAGCAATATAAAACTAATAATAAAGAAGAGGAACCTGCTGGATAAATTGTTCACTAGAAGTGGTTCACCAAAGAGGTGGACATGAGATGGTAGAACTGATAAGGAAATGTATGTGAAGAAGATCACAGCCTGGGGTGGAATTAAGGTGAAGTGTACACCAGGGCAGGAACTAATGCAGTGAAGGAATCATTTCAAGAGTATTCCATTCCATCAAGGTACAGAAAAGCTGACAGGGCAGGCCACCATTATGTTAGCAATTTGGGAGTTTTTGCTTTATAGGCCCACACAAAAGGTTTCCTTTATAGGCCCTGCTTTTCAAGTTTGGGCTAATAAGTCTGCCTGGGTGCAACAATTGGGGAATAAGCCTCAGTGCCACCACAAAATGTCACCAGGGCAACCTCTTTCTAAGAACTCACTTTAAAATATATTAGATGATAGAATAGGGCTTGCTTATCCAAACATAAGCCCACTCTCTAGTATCAAGCTATCATCAACCATGGGCTACAAGAGGGTCTACACCTATTTAATTCTCTATAAAAAAAAAAGTAAGGGTTATCTCATTTGTCCTGGTGCTAACCTACTCTCCGTTGGAGAATCTGCTTCTCTTTTAAAGACAGATGCAGATCCTAAGGAGAGAGCCACCCCATCATACCTCAAAAGGGCCCTGGCTGAAACTAAAAAAAATTGCAAAACAAGCAAGAGTGCTGTTTTCCTGATAAATCAAATACCAACACAAGGGGTAAGGAGATCAACACAGAGAAAAATCAACTCCTACCATATCAGAGAGCCAGAGCCCCAGAGGACCCCAAAACCTCATCAATGAAGCCGACCAAAACTGAACCCAATGAGGCTCAGGGAAATTTTGTGGAAGAGGGGTCAGAAAGAATGTCAGAGCCATATGTTGGGTCATAATATGCAGAGACATTTATTTTACCCATAACTGTGGGCTAACTCCACAATGCATGACCCATATACCTCAACAAGGAGGGACGTAGGGGAGGGTATAGGAAATGAAGGAGCCTAATAATGGTACCAAACTGACTGTAATTACTGAATACAAAACTATTTAATAAAAAAATACATTGCGGGCTACAGAGATGGCTTAGAATTTAAAGTGTCTGGGTGTGAAGCCTAAGGACCCAGATTTGATTCCCAGGACCCACATAAGCCAGATGCACAAGGTGGCATAAGCATTTGGAGTTTGCAGTGGCTAGAGGGCTTGGCAAGCCCATTCTTTCTCTTCATCTGCTTCTCTGTCTCTCTCTCAAATAAACAAATTAATTTAAAAAAAAAGAATAGGGCTTGCTTTAAAAAATATCTATATGTATTTATTTGCAAGGAGAGAAAGAAGAAATACAGACAGAAAGAATGGACATGCTAGGGCCTCCAGCCATTGCAAACAAACTCCAGCCACAGTCATCACTTTATGCACTGACTTTACATGGATACTAGGGAATCAAAGTCTAGTAGTTAGGTTCTGCATGTAGGTGCCTTAACCACTGAGCAATCTCTCCAGCTAAAGCTTGTTTTTGAATGTGTTTTGTCTCTTATATTACCCTCAACTAAATTTATTATGAAGCTATCATAAACAGTAGGATGCTCTTTAGAACCTGTGATACCACTGGATAAGTTCCAGTATACATGATGCAAAATGGCATCTTTAAATAAGTCACTGTAGACTTAGATCTTTTAACAAGTTAAATTTCTATTAAAATACTACAAGCCATTACACATGGCAATGTTTCTTCCAAATTCTGCATTAACTGAATTGAATATTCATGAAGTGTACAAAAGGGACTGATAAGCTTAATACAGGGGTAAGAGCAAGGATGGTTAACTCAGTTATAGGAAACAATTTCTGGATTCTCTGAAAAGAAGCCCCATGCTAAAAACGTATTGTCTAGATATGCCAACCTTCCTCCAATGGCCCTGGCTGCCTTCTCTTACCCATACCATGTCCTCAGGTTTCACAGCTTGGAGAACATGGATCTTAGCCCTTGAATAAAGGATGCTGTTCATCACTGCCAAGGTTTTGTTTATGCCTTTTCCTCTAAAGTTATTGGCATCTGCTCACAAAGTTAGGCATTGGTTTTGAACAGCAGGATAAATACAACATTAGCCATTAGCTACATCTTGCCAGCCAAATTGAGAGATAACAGTTCCTCCTCACTAATAACAACCTGATTCCAAAACATTGAGTGAGAAAAGAGTCTTTGATTATCTGTGACAGCAAATTTAGGGAGACACCTATTCTCAGAGCCTGTTTCCAATTTCTCTTTTGCTCCTCCTCCTGGGGGGCCCAGAAAAATTAAAGGCCTGAGTGAGCAATTATATCAACACATTATAATTATATCAACACATTATATTGGCTTGTACATTTTTGTTTGAGATGTGGCTTTGAAGCTACTTGGAGGATTGCTGTGGTTCTTTCCAGAGGAGTTTTTGTAAGAGAAAATACATTTCCAAAAAGAGCTCCACACAGTCTCCTAAAATGGTATAAACATGTGTCCTCACCAATTCAATCAGATGTCACCTCAGAGTAAGGGACAGCCTCTCTCTCTTCTTCTGTTGGGATCACAGAAGGCAGTGTAGAAATGTAGAAATGGAGGGCTTTCATTTCACATCTTTTGGGAGAAGTGTTCTAAGAAAGCAGGTGAAAAAAGAAGCTTCCTACCTGTAGGTGAGGCCCTGGGTATTTGGATTCAGACTGTCATCATCGCTCTACTTTATATCAGCTCTCCACATGAGAGAAAAAGCAGTATTGCCTGCCTGCCTTTCCTTCTTGCTTCTACAATGACTCCCACATTCATCCCTCCTTAGCCACTGTGTTATGCCACTGTGTTTTAATCCTATTACTCATAGATTGAGAATGTGTGTGTGTGTGTGTGTGTGTGTGTGTGTGTATTATTTGGTCTCCTAGCTCCAATTTTTACTATACCCTGCTGTCTTGTCAATCTCTCTGCAGCACATTCAATATCTCTCAACCTGTATGTAGACTCCTGATCCTGACATTAAAGGTCTTGACCCTCTGGATTTAACTACCCGCTCCATTTTCTACCCTTGTTCTATGTTTCATCCAAATAGACTGTCTGGGAAAGATTGCCCACTTCATTCTTTTGTAATATTCAAACACTCAACCAAGACCCAGGTCAAGTTTTAACTCAACAATGAAGTGTTCATTTAACTAAACCTTCCAGAAATGACAGCCCTTGGAGAACAAAGGATAGGGCAGCAGTTGGGAGTAAGTTTTGTTTAGATTGGAACAAGCAAGGAATGAGAAGTCTAGGACAGAAAGGTCCCAAGAATTCTGTAGCTAAGGAAGACAACAAGCTAGATGAGAGTCCACTGAATCAAGTAGGTCCAATGTCCTGATGGGCAGAAATCAGACCAGAAGCTTAGAGAATCTTCAAAGACAAAGAGATGAATAGCACAGAGAATGCCTGATTTTTTTTTTTTTTCTTGCCTGCTCTGACTTTGTATTCCCTTTCAGGAATAGCAATCCAAGAAACTCCAGCAATAACACAGCCAGAGATATCCAAAATACCACCTAGACCATGGTATAGATTTGTCCCCTGTTTGCTGCATTTTGTCAGTCAGGGTTCTCAAAAGGAATAAAATATTATGTATTACAAAATGGGGTTTATTAGATTGACATATTCAGTATGGGCAGGATAATTCAACAGCAGCTGTCTATACTCTAGAAAGGATGAGAACCCAGTAGGTGCTCAGTCCACAAAGCTGAATGCTATAGCAGTCCCAATCTAGTGCTGAAGGCCTGGAGCATCCCAAGGGAGCCAGTGCTGTTGGTATTCAGTCTATGTTGGAAAGCCAAAGAAGCAAGGTTCTGATGGCAGGCAAAGAGAGCAGCAGCAGTGATAATAGGAGTGATTCACCAGCAAGAAGGAAAGGCAGGCAAGCAACACTGCTTTTTCTCTCATACCTCTTTAAACCTGGGCTGCCACGGGAATGTGCCCTCCTGTCTGGGGGAAACCCTCCCTTTTGAGTTAATCCTCCCACCCACAGGCAGGTCCCTTTGTTGGGTCTTGATCCAATCAAGTTGACAATCAAAATTAAGCACCACATGTGTGAACATCCCCAGAGCTAATCCTATGGCCAGATCAATAACCATCCAGTCTTCTACAGCATGGCTTACACTCTACTTCCTTAACTTCAAGATAGGCCATCACTCCAGGAAATGTATAAGCAGCGAGGGCCGCAACACAGAGTGGCAATTCCTGCACTGTCTTTCACCAGTACCTAACTCATTTTCTGCTCATAAAACATTCAAAGCACTTAAAATTATTCCTTTATGCTGGAGTTATAATTTTGCTAAAGCTTATAAAAATCATTTCAGTGTTAATTCCCCTGACTCAACTTTTTAAAGTGCCCCTCCTCAGAAGCTACATGTAATTTAACTAGAAAGGTTCTGTTTCTTGAAACCAAGTGAAGTAATAAAAAAATAGATGAGTAATGATGGTAAAATAATGATTGGGTGAATACAAGGTTTGGAGTTAGAAGCTGTGAGTATGACTCACTGCTTTGGTATAAGAAGGACATCACAGTTTTACCTTCTGTTGCACATGAATGGAGACCTATGTTACTAACAATTATTTTTTCCAACCATTATGGGCTAACCAGTTCAAAATGAATGCAGTTCTTATTGAAGAGAGATTAGGTTTTGCATTTGAAAGCAAAAGCATTTGATAACTCTTTAGAGTTTGTTTTTGCCTGAAAAATGCCACATAAGATATTGGGTACTTTACTGAGGGTAGGATTCAACATCATGCCCAAAGCTGCATGTCACATGATCAGAAAAAAAAAAAAGCAATGCCAGCAAAGACTAGCCCAGAGAACTCAGGAATTGTGGGCAATATAAGGGATAGTTTGGCTGATTACTTTCTGTTCATAGATCTATAAATCCGTAATCAAAATCGTGAAAAAGAACAATAACACGAAAAGAATTAGGTCACTGTTCCATAGATCAAAGAGTAAGAATCAGATCTAGAATGCCCTGAAACATTTTAATTTTTAATGGGAATGAGTGCAAAACTCTAGGATGAACAGTTAGCCTCATTATTAAAGACAGACATTACTGAACAGGAAACAATTAAACTATGAGTTCACTGCCAGGAGTCATAGGATATGGCGTTAACTCTGTGGAAGATTTTAGTATGAGAAGCTGAGGACCCCATTCTTGGTGATATAGGAGAAAAGAATGAGAAACTGGGGACCTTTACTAGAAAGACTACATACTTTGGACAGGGTGGTGTGCCTTGTTTACCTCCTCCGAGGGTTGAATTTTTTCTTAACAAAAAATGTTTTCTTTTCTATGGAATACTGGCATTTCATATAACAGTTCAAATATAAAACTGAATAGAAATTTCTAGAAGATTTATAATACAATGATACAAGGCAGACAATAACTTTACAAACCAGCATTACAGACTATAGTTCCAACAATGTACTTCAAATCTTGTTGAAGATGTGTATATGTAGGATCTGACCCCCAGTTAATAGCATTATATGTAGTCCCTGATGCTAGTTCAGAGACTGTACCCAAAGAGACTGCATATTTAAGGCATGTAGCTTTCCATAGACAGGTCATGAGTGGCTAGCTGGCATTAAGGAGCACATTCTGAACAACCAAAGGAATATATCCTGGTACAGCAATTTGACTTCATTCTGCTTGTAGACATTGATATCTGGAGTTGAAGCAGAGAAAACTCCTTCAACTAGGACTGTAAGCAGAGTCAGAATGGATAAAACTCTCAGCAGAAGGATCAAACAGTGTGAATTAGTATACATGGTGTTAGGTTTGAAAATGGAAAGGAAATGACTTGTGAGTTAAAGAAGTATTCCTAAGCAAGGGGATGGTTAAAGCTGTCCTAGTTCACACTGGAACTATGACTCCAGAAATTTCAAGTGTTGGGTAACTCTTAGATCAAATAACACAAATGTTGTTAATTGGTCACTTAACTAATCACGTTGATCCCTTTATTTTGGATGCTCTTTTCTATCTTGGATGGAAAACCATGCTGCTTTAGAGTTTAGAGTGGAGATTTTCAGTTTGGAAGGGTTTAACACAGCTGTTCTCAGTCAGTTTAGTTTAATTGATAAAAGTAGTTGGATTCATCTCTTAGGTAATTGGAAATGGAAAATGTTTATTGGATTCATATTAGAATATTTTAGCAGTAAAATACTAGAATCATGTGAATAGGACCATAAGGCAATCAGTTTTATTTTTAGCATAGTGTTAATTAAAATATATCACAACAACAATAAAATTGGCTTTAAATACATGTGTACATAAAGACATATATTCTTCCAGTGTATTTCTGTTTAATAGTTATTAAAATAGGAAAACAATGTAAGGTTACTTTGTTGTATTTCTTGGTTCTTTTTTTTTTTTTTTTTTGAGAGCGACAGACACAGAGAGAAAGACAGATAGAGGGAGGGAGAGAGAATGGGCACCCCAGGGCTTCCAGCCTCTGCAAACAAACTCCAGACGCGTGCGCCCCCTTGTGCATCTGGCTAACGTGGGACCTGGGGAACCGAGACTCGAACCGGGGTTCTTAGGCTTCACAGGCAAGCGCTTAACTGCTAAGCCATCTCTCCAGCCCTCTTGGTTCTTTTAAGGAACCATGACCATGTAAAACTTGAGAAATACATGATAGGATTCAGGTGTGAGGGAGCATGCCTACAATCCCTGCTATTGGAAAAGCTGAGGCAGGAGCAGAGTGAACCATTTCACGTGTGTGCAGTATACACATATCCACATCCATCCTCATGGATATGCCTATACTATTTGTAGAACCTGATTTGCAGCCTAGTTGTATGTCAGTTTAACAAATGTTAATTTACTGGACCAAACATACATAAGGTAAAGAAACAGATGGCCTATGTTTTGAAGTTAAATTTTTATAAAATATTTGAAGGATTTATTTTTATATGCAGAAATAGTGGTCTTAACTCATTATATAAGCCTAAAGATTTTTATTTTTAACATGCCTTTTAAAAATTTTATCAGTACAAAATGCTTGGAAAACTATAACTTTTATAAGATCATTTATTTGGGGATTCAAATTTCCTATTAAGTAATCATGACTTGTTTCTCTCAGTTTAACTAATGACAGTGACAATCCTATTCTAGAATGTAGATTCCTTACCCAGTTATCTAAAACAAAATACAAAATTATGTAGGGACTCCAAGTTTCAGGTCCTGCTTTATCATTCTGGTCTTTCCCATTTGCTTATTCTTTTTCTTTCTCCTACTCCTTCTGCCTTTTATACACCTAAGTCATAGGATGCTTTCAATTATAATGTCATCTGTCCATGTCAATGTATATTACCAACTACATTTATAGAGAAAAAGGTTTCATATGATTCTCAGTCTTAGAAAAGTACAGTGTGTGTTATGACAAGGAAACACCATAAAATGCCAAGAGTACTGTTAATGATATTGCTAATACATCCCAGACCTTGGTCCAGTCTGAGTAGAAAAACTAACACACTTAGGATAGTATTACCAATAAATAATAATGCATTTAAAGGCAACTTATATGTTCTGAAGTAGGCTAGTGATGATAACAATAGTGAGAAAGAAAGGTATCTTTTAATGAGTTGAGCAGATTTAATTATTCATATGGTTTGGCTACACAAAAGGAGCATAAAAGATGATTGCATAAAAAGCAAAGTTAGCAAACACAATAAAAGAGCATAAGGTCTTTTTGTAGAGTCAGAATTGTGTACAGAGGTTTAAGAGAAAGCCGCACTCTGTTGAGGAAAGCTTTGAATGGCTGAAAGAATGAACTAGACAATGAGAAAACATTATATGAGAAAGAGAAAGGGAAAAAGGGAGAAGGGTATTTGAGAGTAATGAACTAATGGGTTCAAGGAAAGCATGCCAGTCCACATGAGCTATAGTGATAAAAAGCTGATTAATATGCAAGGGTAAATATTGACATAAGATTTCATTGGCTAATATTCCTTTGTCATTACAAGCAAAGACATCTCAGAACTGAATGGAACCTTGTTTACAATTGTTATATAAGACACAAAATCCTGCAACAGCAAATTAGGCAATTTACAATGACCTTTGCTTTTAGTTAGGTGTGTTCACTTCCTCCCCTTCACACCATTGATAAGAAATGGATCTCTACCTGAGGTTATGAGGATGAGTCAACACGCAGAATCTGACATAGTGGAGGAAAGATTGATAGCACTTTGTTAATTAACCACATATACTCACAGCCTGGGAAAGGCAGACATTATCCCATACAGGTCATAATCAATAAGCAAAGCACCAAGAGCAGTGGGAAGCAAACTTTTAGTATCAATAGAGTGGGATGACTTTTGGCTCCCCCAAGAATGTGTGTGGTTGGCTTGTTTGAGTCATTGTCAGGAACTGAGCAGTCTCCTCAGGGATGATCAGGACCTGAGCCCAGTGCTCGGCTAGGAGATGTATTTCCTAGAAGCAGAGAGAAGAAGGAAATTTGAAGCTAAACTATTTGAATCACTGTTGGTTTTCTCAGATCTCAATGAATATGGAATACTTGGTCTTAATTTTAGCTTTTAAACTATATAAAGGAGCCAGAGTATTGATAAGGAAATAAAAAACAAATCACAGTAGTCTAAGAACAGAACCAAGAAAGGGAAAGAATATAATGTGGCAGGCACAAAACAGCTGTTTGATAAGATCAGTAATGAAAGAAAGAAAATGGAAGCAAGAAAAACCTGGGGAGGCTAGTCTCCCTTCAGTTTATTACATAGGTTTATTACACACTTTGTATAGAAATCTGTGACACAGCATGAATTGCCATATCTGAATTACCTCTAAACTATGAGATCGTCAATACTGCCACAAGGAAATAAATTCACAAAGAGGAATTTCAAGTAAGGAGTAAGGAAAATGGACTCTGAGATAAGTCACTGCAGTCAGTAATCACACTGCAGAGCCATCTGTGGGAAAACAGGTGGATAACTAGTCAGAGGATGACACTGCATTGAATACAGCCTCTAGAAAGACCTCAGTCTCACAGAGAGCTAGGGACTAGTCTGACTCCTCACATTGTCCTAAGATCAAGAAAAGAGGAAAAGGTTTCAGTACTCTTGCATTAGCCAATCACCACAAACAAGCTGCCAACAAGGAGGAAATATTATCTTGAATTTAAGCAGCTCCTTGAAGCTTATAGAATTTCTAAGGGGGTGGGGGTCTCAAAATTTCCAGCAACAACTATACCCAGTGGGCACTCTCACCCTAAAATGGAGGAACCAAGTCCTGCCTCATGGACTCTATTATAAAGGCTTAAATAACTTGTCCTTGGTCCAACCGTCACTGCCTTTGTATAGTAGAAGTTAAACAAAGGTACATCCTGTTTCAAATTCATGTTCACCTTATTATTTTACTTAAATTTTTATTATTATTAACTGTACTGCAGTATAGGAGTGGGAAAGAGATATCTCTGTGGAATGCAACTTCTCAGTGGATTGCAGTACAAACCCAGTGGTAATAGATTGAGTACCATGTGCCAGAATTATGTCACATCTCCGGATATCATCTTTTCTAGATTCTTGTTGCTTCTTCTCTCTGATCAGTTGTCCTATATCAAAGGACTTTTACTAACCTTCATTTGAAGACTGATTTTGACAACCTACTTCCTCAAACAGTTCCATTATTGTGTTCACTTGCCTTGAGCCACAATAAAATATATCTAATATGTATTCCTGACACATCATGTTATATCTGTGTTTAGTATCCTTCATATTGGCACTTTTGTGAAATATCCATTGTTTTTACATGCACAGCTTTGTGAAAAAAGTGTTCATTAAAATATGAAATGATGGCTTAGCAGTTAAGCGCTTGCCTGTGAAGCCTAAGGACCCTGATTCGAGGCTCGATTCCCCAGGACCCACGTTAGCCAGATGTACAAGGGGGCGCACACGTCTGGAGTTTGTTTGCAGTGGCTGGAGGCCCTGGCATGCCCATTCTCTCCCTCTCTGTCTCTTTTTCTTTGCCTCTTTCTCCCTCTGTCTCTCTCAAATGAATAAATAAAATTCGAATAAAAAAATGTTTTAAATCTGAAATGATGATAAACAGTAAAATTATGGAGAAGCATAGAGACTGTTGAGTACAACTCAAAATGAGGAGAAAATTTACTTTGTAGCCCAGATTCCTGGGTAACAAATGAACCCACTAGTCCTTGAATGTGAAATTAGGTCTAGTCCACATAGACTTGATGGAGCAGTATGCAGCCAACCAATCTCATTGACTAAAAATAAGATAGTAAATGTTCTTATCAGCAAAATCATGAAGAGAAAGATTGGTGTGCTTGTATGTGTGAGAGATCATTAGTGTTACAATTAGTGTTATCTATATCTCCTCTGAGTGAGATTGTGGAAACACATCATTCATTTGAACAATGTACCAAAGTTTAGCATTGGGATTTTCCCAATCTGCTCTGTGTAAGCAATTCAAGTCTATTACTCCTTCTTTGTCTAACTTAATGTCAGCCTGGAGGGAGTACGAAGAAATCCCTTTTCAACTCCAGGTCTTCCTCACAGAAAAATTAGAGAAAACAATTTTTCTTCCTCAAAAGTTCAGGTGACAAGTTGAAAACCCTAAGACACTGTTACTAAGCAGAATTTGAAAAATCTTGAACTTGCTTGAGCACAGTAACCTTCTAGGGCTGATTATCTCAGTACCTTGTCCATACGGGTATTTTCGCTTCTGTGGCTTTACTCAGCATCCTCATTTCCCAATTATGTAACACAAACAAAGTCAGTTGGCTTTTCAAGGTCAAGATAATGTATCACAGGGTTAGATACATGACAATTTTATTTCCAAGAAAAGAGTTCCTACTGCTAGGCTCAATTTGTCCAGAAATACCCTGTTTACATTCAAAGGCTATGGAAATGCCTTTCTTGAATATAACTTTTACAAGATTGTCATAACCATTTTTGTTTATCAATTCTTCTGTTAAATTTTATAGCAATAGCTTAATTTAGATTAGCCTAATAATTGTGATTACTGAGTCCTCTTACTGTCTTAATTACACCAACAAAAAACATTTTCCAGGCCTGGAGAGATGGCTTAGTGGTTTAGCGCTTGCCCGTGAAGGCTAAGGACCCCGGTTTGAGGCTTGGTTCCCCAGGTCCCATGTTAGCCAGATGCACAAGGGGGCGCACGCGTCTGGAGTTCGTTTGCAGAGGCTGGAAGCCCTGGCGCGCCCATTCTCTCTCTCTCCCTCTATCTGTCTTTCTCTCTGTGTCTGTCGCTCTCAATTAAATAAATAAAAAATTTAAAAAAACAAAACATTTTCAAAGCATAAAGCTGAAGAATACATCCTTATCCTTGCAAACTGAGCAAAGAAAACTTATGGAGATTCTTGGTCAGCTGGCCCTCTGGAAAGACCCCCAGATGTAGTACATGAAACTGCCCAAAGTCACTCATTACCAAGACATCAAACCACAAGTTTCCATTAAATGGGCTTTAAGGTGATATGTTGAATGAGATGCTCTTAAATCTGTTAGGAAGAAACCAAGTTCCTATTAAGGCTAACTAGTTTCTCCTGCCTATAATCATTAAGGTGATTACCACTCAGCTCAAAATATTTTAAGTCATGATTTCACTGAGGGTTTATTATGCAATATAGTACTCTCCCCTTATTTATGGTTTTCCTTTCTATAGTTTCAGTTACCTCAGGTTAACTTCAGTCTGAAACACTAAATGGAAAATTCTAGAAAACAGCAATTCATTTATTTCAAATTGCACATTATTTTGAATTATGTGATGGAATATAATGCCACCACCTCCATCTCACTCAGGACATAGCATAAGCATCTCTTTGAATACCCAACTGTATACACTGCCAATTATCAGGCTGACTCTTTTATTACTGCAGTGCTTATATGCATGTTACCCTCCTTTTACTTCCCTCAAAGCAAGAATAGTGATACTACCATTTCAGATCTGCCCCAGCCAGCGGGGAGTTGAACAAGGACTCAAGGAGAAGCTAACCTGAATGGAGGGAGGCAAACAGACACAAGAAGGAGACCAAGCTAGGTATTTGTCAAGGTCTTGAAATTTATTTTTACACAAGGTTTTTATAGGGTTGTAAGGAGGAGTCATAATCAGGCCAGAGATCACAGGGTTACTGGCTAAAAGCAATTTCTTTGTTTCTTCATCAATTACCAGCAGCACCAGGAGAGGCTATCACCCAGGCATAACGGTTCCTTCATTTCTGGTAATAGATCATTAGATGAGGAAATAGAAACTTAACTTGATATATGGCGGTTTCTGTCAACATGGCCGAGGTTTGGTTCATAGCTCCCAACACAGATCTGCCAAAGAGAGATTGCAAAGTGTTAGCTTTAAGTGAAAAGGTGAAATTTTTCTGCTTAACAAGAACAGAGAAAATATTCTATGATAAGGTCTTAGGAAAAAGTAAGAACAATTCTTCTATGAAATTGTAAAGAAAGGAAAATAAACTCATGCTTATTTTACTTCCACATCCAAGTTGCAAAAGTTACCCAAAATGTGCCTTAAATGCTTAATTAAAAATGGAAAAGGTAATAAACTTGTGAGTATCATGGTGCACCAGAAAGCTCCCAACATATAGGGAGATGTCAGCCAGTGATCTCTTGAAATGAGTGACACCAAGTCATTTGCTCCAAGCAAAAATGGTTACACAGATTAAGGGATATGTTTGGTTGAAACCTATCTAGAGGCTGTATTTACCAATGGTTACAAACATATTTGGATAATCTCATTACACAAAAAATGACATAAGAGCAAGTCTTCAACTGTAGTGAAAGTAGGTTCTTTTGGAATAAAATAGTTCTATACATAAATGTTTAAAGAAGGTACTAGAACATGAAACACATATGTAGACATTAGCACTGGTATCAATGCTATAGAGTTGCAATAAAACCAGGCAAAGACCTCACATACTTCCCTCAAACATAAAACAAACATTATATGCCATGCTATGGAGGAGGAGGAAGAGAAACAGACCCAGCAATTTGAGTATTGCTGAAACTTGCTATAATGCTTTAAATTGCCTAGATACTAAAGAGAAAAAGTAATGACTTAATTCCTCGGTTAGAAGGAAGCAGTAACGTCACCAAATGATCAGTTAAAGCTTCTGTAGCAAATTTTGATGAGTTAAAGAGTGAACAAATTCTGATTACAATATTCTTCCAAAAGGTCAAAAAATCCCCACAACTTTCATCAAAAATTCTCAATCATTAACATCAAATGTTTCTGGAATCCAGCTACTTATAAAACCCACTGATGCACCCTCATTCTTATTTGATGGTCCTGTTCCCAATATATTAGAACACTAATGATAAACACATACTATGTCACAATACCTAGGTCATTCTCCTCACTTTATGTCAGTGAGTAGGTACTTTATCATCTCATATCATCAAAAGAAGTATTAGTACAGAAAAATAACATGTTTTGAGAGAGTCTTTACTCACATAGCTTTTATTATAGTGTATTTTTATAAGTGTTATATTTTATCCTTACTTTTAGTCTCTTAATAAGCCTAATTTATGCATAAGTTAAACTTTATCAAAGATATGTATGTACAGGCAAAGATAGCACACCTAGGTTCATTGCTATGTGTAGCTTCATAGATTTAACTGGGCATGATGAAAACTTTTCTATTTTAAGATAAAGGAGTGTTTCAGTTTACTTTCTAATTACTAAGATAATATAGCCTACTAGAAGTAACTTGTGAAAGGTAAAAGATTTACTTAAGCTAAAAGTCTCAAAGAGAAGCTTCATCATGGAGTGAATGCCTGACAAGCTGTGGAACTGTGTTATACCACCTCAAAATCTTCCCCAGCAGCATACTTCCTTCAGCAAGACTACACCTCCTGAAGGTCCCACAACCTTCCTTAATGTCCACACAGTTGGTAACCAAGTGTTCAAACACATGAGCATATGGAGGCCATCTTACATTCAAGCCATTACAAGAGGAGACTACTGCAATCTCATCTTTTTTTCTCTCACAAGATGGCAATAAAGTAGGTAACAGAGCCTATTTCAATGTCAGGCAAGTTGCATTACAACTGACACATCCTCATCTAATGCCCAGAAAAAACTCATGGGTCTTCAATTCTGGTTGTTCTTCAATCTAAACACTTTATGCACTTTCTCTGCTTCCCCAAAGCAAAAAAAAAAAGCAAGCAAGAAAGAGAGAAAAAGGTGAATGTGTGTCCTTTATGTAATTATGAAATCTTAAGTAACATTTGTTTTCTAACTGCTGGCATATATGTTACCATTCTATCAAGCAAGGATTCTAGCCTCCCTATGTGACAGCAGCAAGCTGATTATATTCCCCAAAATTCAAACTTTTACAGAAAAAGTAGGATGTATTTTTGCATCCTGAGCAATTGCATCGGGGTTTTCTGTTCAATCCTGCTTTTGCATGGAAGAATGTAGCCTTTGTGTCTTTTATGCTGCTTGGAATTGGTTAAGTGACAGGCCTTCCATGGCTCCGTCCACATTCCCAAAGTAGCTGGCTTCAAAATGCTCTACTCTCTAGATGTCTGCAGTAGGTACCTCCTCTTGCCTTTTGGAGACTCTTGCCCTTCCATTTAGAAGACATCCTGTGAAGCAATCCACTTTCCTTTAGCCAAGGTTAGAGTGTGGCATGATCAGAGGAGAGGGCTCAGGATTATCAAACATGATGGGGTATCATGTTGGGTAAGCTTTCTTGAGGGTATAAACTCATCTTTCATATCCCTTTGGGAGAAGGATGAGAGAGCAATAAGGGCTTATATACCCTTTCATCAGATTAGAAGGTGAGAAAAAGACTAGCCACTAGGAGGATAAAACTACAGCTGTTCATGACTGAATAAGGGCTTGAGAACTTTGAAGTCAGTTCTAGTACAGTTAAATGGTACCAGTTGTGTACAGGTCCCTCTGTGGAGTAAACTCAAGACACAGACCATAGTTTATAAAAATATCAGTGGCTTATTTCTTCATTCAGCCCTATTTTCAGAATATTCCAGTAGTTTCTCTTATTTGTTTGAGAAAGAGAAAGAGGAAAAGAGAGAAAGAGCTAGAGAGAATGGGCACACCAGGGCCTCCAGCCACTGCAAACGAAATCGAGAAGCATGCGCCTCCTTGTGCATCTGGCTAATATGGGGCCTGGAGGACTGAACCGGGATCCTTTGGCTTTGCAGGCAAACATGTTAACCACTAAGCCATTTCTCCAGCCCCAGTAGTTTCTCTTATGATAAGCCTGTAAGTAGTAGCTTGGTCACAGGTACATAAAGCTGCTGTCAGTTTGTGCCTGGGCTCCAGTACTAGGCATGTGTCTGTGTTAAGCAGCCTTGGCTCTGAAAACCTCTCTCAAGTAGTAAGTGAATATAGTAGATGGGTGCAGCAGCTTTAACGTACCAGCACGTCATCCCATACAAAAACAGGTCTAGGTCTGAGGCTTTTCTTTTTTGTCAAAGCCATAATGGACACAAATACCCAGCCTGGCACATTTCAGCACCACACAGTTATGGATATCTGAAAAGCAACAAGATAAACTGCTAGATCTGGTCCCTATAGACCATGAATGAAACCCATGCACTATAGAAGCTGAAGGAGTCCTCTGTGTTTAATGAGGTGAAACTGGGAAAATGTCTGGGCACCCGCTTCACTATATTCAAGGTAATACAGAACCATTTATCTCCCAAAATGTTTTGAGATCTAAATTATTGATTTATAGCTGTATATTTAAGAGGTACAGAGTGACATTGCAATACATGTGTACTAATAAAATCAGGGTAATTAATGTTTTCATCTCCTTAGCATTACTTTTGCTTGGAGCCTCTTAGATATTCATGAAGCACTTAATAATTTATTATGAGCTACAATCACTCCATGGTGCTATAGAACACTAGAACATATGTCTTCTGTCTTTGGACACCCATTATACAATCTCTCATGCCACCCCCATGGAGGTTAATTTCCAATGGACACTTGGCTGGATTTAGAATCGCCTATGAAATTGATGAGGCACACCTCTGGATGAGTATGTGAGTGCAGTTCCAGAAAGTATTAACTGAGTAGAAAAGATGCACCCTGAATGTGGATGAGCTAGAAGAGCGACTCACCTGCTGGGCTTTCATACCACACAGAACTAGTCTAAGAAGAGCCTAAAGCAATTGTCTGTCAGGACACTCCAGCCTCATACTCACAGCCCTGGATCTGCATATCCAATAGCAGAAGGGAGAGTGGGAGAGCATGGGAGACACTCCAGAGTTTGTTGCCTTGCCTGGGTTGCTTCTGCTCCCTAATATGCAACCTGTTCACAGTCACAATTTTGCTCAACATAGTCTAAAAGATTTAATACAACAGTGAAACATTTCTCATCAGACAGAGGAGGAAACAGAAGCCCACAGAAGTCATTTCTTTCCCTAAGTGTTAGGAATAAACAGCAGACTCCATTGTCCCATGTTATATTAGTTACATTAGAATTAGTTATATGCTAATTTCCCATACCCCAAATATTCCATTTGCTAGAAAAATGATGCACATTATTTATTCCATTTCTGTAATTATAGTCATAATTCCTTAACTCTTAATGTTAAATAAATATTTCCAAGAATATCTGCAAATTGTTTTTTTTTTCCTGTTATGGATTAACATTTCTATCCTTTATTCTTGTTTACAAAATGTGGGTTAAAAAAACATGAAATGTTTTAATTTCTTTTTATTTCTGATTAAATCTACTTTATATTTAAAAGGGAAACTTTTGTATCATCTTTAGAAGATGTGCATATATAGAAAGAGGTGTCATGCAGCAATGTCCCATGTTAATAAATGGCCTGGAAAAAAATCAACAATATTTTTCATATCTTATTTGCCTTAAATAATATTCTAAATCATTTCTAGGAGTCTTTAAGGAACTTAAAAATGAGAAATAATTCTCTTCCTTTCTTTCAGTTGTTGATTATATTGTTCATCTCAACTGTTGAGAAAACAAAAAAACAGATGAATATCTCCATCTAGAGTCTGTTTTGGAAAAATGTAATTGTTTCAAAAAAAAAAAAAAGACAATTCAGTATTCCAATAATTGGCGGCAAGACAATAGTTCATCAGTATGTCAGGAAGAAACATCAATAACACAACTAACCTTTGTTTTGAATGGACAATGTGTTACCAGATTTATATCTCCAGGAGGCTGGTTTAGTTTCTAGTAATGTATCGTAAGACTGGTGGACACAAGTAATTCAGTGCTTTATGGCTTCTGAACCAAATAGAGCTCTAACTTTCCACTGTGCTTGACACTACCTCTGCATAAGCAGAAAATAAATAATTTGGAGTCTCTATGGTTTGCTGCAGGAAGAATGTGTGTGAAGGGTACATTTAAAAAGACAGTGCGGAAGCCAATCTTGGCAGGTGAAAGGGTTTCCTGGGAGATGATATATGAGTTGTCTTGAAAGAGTATTTTAATTATATTTCATTCATTTTGGGGTACCCTTTTATTTATATACTGATATCATTTACTCATTTTATTCTCTTCCTTAATTATACTCTATCATATATTCTTTACTTTCTTATCTCTATTTTTTTCAGCTTCTGTTAGCAGTTTTCTCCTCTTGGGACTCAGGCTAAATAAAGATTCCTGCCATTCCTCATGTGCCTGTTACTTACTTGGCTTACCAGGCCTGTTGGTAATAGATATTATTTCCTATCCCCAGAAATTCTCTCTCATACTTTGGTTCTCATAGCACTAAACCATGGAAGGTCTATTAATAGTTATCTAGACTAGTTAACATTTTCATTCATGACAACCTAGATTTCAAATTACCAATACCCAGCCCTCTTGAATGGAAAGGGGTCTCTCCAACCATTTGAACCCACTCATACCACAAGTGATAGGGTTAATTTGCAGGGAATTTACCCTAAACATAGACCTTAACAAATGGCTTAATAGCGATTCGAGTAAAAGTCTCTGCACTCCTTCTTTCCTCAGGCAAGGCAACCCATGGTCATGTGTCTACATTGGTCCTCAGAGTTCTGGTTGGATATAAACTTTAGTTGCTTACACTGTGACTTGCTTGGTAATAATCTTTTTATTACCTTTCATCTCTTCTCTTTCTCCCTCACTCCTCACATAATACTTATCAAGATCATTTACCAAATAAATTCCTGACATGCAAACCTCTCTTGAATCTTCTTCTTAAGAAACCTAAACAAAGTCAAACTTTTACTCATGTAATCACTTCTCTGCATTTTCTTATTTAATACTAACTTTCCCCTCCCCAGATCTTCATCTATAAACTGTTTAAATATTGCTAACTCCCCAGCTTCTGTTCTGTTAAGAGTTTATTGATATTCCAGTGGTAGGCTAATGACTTCCAAACAGTTACTGTAGGTCTGTTTCACTTGCTAAGGTTCGTATTACCAGGATGGTTGTGTCTTTTTTTTTTTTAATAAATTTTTTATTTATTTATTTGAGAGCGACAGACACAGAGAGAAAGACAGATAGAGGGAGAGAGAGAGAATGGGCACGCCAGGGCTTCCAGCCTCTGCAAACGAACTCCAGACACGTGCGCCCCCTTGTGCATCTGGCTAACGTGGGACCTGGGGAACCGAGCCTCGAACCGGGGTCCTTAGGCTTCACAGGCAAGCGCTTAACCGCTAAGCCATCTCTCCAGCCCGATGGTTGTGTCTTATATTGACTGTGAACTCTTGAGGATTGGCCAGCATCTACTTTTTTTTTTATTATTTTCAGATCCTAAAATAGCACCATTGAAAAATGATATTTGAATTAATTTAAAAATAACATATCAAACAACTGTATATTTATTACATCAAAAATTAATAAACAATGTTAATCATTCTGTGCTTACATAATAATAAAGGAAAGTCTGTCAATTCCTACAAAATCTACTTGAATAAAGTAAAAGAAGAAGAATGGCAAGAAAAAGGAGCAACAGGACAAGTAGCAGTAGGAGGAGGAACAGGTGGAAGAAAGAGAGCAGGTGGACCTGGTTTACTTATTTACTTATTTGTTTGTTTATTGATTGATTCTTGGAGCCTGATAGCATAAATAGGCAGTTGATTGAACCTTTTGTGTTACAACTGACTCTGTAGACAAATTTACCAATTTGTAAATTAAAAGCTGAAAATAAATATTTAATAATGTTAGTCTTTGTTGTCTTTTCAGTTTATTGGTTATTCAAAGCTTATTCAAGTTAGGCCACTTTGTCCAGTTTTAGAAGATCTGTTAGCCACTAGGAACCATATTTTTTAGTGTTAAAAAACAAACGGGGGCTGGAGAGATGGCTTAGGAGTTAAGCGCTTGCCTGTGAAGCCTAAGGACCCCGGTTCAAGGTTCCATTCCCCAGGTCCCACGTTAGCCAGATGCACAAGGGGGCACACGCGTCTGGAGTTCATTTGCAGTGGCTGGAAGCCCTGGGGCGCCCATTCTCTCTCTCTCTCTCTAACTGCCTCTTTCTCTCTCTGTCACTCTCAAATAAATAAGTAAAAATAAACAAAATATTAAAAAAAAAAAACCAACGGAAGGCAGAGCATGTCCTCTTCTTTCCACTTGGAAGAGCATGGAATCCTGCCACTCAGAGTACATAGATAATAGCTGACATTCAAATAGCTATTTCTTTAATGCAACTATGTTATGTGTAAGCACCAAGGTTGTAAAGCAATAAGCTGGACACTTCACTTTTGCTTTGCCTGATAAAGAATGATCCACTAAAATAGCAAGTTATTCTGATTTAGTGTAAATTGTCAGCTACCTTATTCCGTAGATGAAAAAACTGTAAGCTCTAAACACACGAAGAAGCTTGCCTTAGAGTATAGCACAGTGGTGAGCTCAAACCAAGATAACCACCTTTTGGTTGTTATTAACACTTCCCTGTCCTATTTGCCTATCACTTCAACATTGTAATATTAGAGATCTATGGTTATGGTTTTGCATGCCTTGAATTTGTACAATAGCTAATATATGGTAGACTGAGAAAAACTTCAGACCTGGAAGAGGTACTAGACATTACTAAGTTCAATTTGTTTTGTTTTTTTTTTCCCTGATCAATATACCTATTCTATAATACTGAGTTTATACTACTTGAGATAGAGCTCAGTTGGTAGAGTGCTTGTCTAACATAAGCAAAGCCCAGATTTTGACAACCAACACTACATAAAATGGACACTGTGATACACATTTGTTATCCAAGCACAACATAATAGAGGCGAGATGATTGGGAGTTCAAGATCATCTTTAGCTACATAGCAAGTTCAAGTTAGATTCAATCTGAGCTAAATGAGACCTTATCATATAAAAATAAAATCTAGTTTATAATTATCTGGTTTGTGGTCTGACATGTTGAAAAAATCAGGATGATTATTCCCTTCCGTACAGCAAATATTAAGCAAAGGAAACAAACTAAAACTCAAAAACCCTTTCCTCAGTCCTTTAAGGAGTTGACATGAAAGTGCACACTGTCACCTTGGAAACTAAAAAAAAAGTGAGGATGCCAATCATAGCTTACCAGGAGCATAGGTTACTGATGGAGCCTGGTAGGCACATTACAGTGTAACTGGCTGGTGACTGAAGTAAACATTGACCATGTTGAGAATCAAAAATGCCTTTCTTGGGCTGGAGAAACGGCTTAGCGGTTAAGTGCTTGCCTGTGAAGCCTAAGGACCGCGGTTCAAGGCTGGGTTCCCCAGGTCCCACGTTAGCCAGATGCACAAGGGGGCACACGCATCTGGAGTTCGTTTGCAGTGCCTGGAAGCTCTGGCGCGCCCATTCTATCTCTCTCTCCCTCTATCTGTCTTTCTCTCTATGTCTGTCGCTCTCACATAAATAAATTTTAAAAAAAATGCCTTTCTTGAGTTTTACCTCCAAAAACCTCAGGGGTTCTTACAGTGAAGATCAGAGGAAAGTCTTATTATGTGTCTGGCTCAGAAATGGAGAATGAAAATTTTTATAATAAATCCAGTGTACTTTTCTTAATAATTTTTGACCCTGAAGGAAAACTATTTTGTCATACCCTAATCAACTCAAGATGGGTATTACAAATACTCATCTGACCTTCCAACTCCAGTCTCCTTTAGGTGTTCTGTGTTATGTAAGAAAGGGGTTGGGTAATAGTTTAAGAAGATCACAACTAAGGATATGGAGAACTAAGAGACAGAGTTCTGATAATAGTAGTATGGAATACTTTTCTTTCCTCACAGAACTTTTCACAATTCCAATGGGGCTTTTATATAGGAACAAAGGATTACAACTGAAAAAGAGGCAAGAGTCTACTTAAGGGAGTTCTAGAGAAAATGGGCAACAAAGGAGACAAAAACAATAGTACTGATAGAAATGATAGCCTCTGAAAACAAACCTGCAAAAAAACAGAAACGAAAGCCAAGTTTACTCTTAACCAAATGAACATAAACTTTGCCACTCAAGGTCCCTTTGCCTGAGTTTCATTCACACAATACATCGTGTCTGGTTTCCAGCAAAGACTTGCTAAGCAAAGCAAGAACACTGTTGGGAGAAGTTTGTTGCAATACAAACTTTAGACCTTTGCATGAATTTTGGAATCAACAGATCATGAATTTAAAATTCCCTTAATTAAAAAAGGTGGATAATACACCAAAAAAAATGGGTAATGCAGATAATGACAAACTCCAAGAAAACATCTAAAATAAGTTCTAGAAGTCAGAAATACTATAAGAAAAATTATAGATAGCTTTAATAGGGTTGACAATGAACTAAAACGATCATGCAAGAATGAGGGCATTTGAAGATATGTAAATAGAAACTACCCCCCAAAAAAATTAAAGAAAAGGGGATAAGAAAAGTGAGATGAACTCTCCAAGAATTGTGGAACAGTTATAAAAGACACAGCATATACATAAAGGTAACACTGAAGAGCAAGAAAGAGGCAAGAGAATGGAAAATGCCTGAGGCAATATGCATGATTATTTTTTCAAAATTGCTGACAAGTATCAAGCCATGGTTCCAGAAAGCTCACAGATCAAGCAGGAAATACCAGAAAAATCTACCCCTTAGAAATTATATTCCAAGACCATTATTGCAGAACGTATTAAATGAAGAAACTGGGAAAATTCATCATATTGATAATGGAAGGACCACATTAGAGTGGACTTCATATCAGAAGCCATTCAAGAAAGGCATTAGGCTGAAATATTGTTAAGTATTGGGAAATAATACCAGAATTCTGCATATAGTGATTTTATGCATAAAGGAAAACTTTTTAAGACAAAACAATCATATCAAGATAATTTATTACACATAAGTCTATCTCAAAATAAATATTAAAAGAAGCCTTCAGGGAAAGGAAAAATGGCACATTAGACACATGCATAACGAGCACTGTAAAATGCATTAAGGAGAGGTAAAGTGTTTCTAGTTGTTCTTAGTTGATCTAACAGGAAGTGGTTTCTTATAAATAAAAAGAACAATAATATATTAGACGGTTATAGTTTATGGACAAGCAAAAGAATGACAGCAATAGAATAGGGAATGAAAGTTCCCATTAGGAAACATCTGTTCCACACATAAAATGGTATTGTGTTATTTGAAAGTGAACTTAGTTTACTGTAAAGTATATTGTAAATTCTGAAGCAATCATTAAAATCATTTTTAAAATAAATATGACTGATATGCAAAATGAAAAGAAAAATGGAATTATTTAAAAGTCTCATTAAAGCTGAAAAGTGGCAAAACGGAGGAACATGAGTAATGAATAGAAATCTGCTGGGAAAAAAAAAAAAAAAGAAAAACGAGAGAGATGTGAATCCAAAAATTGGAATTACCAGCTCAAATCACCTCACACAACAGTTACAAAAGTTAACAAAAAAAACACTGTCAAAATATGTTAAAAATAGGTCTTCCGGTTAAGATGGCAATGTAACCATGCCAAAGCAGCATAGGGGGGAAAAAAGCCAAAAGAAATCTCAACAATATCCACACTTTTACTAAAAAGAGAGGCGTATAGGAAATTGAAATGGCAGCAGAGAAGTAGGAGAGATCCAGAGCATCCAGAGCCTGCTCAGGCCAGCAGAAGCAGCTCTGGCAGGTCCGGAGACGCAGCAGCAGTAGTGCACCAGAAAGCCACCAGGCTCAGCTTAAGCTGCAGGAAAAGCCAGGCAAAGGGATCTACAATCACACCAGAGCTCTCCGCAAACTCAAGAAACATGAAGGGAGATCGGCAATGAACAATGGAGGAGCAGATCACAAGTAGAAGAACATGTGGGACAGCGAGAGAACTAGAGCAGCATCAGCAGCCTCCCCTACCTCACCAGCAGCGCCCAGCTACAGCAAACAGAGCAGTGGTCCAGGGACCTGGCCACGCCTACTTGAACCTACAGTGGGACCCAGGCAGGAGCAGAGGTAACTGGGATTACACCAGGGAAGGGTCTCACCTGGTCACACACTGACTTGGAACCCTCAACAGATCAGAAATCTTAACCACCTTGTTGTCAGGATTAAGGATGTGGTTGGGGCACCACACACCCTAAGGGACAGTTAGAGGATCTGGTTGTCATAATTTTCATTGAAAGTGCACATTGTTTACTTAAATTTTAGAAACTATTTGTATTTCATTCCACTAAGCCTACTTGAACACTCTCACAGCAGGCAAACCCAACACCTAGGGTCACTTTTGTAGATACTCTGAGAGTCCTGAGAGCCACACATAATGCCTTAATCTCCTTCCCTGAAGTTATATAACATTAGATTAACTGATACATCTAATATTACCCAGAAAACTAGAAAAGCCAATCATTAAATAATCCAGGATGCAAAAATATATACATTATAACACAAGAAGCACCAAAAATCAAGAAAATATAAATCCACCAAAAAATATTAATGCATCAACCTCCACTGAGAACAAATTAGAGGAAATGCCTCAGAAAGATTTCAAAAGAATGATTATAAATATGTTCAAAGAAGAGAGCAAAGGAATGAAAGAGGAAATCAAAGGAATCAAATAGAACACAGGGCACCAATTTAATGAAATAAAGAGCTCAATGCTAGACATAAATAATGAAATAGAAATAATAAAGAAAAACCAGTCATAATTACTAGCAATGAAGAACACAGTTAATGAACTAAAAAACTCTGTAGAAAATCTCACCAGTAGAATGGATGAAGGAGAGGACAAAATATGTAAGCTAGAAGACCACGTGGCGGATCTAATACAGTCCAACAAAGAGAAAGACAAACTAATAGAAAAGTATGAATGGGAATTTCAAGATATTCAGGACACTATGAAAAGATCAAACATAAGAATTCAGGGCATAGCAGAAGGAGAAGAATTTCACTCCAAAGGCATAGTAGGTGTTTTTAACAAAATCATAGAAGAAAACTTCTCCCAAATTGAGAAAGAGGTGCCAATGCAGATACAAGAATCCTTTAGAACACCAGCCACACAAAACCTGGAAAGAACCTCTCCTCGCCATATTATAATCAAACTACCAAATACACAACTAAAGAAAAAATATTGAAAGAAGTCAGAGAGAAAAATGAAGTTACATTCAAAGGCAAGACTATCAGGATTACAGCATATTATTCAACACAAATTTTAAAAGCCAGAAGGACATGGATGGAGTGATGTATTCCAAGTCCTGAAAGATAACAACTGTCAACCTAGGTTACTTTATCCTGCAAAACTATCCATTCAAATACATGGAGAAATAAGGACATTCCACAACAAAAGCAAGCTAAAGGCGTATTTGAAGACAAAACCAGCTCTACAGAAAATACGTGAAAGAATCCTCCATGCTGAAGAAAAAGAAAACCACACACATAAGGAACTGGGAAAAAACAAATAATACTCAAATACTAGTTAACACAAGAGAGCAAAGGTAAAACTGGAAGAAATACAAAAAATGGCAAAAATAAATACACACCTTTTAATATTATCTCTTGACATCAACGGCCTCAATGCCCCAACCAAAAGGCATAGGTTGGCAGATTAGGTTAAAAAGCAATATCCTTCAAATTGTTGCCTCCAAGAAACCTACCTTTCTACAAAGGATGGACACTATCTTAGGGTGAAAGGATGGAAAACAGTGTTCCAAGCAAATGGAACTAGATAACAAGCAGGGGATGCTATCCTAATATCTGACAAGGTAGACTTCAGTCGAACATTAGTGAAGAAAGATAAGGAAGGTCACTTTATATTGATTAAAGGCACCCTCCAATAGGATGATATTGCAATCCTAAACATATATGCACCTAACATGGGGACCCCAAATTTATCAAACAAATGCTATTAGAACTAAGGTCACAGATAGCACCAAACACAGTGGTGGGTGACTTCAACACCCCACTCTCATCAATCGACAGGCCATCCCAGGAAAAAATAAACAGAGAGGCATCTGGACTAAATGAGGTCATAGAAGGAATGGATGTACCAGATATATACAGGATATTTCATCCAAATGCTGCAGAATATACAATCCTTTCAGCAGCACCTGAAACATTCTCTAAAATAGACCATATATTAGGACACAAAGCAAATCTTAACAAATACAGGAAAATTGAAATAATTCCTTGCATTCTATCTGACCACAATTGAATCAAACTACAAATCACAAGCAAGAAAGGGTATAGAGCATACACAAAATTATGGGAATTAAACAACACACTACTAAATGATGAATGGATCAATGAAGAAATCAAGAAGGAAATCAAAAAATTCATAGAGTCAAACAATAATGAGAATACAACATTCCAAAAATCTCTGGGACACAATGAAGGCAGTCCTAAGAGGTAACTTTATAGCTATAAGTGTCTATATTTTTTTATTTTAATTTATTAGTTTTCTTTTCAGCAAATACAGGCAGTTTGGTACCATTATTTAGGCTCATCCATGATCTACCCCCTCCCATGGGACCCTCCTTTTTGATGTATATGGGTCGTGCATTGTGGAGTTAGCCCACAGTTATTGGTATGATAAATGTCTCTGCATATCATGACCCAACATGTGACTCTGACATTCTTTCTACAAAATTTCCCTGAGCCATGTTGGGTTCATTTTTGGTCTGCTTCAGTGCTGAGGTGTTGGGGGCCTCTGAGGCTCTGGCTCTCTGATTTGGTAGGAGTTAATTTTTCTCTGTGTTGGTCTCCTTCCCTTTTGTGCTGGTATCCGGTTCATCAGGAAAACATCACCCTTGCTTGTTTGGCCAATTGTCCTTAGTTTCAGTCGGGCCCATTTTGAGGTATGTTGGGGCAGCTCTCTCTTTAGGATCTGCATCTATCTGAAAAAGAGATGCAGATTCTCCAACGATAAGTGTCTATATTAAGAAATTCCAAAGGCATTCTTCATGGGAATAGCAAAAAACAATCCAAAAATTCATTTGTAACCACAAAAATCCTCGAATATCTAAAATAATACTGAGCAACAAAAATAAGGCTGGTGGTATCACCATACCTGATTTTAACCTATACTACAGAGCCATAGTAACAAAAACAGCATGGTACTGGCACAAAGGCAGATATGTAGAACAACAGAATAGAGGACCCAGATGTAAGTCCAGGTAACTATAGCCACCTGATATTCGATAAAAATGCCAAAAATACTTATGGGAGAAAAGACAGCCTCTTCAGCAAATGGTGCTGGGAAAACTGGATATGTATCTGTAGAAGGATGAAAATAGATTCTTCTCTCTCTCCATGTACAAGAATTAAGTCCAAATGGACTAAAGAGCTTAACATCAGACCTGAAACTCTGAAGTTGCTATAGGAAAAAGTAGGGGAAACCCTTCAACATATTGCTCTTGGCAAAGACTGTCTGAATATAATCCCAATTGCTCAGGCAATATAACCACAGATTAACCACTGGGACCTCATGAAATTAAAAAGATTTTGTACTGCAAAGGACACTGAATAAAGCAAAGAGGCAACCTAGAATTGGAAAAAATCTTTGCCAGCTATATATCTGATGGAGGATTAATATCTAGGATATACAAAGAATTCAAAAAGTTAAATAATAAGAAATCAAACAAGCCAATTAAAAAGTGGGCTATGGAGCTAAATAGAGAGTTCTCAAAAGAAGAAATATGGATGGTGTATAAGCATCTAAAAAAAATGTTCTACATCCCTAGTCATCAGGGAAATGAAGATTAAAACTACATTGAGATTTCATCTCATTCCTGTCAGATTGGCTACCATCATGAAAAGTAATGATCATAACTGCTAACAAGGATGTGGAAAAAGAGGAACCCTTATACACTGTTGGTGGGAATGCAATCTGGTCCAGCCATTGTGGAAATAAGTGTGGCAGTTCCTAAGACAGCTAAAAATTGATCTACCATATGGCCCAGCTATAGCACTCCTAGGCATATATCCTAAGGACTCATCCCATTTCCTTAGAAACCATGTTTATTGCCACTCGATTCTTAACAGCTGGTAAATGGAACCAGCCTAGTATCCCTCAACTGATGAGTGGATAATGAAGATATGGCACATTTATACAATGGACTTCTACTCAGTGGTAAAGAAAAATGAAGTTATGAAATTTGCAAGACAATGGATGGATCTGGAAAGGATTATAGTAAGTGAGGTAACCCAGGCCCAGAAAGCCAAGTGCCACATGTTCTCCCTCATATGTGGATCCTAGCTACAGATGATTAGGCTTCTGTGTGAGAAGGAAAAAACTCAGTAGCAGAGGCCAGTAAGCTAAAAAGGAGATGTAAAGGGAAGAAAAAGGAAGGGAGGTGGGTACTTAATAGGCTGGTATTGTATATATGTAAGTAGAAAAATAGATCAATGTGTATAAAAAGGCCCAAATTGAAGTCAGGGGGAAGAGATTGAGTAAAGGAAAGGTGGAGGGAGGGCTAATCAATATCTAAGAGGATGCAAATAAACTATATGGAATCCTCCAGTTTGGGACAATGGAACACTCTGGAGCCATAGATCATTGTTAGAAAATTTTCAGTGCCAGGGATGGGATAACTCCACTGAGTTGTTGGCCAGGGAGATCCCAGATGCCCCCAAAACATTATAGGCCATTGCCGAGGCCCTTGGTTTCCCACAAGGAATAGATGGTAAGACCCTATTGCTGAAGACTCCACATACTTGGGCTGCAAGGCCACTGAGAAACCCTGTTGGAACTGAGCTGATAACCTCCTCCATGTAGACCAGCTGACAGAAGGCTGGAAGTATCCATTCTACATATAGTTCAATGGGAGAAAGATTTACCACTAGTGAAAATAATCAACAGTGGACACTGCAAGCCTTATAATTGGCCAGCCAGACCAAATGAGCCAACAGGTGCAATAGTGGCATATATATCATGGTGGAAACCAACTACCCTCCAATTGGACTGGAGGCCTGCTCCATGGGAGGGAATACATCCCTGATACTGAAAACTTAAAACAGGGGTAGTCATGAGCCCTAGAAGTGTAACATCTGCTGATGTCTCGAAAAATGTATATACTATGCTTTTCAAACTGCCCAGTAAGCACTTCTCTTAATATTAATACCCTTATATTAACACTACTCTCACTTTTGGTAGAGAATCTTGTCTTTTCAGATGGCAATGACTTTGGGATGACTCAGAAGGTATCATGGTGCTGGAAGAAAGTGACTGGAGTACTGAGTAACATCTCGATCACACTTTCTAAGGCTCAGGGTCTAATGTGGAAGAGGTAGTGGAAAGAATGTAAGAGCCAAAGGAAGGATAGGACTCCTTACAATGTGCTCCTTCCAGATAAAATGGCCTGGATATCCATGATTTCATAGTGCCTGATGCTACCTACATAAGACCATCATAAGAGGAGGAAAAGATCATGACATCAAAATAAAAGAGAAACTGGTTGAGATGGGGAGGGGATATGATGGAGAATGGAATTTCAAAGGGGAAAGTGGGGGGAGGGAGGGTATTACCATGGGATATTTTTTTATAATCATGGAAAATGTTAATAAAAATTGAGGAAAAACAATAAAAAAAAGAAAAAAATACATTAAAGATAAAAACACAGGGCTGGAGAGATGGCTTACCAGTTAAGGCGATTACCTGTGAAGCCTAAGGACCTAGATTTAATTCCCCAGTAACCATGTAAGCAGATGCGCAAAATGGCACATGCATTTGGAGGTTGTGTGCAGTGGCTAGAGGACCTGGTGTACCCATTCTCTCTCTATCTGCGTATTTCTCTCTGTGTGTCAAATTAAAAAAAATTGATGGGCTGGAGAAATGGCTTAGTGGTTACATGCTTGCCTGTGAAGCCTAAGGACCCCAGTTCGAGGCTCCATTCCCCAGGACCCATGTTAGCCAGATGCATAAGGGGACGCACGCGTCTGGAGTTCCTTTGCAGTGGCTGGAAGCCCTGGCATGCCCATTCTCTCTCTATCTGCCTCTTTCTCTTTCTGTCACTTTCAAATAAATAAAAATAAACCAAAAAATTTTTTTAAAAATTTAAAAAATAAAAACACAAGAGCCAATGGTATGCTGTCTATAAGAAACCTACACTAAAAGCAAAGAAATAGGAGGAGGTAGAGAGAAGGGAAGGCAAAGGAATGTAGGAAGAAGGAGCAATGCAATTACTATATATACATGCATAGAAATGTCACAATCAATTCAGTTAATTTGTACAATTGATGTGAGTTAATACTTTTAAATTTGTGAAGAGCAAGGAGTGAGGAAAAAAATGAAAAGGAAAGAAAGACCTTTAACAATGTGCCAGAGGTACTTTCCATCTTCAATATTACACAATTGGTACCTATTCTAACAGGCTTAGATCTTGAAACCTAAAATGATTCTTCTGAAATGGCCACCCAGTAGTTACCTGTTTCAAGTGTGTATTGTGTATACCACACACTTCCTAAGTCCTCAACTTCATTCTGTGAGTTATACTTTTAAACTTGGCTTATAACTTTGTAAGAAATACTGATACCTTTTAACAAAGAAGAATGCTACATATTCGAATAAATTCTGACATTAAATTGGTTTTCATTAAAGATTTTCTAAAGCCCATGAATTTTAGCTTTCATGTTTTAAGCTTTCATCCATTTTTAATTTTTGTATATAATATGAAGTAGGAATTAAGGCTCGGTTTTTCTATAGATCATCCATACCCTCAGCAAGTTCTTCAAAGGCTTTTGTTTCCCCATTGAATTACTTTGGTACCATTATAAAAAAAAAAAAAAAAAAAAAAAAAAAAAAAAAAAAAACAGGTGACAAATTTCATGTAGCTGTATTTCTAGGCTTTTTTCTCTTCCATTGTTAATATTGGCAGTCATTATATGGTGCATCACAGTCTTGATTACTGAATCTTTATAATAAATCTCAAACTAATATAAGTGAAGGAAATAAAAAGATAACTGAATGGAGAGAAATAAAACACATATTCGCTGAGAGAAGCTGGGGTAGCTATATTAATTTCATACAAAGCCAATGATCAAGAACAATGACATACATTATGTAATAATGTCAGGGTCACACATCCAAAAGACATAGTAGTTTTTAATACAGATGTGCCTGACAATGATAGAGCTTCAAATACATTATAGATACATATATACATGGCTTATGTTAACTGGAAAGAGAAATAGAAAAATCCAGGAGATAGAAAATTTATAAGGATAAAGTTTAATTTTCCAGCACAAACGATGCACTGGACCTAACTTACATTTATAGATACAATTGCAGAATACGCATTCTTCTCAAACTCACACGAAGCACTATGAGACCATATTCTGAGATATATCACAAACCTTAATAAATTTTAAAAAGTAGAATCATAGATATCCTAACAGATCACAGTGAAATTAGAAATTTGGAAAATAACAGAGTCATCTAAATGTTTTACAAATAGACATCATAGTTCTAAATAGCAGAGAATAAACCTTGAGAAAAATATTAAGTGTATATGATTAAATAAAAACTAAAATACAACACATTTAAATATGAGAGATGCAGTAAGTGTAGTACTTAGAAATAAATGTATTGCATTGCATGTAAGTATTAGAAAAGAAGAATAACCTAAAAGATACAATCAAAACTCTTGTCAAGGAACTAAAAATAACAAAAATAAATAAATTCAAAGTGTGAAAACAAGAATGTGATTTTTAGTTGAAATGAATTCAGGAAAGTAGTATCCTTACAAGAGACGTCAATGGAATTTTTGAAACAGGGAGGCAAAAAGACACAATGAAAAGAAAGCAAGGTACAGACAGATACATTCAAAGCCAAAGGCTGCCTGCAGAAGCCCCAAGATACGTGAAGTACCAGCCCTGCCCCAGGGCCCCAGTTGTATCCTGATTAGCTCTTGCATTGGAATGCTGACCTCCGGAACTGTGGACAAATGCATTTCCCTTGCTTTAAGTCACCAGATTTGTTATAATTTGTTTTGGCCACTATAGAAAGCTGATGAAGAATTGAACAACTAGTTTCTTTGGCAAAATTTCAGAGAAAACACTGTGTAGTTAGTCAAATATTGACTGACATCAAGGTGCCAGAGTTCATTCAAACAGAATTGTCAGCATAGTAACAAATACTGGTCCTGTCAAAATAATCCAAATTCCAAACTCCAAATTCCTTTACATAATGAGTTCTGTTTATCTGCTTGGTTGTTAGTTACTTCGTTGTTGTTGTTGTTGTTGTTGTTTTGTCTTATTTTTTCAATCAAGAGGGCTTAGTAAAAATCTGTGCTTATTTTAAAATTTTACACTGTACTAAATTAGGTTTTAGAAATCCCATCCTATCTGCTTGAGTTTTGTCAAACTATACATCCTGTTTGCAGGAGATTTGAGTATGAGCTCAAGAAGGGGAATTTATGGCGTGCTGTATCACTTGTGGAAAGCACTGCTGGCCAGCTCAGATAAATTGGCTTGCACAGGCCTGTGTTTGCAACTCTACATTAATATATTTGCACTAGTTCCTGCACTACATATTTCCCTATTTGGACACCTTTTTTTTGAGAGAATAAAATCAGAAAACACCCTTTCCCTCCCTTTCCATAACCAAAATATTTCCACTTGGCACTGGCATTTTCAAGTCTTCTTATTACATTCTGACAGAAATTTTCTTAGGCTTCAAGGTCTAACTCCAACCCACAGGTATTCTGACATTCACAGAGGTTCCTCTGTCTACTGGTGCATGTTAATAAGATCTCTTCTCAAAATACAGTTCATCCTGCCTGAAGTATATTTAATGATTATCTCACCCACAAGACCTGTGATTTTAAATGGGGGAGTGGGCAGTAAGAGGGAAAGTATGGAGTCACTTTGTAAAGCCACTTTGCAATTGCCTTCCTGAGCCTACCCCTCTCCCTGAAATCATGAGGTTTCAGTGAACGCTAGGTGGTAAACATCTTCCACATGGTTCACACTATTATTTTCCCATCCTGGCTCCCTGCCAAGGCAGTAACAAATAAGGTCAGTGACCTTAAAGAATTTTATTTTAAAGGAGTTTTTATTTTTAGGTCACAGATCCTTTGAGATATTCTATCAATGCCAAGGATCCACATTTTCAGATGAACATACACACAAAAATTTGTTTATAAATTCAGAGGCCCTCTAAACTTCTGAAAATCATCCCAGAACCCTCTAAGAAGCTAAGGACTCCATGGCAGAAGCCCTGGATTAAAGTGCAATGCAAAGAATAGCATTGTATGATGGACAGTTGACATGCATTTATTTAATCAATCAATTAGCTAATGAATGCATTATCATGTTATCAAGATGCTATAGTTTGAGTGTAAAATGCCCCCATAGGTTCATATGTCTAAAGACTCGGCCTTCCACTAGTTGGGCTATTTAGGAAGTTTGTAGAACCTTTAGGAGCCTTTCTGGAAGAAGTGTGTCACTGGAGGTGGGCCTTGACCTTTTAAAGCTTGGCCCCACTGCCTATTAGCTCTCTGCTTTCTGACTGTGGATGCAAATACAGCTAGTTGGCCACGACTCCTGCTGTCATGTTTTCCCCATCCCAATGGAATATTTCTCCTTGAGACCTATAAGCCAGAATAAACGTTTTCCTTCCTTAAATCCTTCTTGTTAACTATACAGTCATAGCAACAGCTAAGTGATGAACACACTGGGCATACACAGACTCTCTGGACCATGAATTGTCAAGAAAGAGGCTTTTTGCCAGGCATGGTGCACACCTTTAATTTCAGCACTGGGGAGGCAAAGGTAGGAGGATTGCCAGGAGTTTAGACCACCCTGAGACTACATAGTTAATTCCAGGTCAGCCAGGGCCAGAGTGAGACCCTACCATGAAAAACCAAAAAAAAAAAAAAAAAAAAAAAAAAGGAAAGAAAAGAAAAAGAAAGAGGCTTTTATTTATTTATTTTATTTTCCTGTAAGCAGTGTCTTAGTACCTCTGCTTGTGACAAGTTATGGAGTAAATATGCTTATAAAGCCAAAAGAAAATAAAAAGATTCAAAACACAAATTACAGCTAAGTCAATCTCATCTCTTTCAGAGCAGAAAAAATACCCAGCTTTATCAACTTGAAATACAAGTCCTCAACTATCTTGCACTCACTGTCGTCGTAGAGTTCCCAAGAGAAATAAAGACAATAGCCCAAGAAAAATTACTTCATTTACTTAAATGAGATTTTTAAAATGATATTGGAATTTCCTGGCTGGTTGGGCAAGACCTCATAAGCTAGAAAGAAACCTTTGTTCTCCAGTGAATTTAAAACTGAATTTAAAAGCACACCATTGGCTTTGTTCACTCTTCTCCCAATTCTTATTTTTCTGTTACATGCTAAGGCATGCCAAAGCTCAAAACCCTGGCATATTCAAGAATAGAGGTAGAAGCTGGATCAGATAAAGATCTAAACCTGTAATCTGTAATCTGTAAGCATCCTTTCCTGCAGAAGCACTGTGACTCTCTAGCTTTCTAAGCCTTTCCTTCTGAGTAAGAAGAGACCCTGATGCCATTTACCTCCTACCTATGGGGTTTAATGGAAGACACATAGACATGAATTCCACAAAGGAACACTCAATGTAAGAGATCTGAATATTAAAATTTTCTTCATTGTATGACAAATTCCACCACATCTTAATAGTTCAATAATGATGAATTTGCACTTAATCTCTCTCAATGTCCCCTATAGAATGGGGAGCAAGACGTGTGAGCAGAGACAAACCCGGAATCAAATGATTTTCAAAACCTTTTCAATATCATTGACCCATGGAAGAAATGGGACTGAAGGCCAGATACTAGACAACCATCAGTGCTACTTTTTTCCCACTAAGAATATTAGTTTTACTCATGTTATCATTATAAGAGACAGAGCACATTGTTTTCTTAAATGTCATCCACTTTAGGAAAAGCAATTTCATCTTCTGTTACATACTCCATACGCTGCCATTCACTCATTTGCATTCACAGGGCTTTCTTTCTCACTTCTCAGTAGCACTTATCCAACCTTGTATTTTCTACCTATCTGAAGAAAAAATTTTAAAGATAGTACTTAAGCCTGGGTCATCTTAGAATGTCTGTTCATCTTTCAACACTGTGCATATACTGGGCTCTGAGGAAAGGTGAGCTGCGTGGGGGTGGGCACAAGAGTGGGAAACCTCAATGAAAGAGTTTTACTTAGCATTTTTCAATAATTGTTAACTGGTGTGACTTGTTTGTCTTCAGATGAGTAGTACATAATTCATTTCAGTATCTTAAGCCACATATAAGTTGCAAAGTTTTTTCCAAAGTAGTGAAACTATTATAAATAATGCTCATATTTCAAATATTAAATATTTGCCATTCAGATTTTAGAGTAAATCTTTGTTTTTCTAGTAAGAATATTTCAATACATATATATGTATATACATATATGTGTGTGTGTGTGTGTGTGTGTGTGTGTGTGTGTGTGTATGTATCTCAAAGTAAAAGATGAAAAGAGACAAAATACAAACAGTAAAACTCAACTTCTCTTCCTACAAAAAACATCTGAGCTAGGAGGCAGCTCTTCCATAGCCTTTGGATAGTTCACTTTCAATGCATACCTGCCCTTTACAAACAACAACAACAACAAAAAAAAGCATGACAAAAATACATAAAGTAAAAATGACATGCCTTGCTCCTTTTTCCCCAGAAGAATATCATTTCCCAGAAGAAAGCAATGTAAGACTGGTTGCTTGTAAAGTCTCCATGTTCTCCATAGGAGTGATTCACATCTAGAGCACAAACACAGCCAAGTCGGTAATCCTCACATTTATGCCCCAGTTTCCATCAGAAACTAGATTTCCCTGGATGTATCTAACCTCCTTTTGGCCATAATTTAACTTTATACAGAAGACAAAGGTCAGCCAGAGCCAGGCATTCAACATGGCACAAATCACTATAATGGATGTTAGATACTGCACTGAGAGAAATTCTATCAGCCATTTATAGATTTCCATTGAGCAAGCTCTACAGACTCTTCAAATGAAACCAGACTTTATATAGGAGAAGAATGAACAGAACAAATTGATACAAGAACAGTTATTATTTCTGAACGTCGTGCTTGCCAGACAATGGCTATTATATGGACCTTCTCAGCCCCACCCTCACAAATGGGGTATCATCTCTAGAGCTCATGTCTGTCAAATGCTTCTGCTTTCTGGAACAATTCTAATAAGCAATTTGAATGTGCAAATTTGACTGATGTCTTTTCTTATCAAAGTAATGGTTTGTTTAAAGGACTCACAGCTGGAAGTTGGTGCATTGAGATATCATAGAATACTCACTCTGCTTGCAGCCTTCTCTACCTCAGCAGTTGTCAACTCTTACAGCTATTTGCTAGTTCTGAGTTTCTACCTGGTAAGTGTAAGTGATTGGCAGAAATGGAGTGTGACTTCCCTCTAGCTGGCCATAAGGGACAAACTACCACAATCATGACAAATGGTGCAAGAGATATATTTTCTGACAGTTGATTTTATTCTTTTACTACAACATGTGTCTGAGTGAGTTCAGTTCCCCCATTCAGGCCACTTAGCCAACTCTAGCCTTGGCAGGAATACAACACAACGTTTGCAATGACTGGAAATAATACCTATATATACTTTCTGTTTTGTTTTGTTTTTGCTATGGGTACCTAAACAAGGCAATATGGCATCTTTCCTGAGCTACTTAAACATCTCCTTATACAATGACTAACTGTTACTACCCATTTGAAAGCCACTTCAGTGTTGATAATGGCTGCCTTAAAAAATCAGTGCTGCTAATCTCACACAATTGCTGACTGGGTTGTATCATCACCAAGGTAAACATCTGTTGAGTGGAGGAAAAACCAACAGCAGTGTCTGGAATCAGGCAGAACCGGTGCATCTTCTTCCGAGCCCTGATTTAAAATTTAAATGACTGGAAGTCACAGAAAGCAGACTCTTGTCACCAGATGCCACTTGCCGCATTCCAAGAGCCCATCCGCTTCATTAGATACCTCAATCAGCTCTTCATGCAGATGCTCTGGGAAGAGCTTCTAAACCGATCTGAATTTCCTCCAATTTGTTAAATCCATTTTCACAGAAATTTAGCCTTTGTGACCATGTCAATAAGATACGGCATAGGGATTTTCTTGCCTTCTAGGCCCAAAATGTAAACATTTTGTCCCACTGTCATTGGCTGAGGAAGATCTAACCTAGCCCAGATCTCATCAGCAGGGGAAGACATCTCTAACTAAAGCAAACTAGGGAAAAGAATCATCTGTTCTGGTTTGAATTTAAAATGTCCCCCATAGGCTTGTGTGTTTGAGCACTTAATCACCAGCTGGTGGCATTGCTTTGGATGGCTATGGAATCATTGTGAGATGGAACATAAGTAGAGGAAGCAAGTCACAGTGAGTGAGCCAGCCCTGAGATTATAGCCTGGCACAACTTCTTTTCCTGACTGAACAAAATGTGACCAACTGCCTCACACACATTGCACCATGCTTTCCTGCCATAAAGTACTATGGTCTTTCTTAAACTGTAAAGCAAAATTTTTCCTCCCTTAAGTTCCTTCTTCTCAGAATTCAGTCACAATAATGATAAAATAACAAATACAGTACCTGAGCACCTGTGTGATGGTTAATCTTGTTTTTCAACCTGACAGGATTTAAAATCACTATGGAAACAAATCTCTAGGCATGTCAGTGAGAAAGTTTGTTGAGGTGGGAAAACCCACCCTAACTATGGGTGGTGACACCACCCTATGGGGTAGGCTCTTAGACTGAATTAAAAGGAGAAAGTGACCTGAGCACCAGCATCTATCACTCTGCTTTCTGACTGAAGATGCAATGTAACCAGGAGATTTGCACTCCTGCCATCCCTGCCATAATGGACTTTGTCCTCTCAAACTGTAAGCCAAAATAACCCCTTCCTGTTGTAAGTTGTTTTTATCAGGTATTTCATCACAGGTAATGAGAAACGCCACTAATATACAATCTATGTACTAAACAACAGTTAAGAAGAATCTTTCCTTTGAAGTCTGAGGAAAAGCAGATACCATCAGTAGCATGAGAAGAAAATAGACAAAAACTTTCATTAGACACTTGGTTTTACAGAGTGGGTTTAAGAAGTCACTGCTCCCTCATCCAGGCTATGTGACATCTCCTTTACATCTCCTGCCAACCATATTCAACCCAATACTCACAAACCATTTTTCTACACTTACAAAAGGACAATATCAAGATGTCCTGTGCTAAGGGCACTTATGAGTGAGTATCTAAAATGAGCCTCTTCTGAGGTCCTACCAATTTCTGACATGTCTGAGTTTTTCTTTCCACTTGTGCATGTCAAAAGTCATGACAAAACCTGTACTGACTAAAATGTTCGGGTTTTCAACTGTGTGATCGAGCATGTTTTCAAGTACAAAATCACTGTAGAACTGAGTGGTATGTCTACCTCAAGGATTTATCAACTTCTTACTCTTTTGGAACTTTGGTCCTGTCTAATTAGATCAGCTGGAAGCACCTCAGAGCCTTCTCTGGCAGGTGTCACAATATCCCTTATCCATTGATAGAATGAGCTTTACTGGAGAAAGGAGGAATTGTGAACATCAGTATGAACAAGATCCTTAATTAAGTTGATGATAAAACCATCTCTTTACTCTCTCATATCATGTTCACTTAGTTTGTACAAACATAGTTCCTGGTATTTTCGTCTTTGCCTTGAGCTTGTAGTTTGACAAGAAGCTACCATATTATAAAGTAGACATGGAGCCAAGAACAACTCTGAACATTCTGGATGTCTTATATGCAAGCTAAGAGGACTTTGCTTCTACTTTCTAAGCTTACTTTGCAGCCCTTCTTCCCCAGCTGCAGCTGAAAATATTAACTAGGTAGGTCTCCAAGATTTTCTTCTTTATTATTTTATTTTATTTCATTTTATATTTTGGTTTTTTGAGGTAGGGTCTCAATTTAGCTCAGGATGACCTGGAATTTTCTATGTAGTCTCAGGGTGGCCTCAAACTCACGGTGATCCTTTTACCTCTGCCTCCCAAGTTCTGGGATTAAAGGCGTGCACCACCACACCTGCTTCTTCTTTATTTTTTTAAGTAAACTACAGATGTACAGAAATAGTTATGATTCTTGGTTTATGTCCCATGATTGTTGTGTGTATGTGACTTTATTGTGTTATATTGTCTTTAATTAATGATAATGAGACAGTAAACCGTCACACCCTAGTTGACTCCAAACATTGCCAATAATTACTTTTAACTGAGCTCACTGTTGTGTTTCCCACTCCCACATCATTGATCCTGAGCCACATACTTATTACTCCTTTGCCTTCTTTTCATGATTCATCACGCAGTGTTCTCATACACAGTGAATAGAGTGTGTGTGTGTGTTACTGAGGATTGAATCCAGGGCCTTGCACATGCCAAGCAGGTGCTCATTTTTTTAACCTTATAAGAATAGATAATAGCCGGGTGTGGTGGCACATGCCTTTAACCCCAGCACTTGGGAGGCAGAGGTAGGAGGACCGCCATGAGTTTGAGGCCACCCTGAGACTACATAGTTAATTCCAGGTCAGCTTGAGCCAGAAAAAGACCCTACCTCAAAAAATTTAAAAAAAGAGTAGATAATAAACTTTATGCAGTCTTCTGAGATTTATTTTTCCCATTGATATATCTATGCTTCAAGTATATTGTTAAAGGTACCTTTATATTATTCATTTTAAATGCCATATAATTTTCCATTTGGTGAGCCATAGCACAGTCTATTTGCTCTTTATTTTTTCTGTTAATGGAAATTTGTTCTGTTTTTAATTCTCCTCTTCTGGATAGTGCTACCAATAATATTCATAAACTTATCTGACAGATTACATGTAGTAAGGGATGGATAGATGAAAAATAAATGCCAGATAGACAGATGATAGATAGATAGATAGATAGATAGATAGATAGATAGATAGATAGATAGATAACAGATAGAGGGACACATTGTTAATCTCAAACACTATAGAATCTATTCTAGTAAAAATGGTAAGATTCAGCCAGGCATGATGGCACATTTCCTTTAATACCAACACTTGGAAGGCAGAAGTAGGAGGATTGCCATGAATTTGAGGCCACCCTGAGATTGCATAGTGAATTCCAGGTCAGCCCGAGCTAGAGTGAAACTCTACCTTGAAAAACAAAACAAAACAAAAAGTGGTAAGATACCAAAATGCTATCTCACTGCAGATCCCCATCCTTTATTAAGGCCATTTCTGGGCCTAGATAGCTACAGTAAGGGATGACACTGCTTGGTTTTGTCAAGACTTCTTGTTCTACTTCTCTCTCCACTTTCTATATGAAAATGCCATAAAGAAACCTATTACTTTCTATGCTAACTTAAAAATAAGATGTCTTAGGAGCTGGAGAGATGGCTTAGCTGTTAAGCGCTTGCCTGTGAAGCCTAAGGATTCCGGTTCAAGGCTCGATTCCCCAGGTCCCACGTTAGCCAGATGCACAAGAGGGTGCAAGCATCTGGAGTTCGTTTTCAGTAGCTGGAGGCCCTGGCATGCCCTTTATCTCTCTTCTCTCCCTATCTGCCTCTTTCTCTCTCTGTCATTATCAAATAAATTAAAAAAAAAACAAAAAAATTAAAAAAATAAGATGTCTTAGACCAAAAATCTGGGGGTAGAAGACAATAATAAAATAGGATACTTATAATAATATACTGTAAAAAGAAAAAGGAAGGAAAATACCAGATCAGCTCTGAGTCTCTCCTGCTGACATATGTCCTTGGTTTCTCTGCTAATGGCAGAATCAATAGCTTGCTTCTGAGATATTTATGCCCCTTATTCTTCCAACCTCATGCCCACCTAACACAGACCTTTGCTTCTATGCCTCTCTATAGAAGGGTCTGTGTGCCCCATGTTTGAGGAATGCATATCAAAGTCTTTGGGCTCTTTAACTAATGTCCATTCACTTTACTTAATATAAGAACATAAGAATATAAGAATATAGGCTGGAGAGATGGCTTAGCAGTTGAGGCATTTGCCTGCAAAGCCAAAGGATCCTGGTTCGACTTTCCAGGACCCACGTAAGCCAGATGCACAAGGGGGTGCATGCATCTGGAGTTCGTTTGCAGTGGCTGTAGGACCCTGGCATGCCCATTCTCTCTCTCTCTCCCTCTCTCTCTCAAAAAAACATAAGAATATAATACTTAATATAAGAATATATCATACTTCAAGAGCTCTTCATACTCTCCCAAACCTAATCTTAATATGCCATGTAGTCTGGAGTAGATGTTGGCTTCATATAAGCTGAATGTCACAGAAAGTTCTTTATTGTTATCCTGTTCTGTCATTCTCAGAGCATTGAGGTGTCCACCAAAATTTCAAGACCTAAACACTTTCATTTGAACACCTTGTTATGATAAAAGGACTTTTAACAAATTAAGGACTTTGAATTCTAATTCAACTTCATATCCATACAAAGGAAGAAAAATCTTATGTACAAATCTAAACTTTAGTTAGCAGAGCCCATGGTTCCCACCCACTGGGTGACACAGGAACATCTCTTTCTTGAATTTTCAGAAGGTTTAAATGACAGCTAGATGTGGAGATTCTCCTAGATAGGTTATCAAAGGATCCAAAAGTGTCACCAAGCACAAAGTCATGTAATGGCTTGCAGACACAGATAAAGAATTCCAGTATTTAATGCCAATGAGGAGGGAAACAGGAATCAGTACGTAAAATGATTAAGAAGTGAGATATGACTGGAATAAGAACCAAAGCCAATGAATATTTAGCATATATTTGCATTTAAATAGACAAAGATGGAGTGGGGCACGCTTATCTTGTAAGCCAGCTATAATAGTTTGCTTCCTCTATGTATTCCTAATCTTCAGTCAATACCAGTTCCAATGATTTGAGGTTAGCCCTCCAACTTGAGTTTCTATCTTTGCTGATCAATCTTTCTAGAAATCCAGTGTATTCATGGTTGACATCTCACTCAGAACTCCAGTTATATCCATGCATAAGAATGGAGAAAATGTACTTGCTTATTCAGTTGAATTCTATCATCAGTTGAGGTTTCTTCTCTATCTTGATATTATTGTCCACTGCTTAACTTCTAAGAACTCTCTCTATCCCTGCCCCTCTCTCATTAGTTCATTTCTTTTTATTATTGTTTTATTTTTTTTGAGAGAGAGATAAAGAGAGGGAGGGAGAGAATGGATGCAACAGGGCCTTTCAGCCCCTGTGAATGAACTCCAGACCCCTTATGAACATGTGCAACATTGCACACTTGCATCAGTGAACATCTGGCTATGTGGCACCTGGGGATTCAAACATGCATTCTTAGGCTTCACAAGCAAGCACCTTAACCACGAAGCCATCTCTACAGCCCAGTAGTTCACTTTCTAACTAGCTATCCATCCTTTGTTCACTTAATGATACTGGGCAAACTTGGTTGTCAAATTCTAGTCATTGTTTTGTTAGTCAAAGCTTAATTACATGGCATCATGAAGTACAAATTGCATTTTTATTACTTAATTCATTAATTTGCTCTGTAATTTCTTAAACATGTACAGACCGAGCATGTGTTATAAGCCCTATTTAATGTACAGGAGTTAGAAAAATATCTGTGTTTCCATGAACTGGGGAATAAAGTCAACAAGAGATAAAAGAAATACCAATATATCTGATAATGTTAAATGCAATGGAGAAATATAAACAAAATAGTAGGAAAAAGTTCTAGGTAGGTTATGAAAGGCCTTTAGGATACCCATAATAAATAATCATAGACTCATGCCAGGTTTCTGAAATTGTTTCCCTAACACAATCTTGTTTCTTATGACATCAATATAAGTGATATATTTTACAATGCCCCCTCAAATTCCATGTATTCAAGACTTTGGGCCAATCTATGGAGTTATTGGAAATAGACAGAAGTAAGGTCATAAAGAGTGTGCCCTCAAAACACCAGCCCCTTCCTTTACTTATTTTTGTCTCTTGGCCACAATACGGTAAGCAGCTTATTATGCCATGTCCTCTCACAAAACGGACTGTCCCAACACAGCCCCAAAGCAATGGGCATATGTAGTCATGCATATTTGGAGTCACCTTTCCTCCTTTAAGAGCATTGTTAGCTCCAAAAGTCCTTTTCTCCCACTGCTCCTCCTTCCACTCTTCCCACATTTCCTTTGGAGTCCATGACTCTCTATCAACAGAATCTACTTCATCACTAAAGGTTTTCTCTCTGCTTCATCCTGATTTTTCTATCTGACCACTTTATGAGAACTTGAAGAAAGGTGATGTGTGCACATCTGCTGGAGGTGGCCCAGGATGTGGGCCATATGGTCCTCACCAAGATATCCCTGCTGGCCAACTTGAGGCCTTCCTGTAGGCCTAATGTTTAATTTAGAATGCCCATTTTCTCATTGTCAGTAAAATTCAACATCTCATTATAAGTTGATTTGCCATTGTCTTCAGTTGTGTTTATTTATAGCCTTTGCCAGTATGTCTTCTAGCTTGGAGCAAAGATGGTCTTTGAGTGGCAGCCTTGGACTCTACTGCATAGTGCAGTGGACAGTCCGTCAGACCTTAACTCCCTGTTGGTGTCCTCTGTCTCAGGGAAGGTGCTTAGATGTGCCCACTGTGCTGTCCTCTGGGACTCGGATACAGAGCGCCTTCATGGTCAGCATGGTCTGGTCGAGGAGTGTAGCAGTCTGCTAGCCAGCAGCTCTGTGTACACACAGCACTTCTCTCTAAGATGGCCAAGGTGAAATGTGGGCCTTTCTCTTGCCTGGTGCATCTGTCAGGTCTCCAGCTACATCTTCAGGTGCTCCTTCAGTTGTATCTGAGGTCAGAAGACTGGGAGAAATCACAGGGTGGGGCAGATTATAGAGAACATGCGAGGCATCTAGCTTCCTTGGGCTACTCTGTGGGTTAAAAGTCTAGCTACTTTGAAGAGGCTGAGGATAGGCCATAAAAACGGCAGGTTTATGGCTATAATAGAGGTTTAGAATGACAGAGTTGTATGTCACGTGCTGTTCTTCCAGCTGATTTTTGAGGTAGGTATTGGTTACAGAAACTACGATGATTTCTGTCTCCCTTGAAGTAGGTGCCAAACAGAGGTTAGGTAATTTTTTCTTCAAATTTTTCCCTGTCATCTACTTGGTCATTCATTCATTTATCCGTTTTATTTTCCCTGCCCTTTTTGAATATGTAAACACTTGAATTGTACACTAGAAGAGATCAAATTAAATGACTTTGGATTATACTTTAGAGAATGTGTCCAGTGACTTCACTTTCCTATGTTCTTATTGAGGAATGGGTTGCAGAGCAGTTCTTACTCATACCCCTTGACAAGTGCCTCTTTGCTCACCTCTCTTTTACAGGTAGGAGGCTTAAAAAAGTTGATTTATTATGGTCTATTATCTATACTTATGGAAGCTGTCAATAAAAAGTTTTTTAAATTATCAAGTTAATTGAGCACCATTTATGGCTGCACAGCAAACATAAATTTTCAGTCCCTGAATTTGAGCCTCAGAGGGAGGAAAATGGTGAACTTGAGCTTTTCTTTCTTGGACCAGAAAAAGCTACAGGATTGTGATTCTCAGCAAAGAGAAGATCCTGAAGAGTAAAGTTTTGTTTTGTTTTGTTTTCTAATTTATTTCTGTGGCCTCTGTGTCTCATTTAGAGAGTGACAGTTCATTTTTCCATGATCACAGTACAGTTCTTACATTAGAAAATTTTTCTATTTTTTTAAACCAAGTTGAGTTCATGGTTCACAGATCTGGAGAAGTTCTAATGTCATGTTTTCTTTTCTTCCCAGTGCAACAGGATGGAATTCAGCATTCATCTTATGTAGCTTCTCGGAAAAATTTCTATGTTGATAAAAATGTGGAGGTTATTTGCCAAGGTTTCACTGGTAAACAGGTATGTGTATCTAGATTTTTATTTAAAGTGTACACTAATGACATAGAACTTTAACTATTTTCTGCCTTTAATATTATTTAAGTAATAATGCATTATCAGTATAGAAAAATGTATGAAGGGGTGTTGGCTTATGGGAGAAGGTAGGTGCTACAGTCAGCCTATGAGATGAAAAGTGCATTTAAATTTACCTTGAAAATGCCTCGGAGTGACTATGTTGGAGACTGTCCCACTGTCTTCCACCCTGAGACAAGTCGCTGTTGCTTTGTACTAGGAAAAAAAAATGCTTGAGTCCAGGTCTTATATAAGAGACAGTTATTGTTAAACATGAGATTCATACTCAGTGTGGAGAATGCTCACGAGAGGCTCATGAGTATGGCAATTTTGCCTGCTGGTTTCTTCAGAGACCACTCGCATCAGAGAAGGTATAAGACAGGAAAAGTCACTGTGCTGGTTCCTCTACCTGCCACACTCACGAGCCTCTCTGTTTGACCTGGACGCAAATAAAGTGCTTATAGAGCAGTTTGGTGAGCAAAATAGATGCATTTAGCCAGACAAGAGCAGGCATTACACTCCTAATGCTCATGACCTCCCCCACCATAGGCTTTTTTTTTTTTTTTTGAGGACACCATACTTTAATGAAGAAAAGCATTTTGACAATCTAGGTCTGATTCATTTAGATCATCTATTAAGCCATGAACTCATAGGGAATAGGCTCCAGCAGTTCCGGCTCTTTTCCATTAGTCCTCATGAAGTGCGCCTCTCTGGGCGGAGCAGGCTGCCGCTTCAGCTGCACCCAGGTTCCCTTCTCTTTGGCTTCCTTCTTCTTCTGGTCATTTTCCTTCACCCATTTCAGGAAGCTGTCTCAGCTCTTAGAGTGCTTAATATGCTGGATATGCACATTAATTCTCTTGGCAAGAATCTTGCCCTTGACTTGCTTGTTCACAACAATGCCAACAGCACGCTGAGTGACATTGTAGACTCTTCAAGTCTTCCCATGGAAACATTTATGAGGCATTCCTTCTTGGACAGTACCCATTCCCTTTATGTCTACAATATCACCCTTCTAGTAGATTTGCATATACGTGGCCAATGGAACAACTCCATGATTTCTGAAAGGCCTAGAGAACATGTACCGGGCGCCTCTCCTCTTTCCCTTTGTGTTTGTCATGTTGGCAAATTACTGGAAGATGGCGGCTCCGGCCGAAAGGCACTATAGGCTTTTGATTAGGTTTTCAGTACCAGACATGTATTCCCTCTCATAGAGTGGGTCTCCAACTCAATTAGAGAGCAGTTGGTCTCCCCCATAACAGACATGCCACTATTGCACCCATTCAGTCATTTGGCTTACCAGGCCAAACCAGTGCCCACTGCTTCCACCACTGATGGCTTCTGTCTCCCATAAGGCTGCATGCAGTGTAGCTTTTTCCAGCTTTCAGTCAGCTAGTCTATGAGGAGAAGATGTTCAGTTCAGCCCCAGTTGGATTTCTTGGTGGCCTTGTAGCCCAGGCATGTAGAGTCTTTAGCAATAGGGTTTTATCATTTCCTCATCTATTCTGGTGGGAAATGAATAGCCTTGGCAACAGCCTATAATACTTTGGGGGCTTCAAGAACCCCCCTGGTCAATAATAACTCACTGGGAGATATACCATCCCTGGCACTGAAATTTTTCTAGTCTATGGCTTCTGAGTATGCCATTAACCAAAACTGTAGGTTATCATGTGGCTTCTTCACAATATCCTGGATTTGAATTACCCCTCACCCCACATTCCTTTTACTCAATCTCTTCCCCTGACCTCACTTAGGCCATTCCACCCACAGTAATCTGACCATATACTTACATATATACAGTACCATCCCCCTTAAGTCCACCCCTCTCCTTCCTCCCTTATAGCTCTTTTCTAGCTTACTGGTCTCTGCTATTAAATTTACTCCAACTCACACACAAGTCTGAACATTTGTAACTAGAATCCACATAAGAGAGAAAACATGTGACATTTGGATTTCTGGGCCTGGGTTACCTCACTTAGTATACTCCCTTCCAGACCCATCCAATTCCCTGCAAATTTTATAATTTTCATTTTTCTTTACCACTGAATTGAACTCCATTGTGTAAATGTACCATATCTTTATTATTCATTCATCTGTTGAAGAACATCTAGACTGGTTCCATTTCCTAGCTATTGTGAATAGAACAGCAATAAACATTGTTGGGAAAGTATCTCTAAGGCAGTGAGAAGAGTCCTTAGGTTATGTGCCTAGGAGCGCTGTAGCTGGTTTGTATGGTAAATCTGTTTTTATAGAAGTCTTAGTAACCTCAACACTGATTTCCACAATGGCTATATCAGACTACATTCCCACCAACAGTGTCAAGGATTCCCCTTTCCCCTCATCCTCAACATAATTTATGGTCATTTATTTTCTTGATGATAGCCATTCTGACAGGAGTGATATGGAACCTCAAAGTAGTTTTAATTTGTATTTCCCTGATGGCTAAGTGTCTAGAACACTGATGCTTATATGCCATCTATCGCTCTTCTTTTGAGAATTCTCTATTTAGTTCTATAGCCTATTTTTAATGGGTTCTTTGATTTCTTATTGTAAACATGGAAATATTAAGCACACATTATAACTCAGAAACTGGATCAAATCATTGGAGGAATATTAGACATTAGTAGAACACAGCACATTTTTACCCAAGGTTTAGCAGCCTAACCTGTTGGTTCTAATCACTGTCTTTTGTCTTTATAGAAAAAAGCCCAATAAATGATGGATAAATAAGGTTGGTGGTATTCTAATCAAACATCTCAGGATAAAGCAGCCTGTAGCCAAAGGATGGCTCTATGTTCAAATACCTCTGTGACATATGGAAGGTAATTTCAATGTCTTCATTAGCAAAAAGAGAGATGAAGCACACCTCTTAGAATGTCTGTGAAGATTCAGTGTAAGTTGCTAGCATCAATGTTACATATTCTACATTCTCCACCCACCACCATCTTCACTCAATATTCTTATTTATGAGGTGCATTATTCCCACAGTAACATGTTCCAAGGGATGTGAAAAAGTTTCCATTAAAGAATCTATGTTTTCTTTTATGGAATACAGCAAAAACCAGGAAGAACCAAATTCTATCAACTTGACCAAAAAAGACACCTGAGTCCCCAGCATTAGATGAGTCACCTCTTACACATCAGCCAGGGTCCAGATGAACCACGGAGGAAATGTTGGCTTAATCAAGAATGCCGCTCTCGCATGAGCTGGGCAACCTGTGCCAGGGTGAATGTGATACACAATGAGGACTTTCAAACCTATAAAAGCAAAAATCCAGAAGTTGCTGAGAGCTTAACACTAAAGTAGTCATATAACACAGCTGTCACAGCTCAGGAAACATTGCAGAAGAGGAGGACAGAAAGATTGTAAGAGCCATAGGGTAGGAAGGAATATCCAGAGGCATCACCCCACACACAATGATTGACCATTGCTCTCACAACTCATAACCCATAACCCCTTGGTGAATACCAGTAACTCATACAAACTTTCTACTTAATAAAGACGCATCAAGCTCAAGACAGATTGGTAATTTGGGGACTATGTATTAAATCATATCACTTTCTATTTTATTTTATGAAAAAAAATACAGCAAAGTTGTTCAGTTATCTAAATGATGTTTAAGTCAACAAAAAGGGAATATGGTACCCCAAACTTTCTATTTATTTATTTATTTATTATTTATTTGAGAGCTACAGACACAGAGAGAAAGACAGATAGAGGGAGAGAGAGAGAATGGGCCCGCCAGGGCTTCCAGCCTCTGCAAACGAACTCCAGATGCATGCGCCCCCTTGTGCATCTGGCTAACTTGGGACCTGGGGAACCAAGCCTCGAACCGGGGTCCTTAGGCTTCACAGGCAAGCGCTTAACCACTAAGCCATCTCTCCAGCCCACCCCAAACTTTCTAGACTTAGTCAAACATTCATGCTTGTCTGAGTACTCCAAAACATACTCAGGGGAATGATGTTCCAGTGTCTCATATTGAGTACTTATCACCTTAAAGTGGTATACCATTCCTTCTTGCATATCTGCACAAAGCATTTGACATAGCTGCTAGATCCATCCCTGAAGCACTGCCCTTTCTTCCGGGCTCTTTAGAGCATCCTGTCCCAGTTCTCCTAATGTCTGGTATTGCCTCTCAACTTTTGTTATCTAGTTTTCTACTTCCACCCAATTTACATGGTCTTTGTGCCATCTTCTCAATGATTTGACAATTTTCTGAGTTCTGATTGGTCTTGAAACATCTGTGCCTATGTATCTGGCTATGCAGTGAATCTTCTCCTAATGTTACATCAAGTATTCAGCTGCCTGAAAAGAATTAGCAATGTTTTTAGTGAACTCAGTAATTTTAACCAAGGACTTGGTAGTGATCTCTGCTAATAATGCTACTGCCCCAAAAACAAAAGTCCAATAATACTCCTTAGGCTTTTTCTACTAATTCAACTCCTATATTACAATAATAATCATTCCTCTCCATTGTATTTTTTTAACTGCTCTCTTTATTTACCTGTGTCCTCGTGGTTATAGCTGTATTAACTCTTCCACCTATTCCCCATCTCCAGTTTGAAAGTTCTGAAATACATCCATTATCCTATTGATCAATTAACCCTTGTATTTATAAATCTGATCCCATTGCTATTTCAGTAGATCCAATGGTTCACATGATACAAGCCAAGTAGTTCAACATAGTATACAAGGTCCTTAATTAGCTTGCCATCTGCCACTATATTTACCAACCAACAAGCCCTCTGTGACCCCATACCATCTCTACTGTGTATCTCATTATCTCCCATTTTCCAAAATGACCACTGTAGACCCCCCCATCAAATAGTTTCATTGTCTATGCTATCTCAAAAGCAGGCTCTCAGACAAGAATCCTATGATCAGGAAAAATTATAAAAGATTTTGAAGCTAAGGAAAAAGAAAAGCAAACTATTGAGTGATCTGTCTAGTTCCCCTCCCTGGATTTTCTCTATCAGGCACTGTATCTGAGAATCTCACAACTCTGCAACTTGTAGAAAATTGTTAGTAACTCCAATAACTCTTATCCATTTGTATGTGAACTGTGTCCACTAGAATGCAATTGAACATTTCCCTGTAGATATTGACCAGTTTTGCCATGTTTTTATATATTTAGAAATTCATTTATTTCTGAACAGTGGTTTGAAGTCTCCATTCAATAAGGTTGTCATATGTAACAAGTAAATTGCAAAATACCTAAGTAGACTTGAACTTCAAATAAACTATGATTTTGTTTTTGGTATACTCTTACTGAAAAATTATATGCTGTTTATCTGAAGTGCAAGTTTAACTAGGAATCATGTATTTTATCTGCTAATAATCTCTTGGATTCAGTTTTGAAACATGTCTTGTTGCTTCATTAATAACTAAAATAAAAACTTTGATATGGATTTGGTTTGTCTTGTAGAAAAGTGATTTTACCTTAGAATTTTTCCTTAATGAAACACTAGTTGTTTCTTTGAGAAATAAAAGAACAGGGAAGTGAGGTGGGGAAGGGAAGCAGCTGGTAAGTGCACATTTTAAAGCCACCCATATGTAGTTGGAGCTTAGTCTTTCTTTCTGGAAATTCCCATCAGTGTGAAAAACATTCCTGAGTCATCTCACCTATAGGGGAGGAAGATGTGGGATTTACCCACCAGGCCCTATAACCTCTACCTTATTTGCCTTCATTGGCACACACTACTTTTGTGGGCCTTTACATAATAAAGTGCTGCTGCTCTGTGTGTGTGTGTGTGTGTGTGTGTGTGTGTGTGTGTGTGTGTGTGTGTGAGAGAGAGAGAGAGAGAGAGAGAGAGAGAGAGACAGAGAGACAGAGAGAGAGAGAGATTCCCTTGAACATAATTTATATTTTTGGTAAGGACTGTCATAATGAGCAGCTATCTTAGTAAAAAAAAACACAGACCAGCAAAAACCATAAACAAGATTTCTATAGGAGAGTCACCTACCCATGTGTCAGACATTTAGCCATTAGCCAGGATAAAAATGTAGGCTAGGTGTTATGGTTTAGAGATGAAGAATCCCCCAAAGACTCATGTGCTGTGATGGTTTTATAGGGGAATTGGATCATAAGGACCCTCACTTCACCAGTTAATTAATACATAATAAGTTCATAGTTGAATTGACCAAGGGGAAATGGTAGAAACTTAAGGTGAGCCTGGTCAGAGAAAATGGGTTGTTGGGAGAGCTATACCTCATCCCATGCCTCTCGCTGCCTCTCCTTCCTAGTCTCTATAAGATAAGCAGCTTCACAGCACCACATGGCCCTGCCATGATGCTCCACCTCATTATGGCTCAGAAGCAATGGAGCTAAGCAAGTGACACCAAACTGAAAGCTCAGAAACCATGAGCCAAAATAAATATCTCTTCCTTTATATCAATTTTTCCACGGTTTATCATAGTAAAAGAAAGCTGACTAACACCCCAGGAGAGACAAGCTGAAAATAACATATATTACCCAAGAGTCCTGCAAGGGCAGGACTGGAGTTACACCCAGTCTCCTCCCAGTTAGAAGCTAAGAAGAGTAGTAATACCCTGTTCACCTTTTGTTGGCACCTTTGCCAGTTCCAAGGGTGATTGACAGTACTTTCCTTTATAAACGTATTACTTTAAATAAAGCACTCCTCTAATAGAGGTGTTTGATAAATATTACATTTGTGATGTTTTCCCTGCTTATGCAGTTTCACTGACTTTTTAGTCACTTGTAATAGTATACCTTATAAAACCTCCTTCTTTATACAATTTGTCTCTACCTTTTTTGACCCATACAAATATCACATGAGTCATTTTTAATTTACTAATATTTTTATTAAAAGTTTCACAAATAGACTACCTCTCCCCCACCCCAATTCTGCTGAGGGTCTTTGGTGGGGTTATTGATATTCATTGTGAGGACCACGATCCTCAGTCAGTCTGTGCAGCGACAGGGAAACATAGTGTCTCAGGCTTTCAGCTATCCTGAGGCTCTTACAATCCTTCTGCTCCCTCTTCCACAATACTCTGTGAGCCTTGGTGGGAACGATAGAGATGTGATTTAGTGTTTCATTATCTGTAGTCTCTGGATCTCTTTTATTATGTGGTTTGAGTGACCACAGTGTTTGTAGCCATTTCCCTGGAACTGGTTTTCAGTCTAGCTGTGAGAGCAGTATTCATGTCACTCACTATTTCCCTTGTAATGATTTCTGGGCCAGGGCAGATGAGGTGGAGATGACCCATCTCATAGTAGAGTCAGCTCTCTCTTCTTGATATACTGACATATGCTTATTGTCCCACTCCCCGTATTCTCCTCCATCTGTAAAATAGAACAGGTCCTCCAAATAAAAGTGAGAACAGTTTTAACAGAAGTGTTGAGCCTAGTCGTTAGAAAGATATATTGATGTGTATACTCATTCTTCTTAGAGAGCAGTGCAGGTTCTCTCTGGAGCCTATTTGTTTCCTGTTCTAGGAAATCTGGCTTGGTTCCCAGAACCAGATATGAGTTCACACTCACTGAGCAGGTCTCATGTCCAATCCACGAGCAGGTGGTTACCTACATTGGTTATGTGCCACTATTACTCAAGCACATATTTTATACTTGTTGCTCACATGTCTCCCTGACCATCAGTACACTGTGGTGCAGGAACCCAATTCTAACCCTGGGAATTACCAACCAGCACTGAAGGTTTTAGGGAAATGCTTTCTCTGCCTTTTATGGAGCTCTTCTGTTCAGGTCTCCCTCCTCCTTACTGAGGGTAATGACTTGCATAGTGGTATCCAAGAAGATTCTATGGGGTTGAATCATGTTGCCATTAGTTTTGTGTATCCTCAAAGCCCCCTTCTTCTACCCCTTAAACCTTCCCATACCTTCCTTTCTTTCTTTTGCTAAACATTAACTTGTTGTCCAGTAACCCTTCTTTCCTTCCCTCACTATTTCCTCTTTTTTTTTCTTATCGTCATTCTAATGCCATGTGCTTCATTTTATATTTAAGTTTTGAGTTCTTTGTTGATTCTAGATATTAAACCTCTGCCAATGAAAATTTTATTTTATTAATTAGGTTGTCTATTGACTCTGTTGATGATTTGCTAGTCTGCACAATAGCTTTGTATTTTCATAAGGTTCCGGTTGTTGGTTGTTTGCTTAATTCCCTGGGCCACCGTAGTCTTGTTCAGAATGTCTTTCCCTATGCCCATATGTTGGAGTGTTCTCTCTGCCTTCTTTTCTGGTTGATTTAGAATTTCAGGTTTTATAATAAAGTCCTTGATCCATTTGGAGTTGATTTTAGTGCAAGTAGAGAGGATAGGTCCAAATTCACTCTTCTACATGTGGCAAAACAGTTTCTCCAGCACCATTTGTGGAAGATGTTGTTTTTGCTCCAGTGAGTGCTTTTGGCAGCTTTGCCAAAGATCAGGTAGCTGTAGTTACTCCAACTCATGCCTGGATCTTCAATTCTATTCTATTGATTGATGTGCCTGTTTTTATGCCAGTACCATTCTGTTTTTATTATTATTGCCTTAAAGTATAGCTTTAAATCAGGTATGGTGATACCACCAGAGGTGCTCCTTTTGCTGACTACATTTTTGGCTATCCAAGGTCTTTTGTGCTTCAATATGAATTTTGAGACTGTGTTTTCTAACTCTGTGAAGAATGTTGCTGGAGTTTTGATTGGAATTGCATTGAATCTGTATACTACTGTTGATTGGATGGCCACTTTTAAAATCTCTTTTTTAAATTACTTATTAATTTATTTATTTGAGAATGAGATAGAAGCAAAGAGAGTTGGAGAGAAGGAGAAAGGGAGGAGGGAAAGAAATGGTATACCAGGGCCACTAGCCACTGCAAACAAACTCCAGACACATGTGCTACCCTGAGAATTAAACCGAGGTCATTTGGCTTGGCCAGCAAGCACCTTAACTGCTATGCCATCTCTCCAGTCCAGGATGGCCATTTAAAATGTTAATTCTTCCAATCCATGAGTATGGAAAGTTATTCCATCCTCTCATATCTTCCTCCAGTTCTTTCTTCAATGTTTTTATTTTTTCATTGTGTAGGCCTTTTACTTGCTTGGTTAGGGAGATACCAAGGTATTTGATTTTTTGTGACTATTGTGAAGGAAGCAGCTTCCCTGACATCTTTTTCTGTACTGTTGTCATTGATATATACAAATGTAGTGATGTTTGTGTGTTGGTTTTATATCCTGCCACTTGGCTAAAAGCATTTATCACTTCTAGTGAGTTTTGTTTCCTGTTATTTATCAATTTCCATATGTTGAACCAATTTTGTGTCCTTGGGATGGAACTTAATTGATCAAGATGGATTATGCTTTTGATGTGTTCTTGAATTCACTTTGCAAGAATTTTTTGAGAATTTTTGTGTATAAGTTCATCAGGGCTATTAGTATGTAGTTCTGCTTTCTTCTTGAGTCTCCGTCTGGTTTTGGTATTAATATAATTTTGGCTTCATAGAAGGAATCAGGGAGTGGTCCCTTCTTTTCTGTTGTATGGAATAACTTGAAAAAAATGGCTTTAGTTCTTCAATGAAGATTTGATAGGATTTCAGCAGTGAAACTACCTGACACTTCATTATTTCCCATAATTTTTAATATGTTAAATTTCATTATTGAAGTTTTCAAATTTCCTTTTTGATTTCTTCTACTACTCATGCATTATTTAATAGTAAATTGTTCAGCCTCCAGGTATTGGCAGATTTCCTGTTGTTTCCCTTGTTGTTAATCTCTAGCTTTATTGCATTGTGTTCTGATATAGTTCATGGAATTATTTTGGTTTTCTTGAATTTGTTGAGACATGCTTTATTCCACAATATGTGATCTATTTTAGAAAAGGTTTTGTGAGTTGCTGAGAAGAATGTGTATCCTGAGGGATATTCTATAGATGTCTGTTAAGATCAGTTGATCTATGGTTTGTTTAACTCCATTATTTCATGGTTAATTTTTTGCATAGAAGATCTGTCTAATGATGATTGTGGAGTATTATTGTCTCCTACTATAATTGTGTGGGTGTACACTACTGACTTATTATCCAACAGAATTTACTTTAGAAAATTTGGTACTCCAGTGTTTGGTGTATATAGGCCTATGATTGTAATATCCTCCTGTTGCACTTTTCATTTGATGAGTATGAAGTAGCCTTCTTTATCTCTTTGGATTACTTTTAGTTTGAAGTCCATTTTGTCTGATAGCAGTATAGCCACCCTTGCTTGATTCTTATTTCCATTAGTTGGGAATGTCTTTCTCCATCCTTTCACTCTAAGGTGATGTCTATCTTTATTGGTAAGGCTGGTTTTCTGTAGACATCAAATGAATGGGTCTATTTTTTGATTCAGCTTTTAAGCCTGTGTCTTTTGTTTGGAGCATTAAGACCACTGATCATAACTGAGGTATGAGTTAATCCCTGTCAAATTGGAAGCTTTCTGGCATTTTGTGTTTTCTAGGGTTTTGTAGGGCTTCATGTCTATTCTGCACATGGTTGTTAATTTTCCTTCTTGTAGACTTTTGGTTGTCTTCAGTTTGGGTTATTCTATGTAATATTCTCAGTAGGACTGACTTAGTGCTCATATAATAATATAGCTGGCATGCATCGTGGAAAATTTTTCTTTTATTTAATTAGCTTTGTACTCAGTTAATACAGTCAAGTTGGTACCATTGTTAGCCTCCTCCCTGTCCTCCCTCCTCCACATGGACCATCCCTATTGGTGTATATGGGTCATGAATTGTGGGGATAGACATTAGTTATGGGTAGGAGGAAATGTCTCTGTGTATCATGACCCAACATGTGGCTCTGACATTCTTTCTGCCCCCTCTTCCGCAAATTTCCCTGATCCATCTTGGGTTCATTTTATGTCTGCTTCAGTGATGAGTTCTTTGGAGTCACTGTGTCATTGGATATTTTATTTGGTAGGCGTTGATGATTCTCTGTGTCTATCTTCTTCACCCTTGTCCTGGTTCCAGGTTCACCAGGAAAACAGAACCCTTGCTTATTTCACCAATTATTCTTAGTTCAGCTGGGGTCCTTTTGAGGTATGATGGGGTGGTTCTCTCCTTAGGATCTGCATCTATCTGAAAAAGAGAAGCAGAATCTCCAATGGAGAGTAAGTTAGCATTAGGACAAATGAGATAACCCTTAATTTTTTAATAGAGAGTTTAATAGGTGTGGCCCTCTTGTACCCTGTGATTGATGGTAGCTTGATATTGGAGAGTGGGCTTATGTTTGGATATGGTTCTGAATTGTTTCCCAGCTCCAGCTATGGGTCCCGCACCCCTGAGGGTATCAGTTAGCCAAATCAAGAGCAGTTGGTTCCCAACCATGGCTGTGTGCCACTATTGCCCTTGTGTGGGCATCACAACAGGTTATTTGTTGCTAAGTAGGTTAGACCATGAGTTGCTTGGACAGATATTGCTCATTTTCCCCCAGTTGCCCATGTAGCATCTTCTGGCATTAGATGCGCTGCCTGGGGACTGACTCTTTTCCAGCTTCCAGCCATCTCACTCCATGTTACCTGTCAAGCACATAAGGCAGGTTCTTACCACTAACCTTTTGTGTGTCATCAAATACTCTAACAGAAATCTGTCATTCTTTTAGGAAACCTTGTAGGCCTCTCTGATCAAAATCCCAGTGTGGATGAAGGTTTTCTAGTTGTTCACAATAGTTTATCCCAGCATTTGGTTATATCCTCATTAAGTTTATGCCACTTCCCATTAAGATCATGTATTTGTTGTTTATTCTCTATTTCCCTTGTCCTTCGATTCATTTTTATCACCTTCAATTTTTAAGAAATGTATTGAGGATCTTGTTGTTGTGTTTTTTGTTTGTTTGTTTCTGATTTGTGTCAGTTTCCTTCAGCCAAGCTTTCAGTTCACTCTTGAGTTTTTTCTGTTGATTTTCTTCATTCACCCATGCTTTAAAATCTTCTTTGAGTTGTTTATTTGGTTCTTAATAATTTTTCCATGCTTTTATTCATAACCTTGTTAAGTTTGTTGAACATACATACATGTCATGGCTTCATTGTAGAGTTCTAAGGCTGGAGTTTTCTCTGTGTTTGCGATGGAGACTAGGACTTACTCTAACTGCATACCCTCCAAGTTACCAGCCATCCCATACAAACCTCCAGAAATGGACCAAGGAGCCCAGATCCAGTTGGCATGTGTATCACATCATCAGGAAAAAAAGAAACTGTTCCAGTTTAATTTTTAGTCCTACATGCTTAAGAAAACTTTCAATCCTCAGGTGCTTTACTATATAAGTTTACTATTAGCCAAAATTCTGAACAATTTTTTGCTCCAGCTTCTTGAAAATGAAAATCTCATCTCACTTTCCCATCAGATGATATAGTGAGTGGATCTAGAGAATGAGACAGTCTGCTTTAAGTTACATTAAATTCCTTCCTCTGAGTCTCTTCCCTGATTCCTAAATGCCACTGACATGGATCCAAGAGATAAGGAAACTAAAAATATTGTCTGCATAAAAGTAATTTTAATCACAAACTTTAAATTGAATAGTTTACAATTTATGCCTGTTTACTGTGCACCATAATAAAGATTATGTCTCCCATAAAAATTCAGATAAACTATGTTGTAAGTTTTATTTTACCATAATAGTAAACTATGTTTATATATTTACTTAATGCTAAAGAACCATAAATCATCTGCTCACAACCTAAGATAATGATGAAGCACACAGTACATGGTTAATAAAAGTGTTCACTATGATTTTGAATGAACCATGTCCCTATTGATGGTAATAAACCCCCAATATTTCATTCAATTAAATAAAAGTTGCAATATTTCTCTGCAAACACAGACCATCTCTTGTATAATAAGCAGTTTAATTTACAAACCTCATGGAAATCATATGAAATAAAAATAAAAAATATATTCACAACCCAAGTTTATGATCTTCAAACAAATCCAAATTTTGTGTAATTGGTAAATCTCTCTCTTGATTCAAATAAAGTGTGTTATATAATCCATGGGGCACATACTAAGAATTAGTTATCAAAACCCAAATGAAGTAGGACATAGATATGTTGTAACTGAAAATATATTGCACTTGCTGATAAATTATATTACTTTGGCATAAATTGAGGCAAATGTAAGTGTAACCAAAGAGCAATTCCTCTTTCATCTATTTAGTCTGTGGTGTATTTTCTTGACGTGAAGAAAATGAAGCGAGGACAAGTGCAATAACAAATCCTAAGCATGGTCAGGATACACACAGGGAGGATGCAATACATGTGTTCATTAAGCAAACATGTCCAGAAGGTGGCTGCAGAAAAATCTGAAGGCAAAAGGCAATTATATTTTCTATGGAAATCAAAAATTTCAGAACTGAAAAAAAATAGATCTTATTCCGTTTCATTATGTTATCCATTCCAGTAGACAGCATCTTCTTTTATTTTACATATCTGTGTGACAGATAGTGTACAATGAAAACAATGTCCACTGGAGTATGAAATTGGCAATACCAAGCCCAACCTTCACATTTAACACATTTCAAAGTCAGACTCGGGGAGAGAAGGCCCCTACCCTGACAGGTCTAGCAAGTCCAGGACAGGGAGGTGACTCAGTTCATTAAAATGCTTGCTGTACAAGCATAACAACCTGAATTCAGATCCCCAGAATCCACATGTGACAGTTAATTTTTATTGACAATGAATTAGATCATGAATCAAGTAAGGGACATACTTCTTGGCAAGGTCTGTTAGAGTGCTGCCAGGAAGGATTAATTGAGGAATGAATACCTTCTCCCCAAGTGGGCAGCCCTTCCTTTAAAAGGAATCCTATATGTAAAGAGGCTCCAGAAAAAGTAATGCTTTTTGCCTGGCTGTCCTTGCTACTTGCTGGTAAGTGTATCTATCCTTTGCTGTCATTCTTCATAGACATAAGAACTAGGCTTCTTCAGCTTCCAACAGAGACTTAAGACCAGCAACTATTCAGTAATTTCCCAGGGGCTGGAGGGATGGTTTAGCAGTTAAGACGTTTGCCCACAAAGCCAAAGGACCCAGATTTGGTTCCCCAGGACCCACATAAGCTAGATACACAAGGTGGTACATGCATCTGGAGTTCATTTGCAGCAGCTAGAGTCCCTGTCATGCCATTCTCTCTCTGTCTATCCCTGTGTCTCTTTCTCTCCGTTAAATAAATAAAAATTTTAAAAAAGAATCTACCATGTCTTCAGCACCAGTTTGCTGAAGAATCAGCCTCATAGATTGAGCAGCCACAACTTCTCAAACTTCCCAGCCTGCAGAGGGCTTTTGTTGGACTGTTCAGCCCATATAGTGTAGTTCCAACTAATAAATCCCCTTATAATATATATGTATATTCATTCTATTGGTTCTATTCCTCTAAAGAACTCTGACATACCACATAAAGCCAGATGTGGTATCATTTATCTGTAATCCCTACTATCACAAGATAGGAGGTGAAAACAGGAAAATCCCCAGAAGCTCATTGGCCCGCTCACCCGACATGTGCACCTGCAATCAAGAGACACTGCTTCAAGCAAGGGAGAAGGAGAGTAATGACACTTGAACTTGTCATCTGGATGCCATACACACACTGTGGCACAAGTGTACCTTCTCTCTCTCCCTCCCTTCCTCTCTGTCTTCACATCTCCCATTCTCTTACACACACACATACCATGCACACACAAAACACACACACTAAACACACAGTATTATCTACTTTGTCTTTGCTGAGACAAAGCACCCAACCAGCAGCAGTTTATGGAAGAAAAGGGATTATTTAGGTTTACAGCTTCAAAGGGAAGCTTCCTCATGGTTGGGAAGCATGGCAAGAACAGGATACTGGCTCACATTGTCAGAGATCAGCTGAGAGGAAGCAGCAAAAGTGAGCTGAGCTAGTCCTGGCAAGTGGCGCTGGATTACAAAGTCTCAAGGTCCACCCCAAATAACACAGGTTCACTGGCAAGGATCCACCTCAGGGAAATTTGTGGAAGAGGGAATGGAAAGATTATTAGAGCCACATATTAGTACATTATGCACAGAGACATTGCCTCTTCCCCATAACTGACGGCTATCCCCACAATGCACTGCCCATATTCCCCAACGAGGAGGGTCTCTGTGGATGGGGGAAGACAGAGAGGAGGCTTACGATTGTACCAACATGACTGCATACACAATGTGTACATAACTAATAAAAAAACTTTAATGAAATTTTTAAAAAAGAAGAAGAAACACAGGGGCTAGAGAGAGAAGGCTCAGCAGGTAAGAGTGCTTGTCATCTAAGCATGAGGACATGAAGGGTCCTGAGGTAGCCTGAGTTCAATTCCCCAGCATCCACATAAATAGCATACTATGGCCATGCACATTTGTAATCCCAGTCCCTGGGGATCAAAGACTAGAGAATTATGGAGGCTAAGGAAAACAGCACTTTCCAGAATCATAGAGAAACTCACTTTCAAGAAAACACATGGATGAGTAATGGAGGGAGGAAACACAAGATACTCTTCTGACATCTGGCCTCTGCACATGCATGCATAAGTCATGTGCATCTGCACACCCACATACACACACACTACACACACAAACACACACACACACACACACTCACACACATATGCATACAACATACACACCACACAGCACATATGCACTGAAAATTAAATAAAAAGAGTAAGTCTAGGAATGTGTATGCAAAGCCTCCTTGCTGATGCTCTTGTAGTTCTATGCCCATGAACTTGAACCTGTGTTCAAGCTTGATCCATCAAGACTCCAATTGCTTTAAGCTACCCATCATTTATTTACCCAATGTTCCCCCAAAGGAGGAGAAAACTGGCTTTGGATGAAGGACTATGTAAGTGCTCCCAGATTTTGATGTACAAACAAGCGATAAAATTACTGCTATGTGTAGAAGTGGGGGGAGGGTCTGAACAGAAATCTCATGGTATGCAAAGAAAATGAAAGTGAGAGGACACAGGTGATTGTCAGACCTACTACTAAACTCTCTTAGCTGCACCTCTCCTGGGTGGTTTGATAACAACCCCTAATCTGCAGGACTGGACTTCTTGTTATGCTGTCTAAGATCTGGAAAGCCTACTCTGAGACAAAATTCAGTCTTCCCCTGAATACACATTACATGCATTGTATAGACACAAACTAATGTGGATATGCAGAATTATAGCAAACTTAGTGCCAAACAATACTGGAATCCACGTGATAAAGTAAACACAATTTAGGAAAAATAAGAGTGCACCAGAAAGACAAAAATATATAACACTAATTTAATTGACACTCTGATCAATATGTGCTATTAACCAGCAGCAGGGGGAGGGTGCTGCTGTGACCAGTAACAAAAATTCCTAACTGTTATCTATGATCATGGAACAAGACTAAAGAACACATTTTCCAATTTCTTTCTTTCTTTTTTTTTTTTTGGTAATATCCTCCATCCCGCCACACATACATTCCCCTTTGAAATTCCATTCTCCATCATATTACCTCCCCATCTCAATCATTATACTTACATATACACAATAACAACCTATTAAGTACCCTCCTCCCTTCCTTTCTCTTCCCTTTATATCTCCTTTTTAACTTACTGGCCTTTGCTACTAAGTATTTTCCTTCTCACACAGAAGCCCAATCATCTGTAGCTAGGATCCACATATAAGGGAGCACATGTGGTGCTTGGCTTTCTGGGCCTGTGTTACCTCACTTAGTATAATCCTTTCCAGGTCCATCCATTTTTCTGCAAATTTTGTGACTTCATTTTTCTTTACCACTGAGAACTCCATTGTATAAACGTGCCACATCTTCATTATCCACTCATCAGTTGAAGGACATCTAGGCTGGTTCCATTTCCCATCAATTTTAAATTGAGCAGCAATAAACATGGTTGAGCATGTACTTCTAAGGAAATGAGATGATTCCTTCAGATATATGCCAAGGAGTTCTATAGCTGGGTCATATGGTAGATCAATCTTTAGCTGTTTTAGGAACCTCCACACTGATTTCCACATGGCTGGACCAAATTGCATTACCATCAGCAGTGTAGAAGGGTTCCTCTTTTTCTACATCCCCGCCAACATTTATGATCATTTGTTTTCATGATGGTGGCCAACCTGATAGGAGTGAGATGGAATCTCAATGTAGTTTTAATCTGCATTTCCCTGATGACTAGTGATATAGAACATTTTTTAGATGCTTATATGCCATTCGTATTTCTTCCTTTGAGAATGCTCTATTTAGCTCCATAGCCCATTTTTTGATTGGTTTGTTTCATTCCTGATTATTTAACATTTTGAGTTCTTTGTATATCCTAGATATTAATCCTCTATCAGATATATAGCTGTGTCCTGATCCTGAGCCTGCATCAGCTGCCTCTGCACTACAATTGCACGTGCAGCGGGCCCAGTCCCATAGCAAGGGCCACACAAGTCCACACTGAGTCACTAGCGCCAGCTCAGGTGCCATCCCCTACCTGTCCATCGCTACCCATCCCCCACTCCCCTGAGACAGGAGAGCTCAGACAGTTTGCAAGTCCCAGTATTCCCAGCCAGAGTTTGGGCAGCTTCAGGGCTTGCTGCCTCAGCCTGCTTCCAAACTAGAAGGCAGGCAGCTTCGGTGCATTACTGGGTGAGAATCTAGGCAACTTTGGTGCCCCTGTCAGGCTATAGACAGGCGGCTTTGGAAAGAGAGAGCAAAAACCCAGGCTACTTGTAACTGCCCCAGGCTGTCTTGGATTCTCATTAAGCTAGATCCCAGGCTGCTCCACCCACCTACCTGCCCATACACTGACATGGGTAGACCACGGCGCAAAAGAAATAACATGAAAAATAAAATGCAAGAAAATTCAGACAGATCACCCAGTCCAACAAGGATTACATCTAACCAAAACATAGAAGAGTCTTTAGGATCAGAACATCAAGTGGAAGCTATGAATAATGCAACCCTGACCAACCTACTGCTAGAACTGGCAGGAAAGCTACAAAGGACAGATAATTGTGTGGATGCTACCATCACTAAGTTAGAGCAATATGATAAGACACTGGAAGGAATTCAAAGAGAGCTAAGAGAGTTGAGGGAGAGTGAAAAAAAAGAGGTCCTTAAAAATCAGCTGGCCACACTAAATGAAAACATAAAGAAATGCAAGGATGATTTCCAAGAATCATCAAGAAAATCAGAAAATGAGGCGAAAAGGGAGCTGGACAGAGTGATGGAAGTGATACATAGGAAAGTAGTAGAAAATGCAAACTTAATTGAACAAGTCCAAAACTCGCTAGAGGCCCTCAAGAATACAGGCAGCGAAGCGGAAGATAGAAACTCTGATCTGGAAGAGAAGATGGAAGAAACAGTTCGAGAGTCCAAAAATTTCAGTAAATTCAAAAGTTCCTGTGAACAGAACATGAGAGAATTGTGGGATACACTTAAACGTCCTAATATCAGAATCATTGGAATAGCAGAAGGAGAAGAATTTCAGACCAAAGGCATGGAGAACCTATTTAACACAATAATTGAAGAAAACTTACCCCGTCTCTTAAAAGAAAGGCCCATCAAGATTCAAGAAGCAAGCAGAACTCCTAACAGACTAGACCCAAGGAGAAACTCACCAAGACATATTATCATTAAGACGTTAAACATTGACACCAAAGAGAAAATCCTAAAAGCAGCTAGGGAAAAACAGCACATCACTTTCAAAGGAAACCCCATCAGAATTACTTCAGACTTCTCAGTGAAAATCTTGAAAGCTAGAAGGGCCTGGAATAAAATCTCCAAAATCTAAGAAACTATATCTTCCAACCCAAACTACTCTACCCGGCAAAAGTCTCCCTTATAATAGATGGTGAAAGGAAAACTTTCCATGACAAAACTCAGCTTTACAATTATATGAACACAAAACCAAACCTACAGAAAGTATTCCAGGAAATTCTCCACAGAGAAGAAACAAATAACCAAACACAAATGCCTACAAGAAGCAGATCACAGCAACCAAGCCCAGAGTAGACAGAAAAAAAATTTAAATTCCATGGAAATGCCAACACACCTCTACCACCACAACATGACAGGGATCAAATCAAATCTCACAGTCATCACCCTAAATATTAATGGCCTTAATTCACCCATCAAGAGATACAAGCTAACAGGGTGGATCAAAAAATTAGACCCCTCAATCTGCTGCCTTCAAGAAACCCACCTTATCACTAAAGACAGAAACCTCCTCAGGGTGAAAGGGTGGAAAACAATATTCCAAGCAAATGGAAATAAGAAACAAGCAGGTGTAGCTATATTAATATCAGATAAAATTGACTTCAAACCAAAAACAATCAAAAAAGACAAAAAAGGCTACTTCCTACTTTTAAAGGGAACAATTCATCAAGAGGATATTACAATCATAAATCTGTATGCACCAAACACAGGGGCACCACAGTTCATAAAACAAAACCTACTTGACAATAAAACAGAAATAACCACCAATACCATCATAGCTGGGGACTTTAACACACAATTATCAGTAGTAGACAGATCATCCAAACAGAAGCTCAACAGGGAAGTAAGAGAGCTCAACAAAACCATAGAGCACTTCGACCTAACAGACATCTACAGAACTTTCCACCCCAAATCCACAGACTACACATTCTTCTCAGTGGCTCATTGAACATTCTCTAAAATAGACCATATACTGGGTCACAAAGACTACCTCCACATATTTAGGAAAATCGACATAATTTCCTGCATGATATCAGATCATAATGCTATATTCCTAGAAATCAAACACAAAAAAAAACAACAAGAACCCCAATGGCAACTGGAAACTGAATAGCACACTCTTAAACAATAAATGGATAGTGGATGAAATAAAAAAGGAAATTGAAAAATCCCTGGAATTGAATGACAATGAGAACACATCATACCAAAACCTATGGGACACAATGAAGGCAGTCCTCAGGGGAAAATTCATAGCACTCAATGCCTTCATAAAAAAGACAGAAAGATCCCAAATCAATAGACTAACAATCCACCTAAAGGCATTGGAAAAACAAGAAAAATCCAACCCAAAGAGCTCCAGAAGGAAAGAAATAATTAAAATCAGAGCAGAAATTAATGAATTGGAAACCAAGGAAACAATTAAGGCAATTGACAAAACAAAGAGCTGGTTCTTTGAAAAAATAAACAATATTGACAAACATCTGGCCAATTTGATCAAGCAAAAAAAGGAGAGACTCCAAATTAACAAAATTCAAAATGAAAAAGAAGAGATCACAACAGACGTAAGTGAAATTGGGAGAATCATCAGGAGTTATTTCAAAAACCTCTACTCCACAAAACTGGAAAATGTGGAGGAGATGGATAAATTCCTGGATGCATATCATCTACCAAAGCTAAACACAGAGCAGATTAATCACCTTAATGAACCCATCACACTCATGGAGATTGAAAAAGTAATAAAAAACCTCCCAAAAAAGAAGAGTCCAACACCAGATGGATTCCCAGCCGAATTTTATAAAACCTTCATGGGAGAACTCAAACCAATCTTCCTAAAACTGTGCCACACCATTGAAGAACAGGGAAAGCTACCCAACTCCTTCTATGAAGCTAGTATCACCCTAATCCCAAAACCAGGCAGAGATGCCACGAGAAAAGAAAACTACTGGCCTATTTCCCTAATGAACATAGATGCAAAGATCCTCAACAAAATACTCACAAACCGAATCCAACAACACATCAAAAGCATTATCCACCTTGACCAAGTGGAATTTATCCCAGGAACACAAGGTGGTTCAACATATGAAAATCGGTCAGTGTAGTTCACCACATAAACAAGCTTACACATAAAAACCACATGATCATCTCGATAGATGCAGAAAAGGCCTTTGACAAGATACAACATCACTTCATGATCAAAACATTGGAGAGAATCGGCATGGCCGGTAAACATCTTAACATCATAAAGGCAATATACAAAGCTCCAAAGGCCCAAATAATACTTAATGGAGAGAGACTGGAGGAATTCCCATTGAGATCAGGAACAAGACAGGGATGTCCTCTCTCACCTTTGGTTTTCAATATAGTTCTGGAAGTCCTAGCCCAAGAAATAAGACAGGAGAAGGAATTAAAAGGGATACAATTTGGAAAGGAAAAGTTAAGTTAGCTCTATTTGCTGATGACATGACTGTATATGTAAGAGACCTGAGAGAATCCATCCCAAAACTCCTGAAGGTGATTAACTCCTATAGCAAAGTAGCAGGATACAAAATCAATGCACAAAAATCGATAGCATTTCTGTATGCAAATGACAAAGACACAGAAAAAGAAATAAAGGGCATAGTCCCATTTTCAATAGCAACAAAAAAAAAATAAAATAAAATAAAATACCTTGGAACAACATTAACCAAGGAAGTAAAAGATCTATACAATGAAAATATAAAAACTCTCAAAAAAGAAATTGAGGAGGACTTGAGAAGATGGAAAGACCTCCCATGCTCCTGGATAGGCAGAATTAACATTGTGAAGATGCAATCCTACCAAAGGCAATATGTAGACTTAATGCAATTCCAATTAAAATCCCTAGAGTGTTCTTCGCAGAGATAGAAAAAATGATCTCAAATTTCATATGGAAAGGCAGAAGGCCTCGCATATCCAAACATATCCTCAGCAAAAGTAATACCTCTGGTGGCATCACCATACCTGATCTAAAGCTATACTACAAAGCCATAGTAATAAAAACAGCATGGTACTGGCATAAAAACAGGAGTATAGACCAATGGAATAGACTTGAGGACCCGGATTTTGGGTCCACCAACTATAGCTACTTGATATTCGACAAAGGCCCAAACAATACAGGCTGGATAAAAGATAGCATCTACAACAAATGGTGCTGGACAAACTGGATAACCACATGCCAGAAACTAAAACTTGATTCACACATTTCACTATGCACTACACTCAAATCCAAAAGCAACAAAGACCTCAACATAAGACCAGAAACTCGAATACTACTAGAAGAAAATTTAGTAAGTACTTTCCATGATATAGGAATGGAAAAAGGCTTCCTGAACAAAACCCCAGTGGTTAAGTACTTAAACAGTCACTCAACCAATGGGATCATATGAAACTGAAGAGTTTCTTTACAGACAAGCATATAATAAGCAAAGCCAATAGAATACCCACAGAGTGGGAGAAAATATTTGCAGGTTATCCAACTGATAGAGGCCTTATTTCTAGAATTTACAAAGAACTCAAAAGTCTAAACAATAAGAAGACAAATACCCCACTCACAAAATGGGGTGCAGAGTTGAACAGGCAATTCACAGAGGAAGAAATACAAATGGCAAACACACACTTAAGAAAATGTTCATCATCCCTAATCATCAGAGAAATGCAATTTAAAACAACCATGAGATTCCACCTTACCCCAATAAGGATAGTCAACATCAAAAAGTCAAATGAAAATAAATGCTGATAAGGATGTGGAGAAGCAGGGACACTCATTCACTGTTGGTGGGAATGCAGGATGGTACAACCACTCTGGAAAGCAATATGGAGACTCCTAAAAAAGCTGTCCATAGAAATACCAACAGACCCAGTTATACCCTTACTGGGCATCTACCCTAAAACCTTCAAACCAAAGGCCAGAGAGATTTGCTCAACCATGTTTGTAGTGGCTCAATTTGTAATAGCTAAAAGCTGGAATCAACCCAGATGCCCATCATTAGAAGAATGGATAACAAAGATGTGGTATATCTACACAATGGAATTCTATACAGCAGTAAGAAAAAACGACACAAAGAAATTTGAGGAAAAATGGTTGAACCTGGAACAGGTCATTCTCAGTGAACTTACCCAATCACAGAAAATAAATCGACACATAGTCTCACTCATCTACAACACCTAACCTGAATCTACCCAAGACACCTTACATACTCAGTAAGCACCTCATGGACTAGACAATAGGATGGAAGGGAGGGCGGGGAGGGCATTGAAGGGTGGAAAACAGTAATCTGGACCCAAACGGCATTGGTACCATAAAATTCTACTTCCTAAAAGTTAGACCAAATGGCTGAACCTTCACTAGACCTTTACAGGAAACACCTGAACCACAAGACACTGGAGGATCAAGACTAACCTAAATCTTCTACATCTTCCCTCCCTCCCTGTCCCCCTCTCCCCTCTATCTCTTCCTCTCTAACTCTTGTATATTAGATATGTTTTTCCTCAATTTATTAGTGGCCAGTGGCCTGTAACCCCCACTTCCAGCTTGGGGCTACCATCCACAATGAGCTTTTGATCAGAGAAACCTACAAGGCTTCCCAAAACAATGACAGACTTCTGTCAGAGTACTTGATGACCCACCAAAGGCCAGTGGTAAGACCCTATTGCTGAAGACTCCATATGCAGCTGATACGCAAAATCGAACGGCATGGCTGGAAGCCAGGAGAGAGTCAGTCCCCAGACAGTCAGCGTGTCTATGTCTAGTGCCAGAAGGCGCTACATGGGCGACTGGGGGAAATGACCAATATCTGTCCAAGCAACTCATTGTCTAATCTAATTAGCAACAAATAACCTGATGTGATTCCCACACAAGTGCAATAGTGGCACACAGCCATGGTGAGGAACCAACTACTCTTGATTTGGCTAAGTGATCCACTCAGTGGTACTAGACCCATAGCTGGAGCTGGGAAACAAGTCAGAACCATACCCAAACACAAGCCCACTCTACAATATTAAGCTATCATCAATCATGGGGAACAAGAGGGCCTATACCTATCAATCTGTCTATCAAAAAAGTAAGTGTTGTTTCAATTCTCTTGGTGCTAACTTACTCTCCGTTGGAGAATCTGCTTCTCCTTTTCAGATAGATGCAGATCCTATGGAGAGAGCTGCCCCAACATACCTCAAAAGGGGCCCAACTGAAACTAAGGACAATTGGTGAAACAAGCAAGGGTGATGTTTTCCTGTGAACGGGATACAAGCACAAAGGGGAAGGAGACCAATGCAGAGAAAAATCAACTCCTACCAAATCAGAGAGCCAGAGCCTCAAATGCCCCCAACACCTCAGCACTGAAGCAGACTAAAAATGAACCCAACATGGCTCAGGGAAATTTTGCGGAAGAGGGGGCAGAAAGAATAACAGAGTCACATGTTGGGTCATGATTTGCAGAGACATTTAGCATACCAATAACTGGGGACTAACCCCACAGTGCACGACCCATTTACATCAACAAGGAGGGTCTAATGGGAGGGGGTAGATCATAGATGAGCCTAAACAATGGTACCAAACTGCCTGTATTTGATGAAAACAAAACTAATAAATCAAATTAAAAAATAAAAATAAAAATAAATAAAAGTGGGGACAGTGGACACCCTTGTCTTGTTCCTGATTTTAGTGGAAAAGCTTTGAGTTTTTCCCTATTTATTAATATGTTGGCTGTAGGCTTGTCATAAATAGCTTTTATTATATTGAGATATGTTCCTTCTATTCCCAGTCTCTGTAGGACTTTTATCATAAAGGGATGTTGGATTTTATCAAATGCTTTCTCTGCATCTAATGAGATGATCATGTGATTTTTGTCCTTCAACCCAATTATATAATGTATTACATTTATAGATTTGCGTATATGGAACTATCCCTGCATCTTTGGGATAAAGCCTACTTGGTCAGGGTGAATGATCTTTCTGATATATTCTTGTATTCTGTTTGCCAATATTTTGTTCAGAATTTTTGCATCTATGTTCATGAGGGAGATTGGTCTGTAATTTTCTTTTTTTGTTCTATCTTTTCCTGGTTTTGGTATCAGGGTGATGCATTTTCTTTAAAACTAAGGTATAATGATGAGTAATGATGTTGCAGTTCCAAACAATGAAATGGAAATTGAAAAGTTGTTTCAGTTTCCTAAAAACACAATGAAGGAGCTGGAGAGATGGCTTAGCAGGTAAGGCACTTGCCTACAAAGCCTAAGGACCCAGGTTCAATTCCCCAGTACCCAGGTAAGCCAGATGTACAAGTTGGTACATGTCTCTAGAGTTTGTTTCCAGTGGCTGGAGGCCCTGACACACCTATCCTCCCTGTCACTTTATCTGCTTTTCTCTCATTCTCTCTCTCTCTCTATCTCTCTCTCTCTCTCTCACACACACACACACACACACACAAGTAAATAATTTTTTTTTTAAGAAAACACACTCAAAAGAAAGTGAGTGTGTATATGTGCGTTGCAACTTTTTTTCTTTTGCATTGACCTTTCGCCCACTTTGCTGGCTAGAGTACAGAAGTAACACAATGTGACAATGTGTGAAAGCCATGTGAGAAACTGACCCTAATCTCTGACACCTCTGTGGTCCACAAACTACCCTTATGTCCTATCTAAGAATACTTTTCATGTGATTAAAAAATAAACTCTAATTTCATTTAATCTACATAATTTCAGAAGGTGGAAATAATCCCAATTGATATTATCCTGATTTACAGATGGAAACACTGAGGATGAAATAAGAAGATGCCCATTCTATTGTAAAATCAGTCATAAAAAGAGTATTTTTACCAACTTCAACATTTGAATCATTTGCTTAAGAACACACAATGTTCTGGTCAGTACAGATTCAGAATTAGGTGGTAGCCAAAAAAATAAATAAATAAATATGAGGAATTAGATTTTTTAAAGTCTGAAACAATCACTCAAATCTTATTCTACAGTTACTCAATTCCATTTTTATCTTTGCAACTACCTCAAAACCACTGTCAATCATGTTATGAGTTGTGAAGAAATGAGGGAGTGAAGACAGATTCCCAGGTTCTGTGCAGTGTCAGTGAAGTAAAAGGCAGTGACGCTTTTGTGTGTGAATGATAATGGACATAGAAGCAGCCCATTGCTCAGCTTCACTGTGAGCCCCCTCAGCTTCCTCGGCCCTTTCAGATGAACACTTCCCTAACTCAACAGACAGTGATTTCATGTTCTTTCGAAATGAGTATTCTTTCTGGATGGAGCCAATCTATTGCAACACCTGTCATCCCATTGATGGCTGCTTTGGCTGGGTAGGCAAGTGTCCACTTCCTCCTTCACCACTCAATATACATGCCTTCCAAAGCTGCACATGAAGCCAAAGAGACCATCCCCAAATGGAGAACTGGTCTTCATATGAGTAGCTGAGCAGTCCTGCTAAGAACCTCATCAAAATGAGTACACTTTTTAATAAATTGACATTAATTTTATTACAAATGTTGCTTTTTATTACAATGAAAAAGTCATGTCCGGGCTGGAGAGATGGCTTAGCAGTTAAGCACTTGCCTGTAAAGCCTAAGGACCCTGGTTCGAGGCTCGATTCTCCAGGTCCCACGTTAGCCAGATGCACAAGGGGGCGCACGTGTCTGGAGTTCGTTTGCAGTGGCTGTAAGCCCTGGCACGCCCATTCTCTCTGTGTCTCTCTATGTGCCTCTCTCTCTCCTTCTCTCTCTCTCTTTCTCTCTCTCTCTCTCTCTCTCTCTCTCTCTTTCTCTCTCTCTCTCTCTCTCTCTCTCTCTCTCTCTCTCTCTCTCACTCTCAAATAAATAAATAAAAAATGAACCAAAAAATTTAAAAATAAAGAAAAATTCATGTCCTTGAAAATATACTATCAGCTTCTAAAACAGCTTTTTTAGCTTTACGTCCTTCAAAACAGAGAGTGAGCAAATAAAGGTTTAATCTATGTGATCACAGAGGAATTACATAAATGAAAGACAAGTGGACGAATGTACATGAATGAAAGGATAATGATTGGTCTTTTATTTTCAGTTTAATGCATTTGAATGAATCCACCATACTAGTGAAGGTCTGTAGCATGATGTTTTTTTCAAGGTAAGAATATTGAGTTCAAATGAAATATCTTGTGTCCCTAATAATGGAGAATTATAAAGACCTTCTTGAGAAAACCACCCATTCCTGTGTACACAGGAAATGTTTGCTGGTCAGAAAAATGAAAAGAAACATCATTAATTATAATACTCAAAGCTGTACTGATTACCCTTCCTAAGCAAGAAACTAGGGAACACCTATGCAATTTATCAAACAATTCCATTCAGCAATTTTACTAGATAGCACAGAACTGGTGGTAGGTAGAAGACTGAAGGCATTTAGAACAAGTGTAAGTCACATGCTGCCACTCCATTATTGCCAAGACTTTGTTGGCTGCTGGTGACATCAGCACTCTGGTTTAGCTGCCAGGTAGTAGCACTCAGGCAAAAGAGACCAGGTAAACAGCAGAGAGGAAGAAACTTCGAGAGATAAGCTGGAATATCTTGGGAACATTTGCACAAGGAAAATGCTGGAAGTGTTCGTAACAAACAAGGTGATAAGCTGAAATCATGACAATATGTGTATTAAAGAAAATGCACATAGTTTTATACTTGCAAGATCCTGAGCCTGGACATGCTGTCAACAGGATTCATAACTAGTTCAAAGCCCCCATCTTCATCTTGCATCATTCTATGTGAGGATTCCCTGCCACATGTTTGCTCAATTAATATTTTATTCTACTCTTATTCAGTAATGTTTCACTGCACACTTATTATTCTATAATTATGACCAGGCACAGACAGAATCTTTAAATTATGGGTCTACAAATTTGATGGAAAAGTAGAATTGATATTACTCAAGTCATACAGAGTATTATGTGTTTTCAAAACTATAATGAACATAATAAAATGGAATTTCTTTTCATTTATATTAAATAAAGCTTATTTATTTTGTTTGTGTCTTATTCATTTAGATTTATTTTTTTCTAAATCATACAGTACTTTGAAAATCAGACAGTGACATGAAAATATAACTATGGTTACCAATTATTTTATATGTGATATATAAACATGCATTGATACAGCTCAGATAAGTGTTTGGGGTTTTATTTTTTCTTTGTTGGATAATTTATTTTCTATTATTATTAACAGTATATTTTATATGGATACATCCTGTGTTGGTACCCACTTTTCCCTCATCCCTGCCCCCATTCCTCTGGGGACGCTCCTCAGTGGGGTTTCAGATATTTTCCACAGGATTGTGGGTTATTGTTGCGGGAGCATTAGTCAGTTTTTTTGGGGAGAGGAAATGAGTCTGGGCATGATGTCTCAATCTGTGGTTCTTACAATGTTTCTGCCTCCTCTTCCACAAAATACCCAGAGTAGTGGTAGGTATGCTTTAAGTCTACTTCAGTGATGAGCACTTAGGAATCTCTGGATCTCTGCTTTGATAAGTATTGAGTATCTTTAGGATCTGTCTCCTTCACGCTGGCACTGATTGTCAGGTTCACCATTGAAATGGCACTCTTGCTCATCTCCCTAATTCCTCTGTGGCTGAAATGTGAGGGGTAGTTTATTTCTTCAGATCTCGCAACCTTCCGAAAAAGAAAAACAGATTCTCCAATGGCGAATGAAGTCAGCATAATTTAAATGGGATAAGTGTTATTAATTGAGGGAGAATTTGATGTATGTAGCTCCTCTTTTAGCCAAAGACTAGCCAGAGTTTGACACTGGAGAGCATAATCTTTGTCTCTGTAGGATTTTTACTTGGTTCCCAATTCCGGATATGGGTTCCTCTGCACTGAGAAGATCTCTTAGCCAATCAGAAAGTTATTGGTTATCCACCAAGGCTGTGTGCCACTATGGCACTGGCTTGTACATCCTGTCAGGGTGTTTGCTTCTTGAGTAGCTTAGACCTCTGATTGCTCAGACCATTGTTGGCCACTTTCCCCCAGTAGCTCATGTAGCACTTTCCAGCATTAGATAGGCTAACTGGTATAGGGACTGGCTCTCTTCCAGATTCCAGCCAGGTCTCTCCATGCTCTGTGTGGACAGAACATGGTATCTTCATCAATATGGTCTTACCTTTTGCCTCAGGCAGGTAATCAAGTGCTTTGAAAGGAGCCTGTCTTGTTTGGGGACCTCATAGGTCTATCTGATCCACAGCTCATTATAATAACCGATTTCTGGTACTGGGAGTCACAGGCCAGAGGGGAAAAAAAAAGCATCACACCCTCTTCAGGGACCTTCTTTTCAGGTGCTCCCCCTTTCTCCTTTTGAGGGTTATATCTTTTAGTCTATCTGCAAGGATAACGGTTTCTATGGTAACTGTTCATTTTGGATTTAATTTTGTGTTTGTTTCCCTCACCCTACACTTGCCCTTCCCCCAAACCCTTCCACCCTATAGTCTGAGCCTTGAGTTGCTTATCAGGTATGTCAGCAACTCAAGCTGGTCCAGGTTAAGAACCATAGATATGTGGCATTTGTCTTTCTATCATTGTGTGAGTTCACTGAGTATGATCTCTTCCAAGTCTGTCCATTTTTCTGATGAGTAGAATTCACTGTGTAAATGGATCACAATTTTGTTATTTGTTTGTCCAATAATGAGCAACTGGGTTGATTCCAGTTCTTAACTATAATGAATTGAACAAATATAAACATTGTTGAGCAAATGTTTCATTTAGGATAAATACCCAGTAAGGGAATAACTGGGTCTGTTAGTAGTTCTGTATTCATCCTTTTCAGGAATCTCCATATTGATGTCCATAGTGGTTATACAAGTTTACATTCCCACCGTGGTGAATGAGGGTTCCTCTTTCACCACATACTCACAAATATTCATTGTAATTTGATTCTTTTTTAAATGAATGACATCCTTACTGGAAAAAGCTGTAATCTCATACTTGTTTTAATTTTCATTTCCCTAATGTTTAAGGGTAGTGGACATTTTCTTAAGTGTGTGTTAGCTAGCCATTTTTATTTCTTCCTCTGAGAACTCCCTATTCAGTTCTCTTCACCATTTTTGGTTTGATTTTTTTATTGCTTATTTTTTGTGTTCTTTGTAGATTCTACATATTAAGCCTCTATGAGTGGTATAGGTGGCAAAAATGTTCTCCTATTCTGTGGGCAGTCTATTGGCTTTCATTATAGTATCATTGTCTGTGGTTAAATTGGAGGTATCACAATATGAATTCTACCTATCCAGGAGCATGGGAGGTCTTTCCATCTTCTCAAGTCCTTCTAAATTTCTTTTTTGAGTATTTTTATATTTTCATTAAATAGGCCTTTCACATCCTTGTTATTCCAAGGTATTTAATTTTTTGTTGCTATTAAAAATGGGATAGCCTCTCTAGTTTCTTTCTCTATATTTTGACCTTTGAACATAGAAATATTACTGATTTTTGTGTGTTGATTTGGTATCCTGCCACTTTACTGAAGGAAATAACCACCTTTAGAAGATTTTATGTATGGGATCATGTCATCTGCAAATAAGGCTAACTTGATTTCTTCCTTCTTTTCCTTTTATTTCTTTGTCCTGTCTTGCTGCTTGGGCTAGGACTTCTAGTACTATATTAAAGAGCAGAGGTGAGAGTGGGTACCCCTGTCTTGTTCCTGGTTTCAATGGCAATTCACTGAGTCTTGTTTGGGCTTTAGGTGCTTTATATATAGCCTTTATTATATTGAGATATAAACCCTCCATGCCTATTCTTGCCAGCATTTTGACCATGAAGTGGTGTTATAATTTGTCAAAACATTCTCTGCATCAATTGAGATGATCATGTGGTTCTTATGGTTAAGTTTGTTTATGTGGTTTATGATGTTGACAGATGTCCATATGTTGACCATCCCTACATCCCTGCAATGAAGCCTACTTGACCAAAGTCAATAATGCTTTAAATATGTTGTTGAATTCAGTTTGCAAGAATTTTGTTCAGGTTCTTTTCATCTAAGTTCATCAGGGATATAGGACTATAGGTTTCTTTTCTTGTATCTCTGTTTGGTTTTGTTATTAGGGTGATGCTAGCTTTGTGAAAGGAATTGGGGAGCATTTTCTGCTCTCCAATTTTGTGAAACAGTTTGAGAAAAAATGGTTTCAGTTCTTCAATGAAGGTTTCATAGAATTAGGCTAAGAAACCATCTGGTTCTGGACTTTTCTTTTGAGGAAGGTTTTGGATTTACTTTTCAATCTTTATGGATGTAATAATTTTGTTTAGGAGATTGATCTACTCAGAACTTAGTTTTGAGATGTGTTATGTTTCTAGGAATTCATCCATTTCTTCCAGATTATCCAATATTTTGGAGTATAGGTTTTGGAAGTGTGTCCTGATGATTCGTCCAATTTAACTTCTGCAATGATCTAGATTATATCTTTCCATCTGGAGCTCTTGGGGTTGGATTCTTCTTACTTTTCCAATGAATTTAGGTGGACAGTTAGGTTATTTATTTAGGCTCTCTCCATCTTTGTATAAAGGCATTTAATTCTATGAATATCCCCTTAGGACTGCCTTCATTGTGTCCAATAATTTTTGGTAAGTTGTGTTTTTGTTACCATTCAATTCTAGGAATTTTACAATTTCTTTTTTTATTTCTTCCATAACCCCTTCTTTGTTTAAAAGTGTGTTATTCAGTCTGCAGAAGCTGGTGGCATTCCTGATGTGTCTCTTGTTGTTAATTTCTATCTTTAAAGAATTGTGATCTGATATGATGCAGAAAGCTACATCAATTTTCTTGACTTTATGGAGGCATGCTTTGTGGCCAAATATACAGTCAGTTTTGGAGAAGGTTCTGTGGAATGTGAAGAAGAATGTGTATTTCATAGAGTTGGGGTGGAAAGTTCTATTTTGGTTAGCTCTATTTGATCTATGGTGTTGTTGAGCTCTATTGTTTGACTGTTGATTTTCTGAGTGGATGATCTGTCTATTCATGATAGTGATATATTAAAGTCTCTGACTATGATGGTGTTGGTGTTTATTTCTGTTTTTTGTCAAAAGTAGGTTTAGTTTTATAAACTCTGGTACACCTGTATTTAGCATATATAGATTTAGGATTGTGGTGTTCTCAATTTGAATCATTCCCTTAATGAGTAAAAGGTGGCCTTTTTGTCCTTTTTTTATTACTTTTGGTTTAAAGTCTATTTTACCAGATATTAATATAGCAACACCTGCTTATTTCTTATTTCTATTCATTCTATTCACTTGAAATGTCACTTTCCATCCTTTTACCCTGAGAAGGTTTCTGCCTTTAGTGGTGAGGTGCATTTCTTGAAGACAGCAGATACAACAGTCATTTTTTCTGATCCATCTTATTATCTTGTGTCTTCTGATGGGTGAGTTAAGACCATCAATGTTTAAGGTTATAACAATGAGTTTCACTTTAATCCCTGCCATGATAGGGTGCTTTGTGGAGTTTGGTGCTTTCTTGTGTTTTGTACTTTTTTGAACCTGGTCTAGATTTGGTTATTGTAATCTTCTTGTAGGATCTTTAAATTGGTTGTTTGACTCTTCTGTGTGGAATATTCCCTGATATATTCTCTGTAGGTTTGGCTTTGTGTTCATATAATTGTAGAGTTGACTTTTTTCATATAAAGTTTTCCTTTCACTATCTACTATAAGGATACATTCACTGAGTACAGTAGCTTGGGTTGGAAGCCATAGTGTTTTAGACTTTGATGTGGTCCATTCCAGTCCCTCTGGAATTCAGGGTTTCTATTGAGAAATCTGAAGTAGTTCTGATGGGATTGCCTTTGTATTTAGTGAGTTATTTCTCTCATGCTACTTTTGGCACTCTCTCTTTATTTTCATTGTTAGGACTTTTAACTATGATGTGCCTTGGAGAGTTTGTTTGGTCTTGTCTGTTTGGTGTTCAGTGAGCTTCTTCTGTCTGGATGGGCCTCTCTTTTAGGTGATTAGGAAAATCTTTATCAATAATTTTGTTGAATATGTTCTCTATGCCTCTGACCTAAATGCTTTCTCCTTTTGGTATACCTGTGATCTGGATGCTTAGTCATTTTAGGGTATTCCACAGTTCCCTCATATTCTGTTCACATGAATTTTGTACTTAGCCAAGTTCTTGGACTCCTGATCACATTCTTCTGTCTTGTCTTCCAGATCAGAGGTTCTGTCTTCCATATGAGTAACTCTGTTAGTGAGGGGTTCTAGGGAGGTTTTTAAAAGTTCTATTTGAAAAAAAAAAAGAAAGAAAGAAAAAATTTCTATTTGATATTGGCTTTCTGTTGTGTTATTTTGCATCATATCCATTTCTTTTTTTTTAATTTTTTATTTATTTATTTGAGAGCGACAGACACAGAGAGAAAAACAGATAGAGGGAGAGAGAGAGAATGGGCGCTCCAGGGCTTCCAGCCTCTGCAAACGAACTCCAGATGCGTACGCCCCCTTGTGCATCTGGCTAACGTGGGACCTGGGGAACCAAGCCTCGAACCAGGGTCCTTAGGCTTCACAGGCAAGTGCTTAACCGCTAAGCCATCTCTCCAGCCCCCATTTCTTTTTTGAGGTACAATTTCAGTTTGAGGTCTGATTTTCTTGATGTTTCCTGGAATTCATTCTTGCATTTAATCAAGTCTTCATTAAGCTTAATCAGCTGATTATTGAGATCTTCTGTTTATTAACTTACTTTCAATTTACCTATATCTCTTTTGAGACTGCTATGGTTTTCTTCAATTAAGTTAATAATAGTGACAAAAGCTGGGTGCTCTAAGGGACAATTCTGCTCCATTTCATTTATATAATTGCTGGGGTTTTGATGGTTTGCTTCCAGTTTAGCAATTCTTTTGATCAGGGTCACATCACTTGTGTCTTCATTTTTGGATTCAGTTACTGTTATTTTATCTATGATTTCCTTGAAGGCTTCCATTGTGGGACTAGGCAGCCTTGGTGGAGATCTCTCAATTTTCTGGCTTTTATTGTTTGTTGTTGTTGTTATTGTTGTTTGTTTGTTTGAATTGCATTGTGGTATACCCATCTTGAGGAAAGGTTTTATTTTACAGAGGAGGAAGCAAGTATTTGTCCTGGTAGGATCTTCAGTGAATATTCTGTTGTTCTGTTACAAATGTGAACTTGATTGGTATATGATGCACAGATTGTATGATGTTCAAATTGTGGAAAATGCAAGTACTTCAAAGGTACCTGGGGAACTGGGAAGTGGGGAACTAGGAACTCTGGCCTACTTACTCCATTTTCACACACTCTTCAGCACAAGGGGCCCAGGGGTTGGGGACACAGGGGTTGGGAAGCTGGGGAACCAGGGGCAAGTGGCTAGGTCCCACAGTATTCTATGCACCCTCTGGCTCAAGGGAGTAGAGATTTGGGTTCCAGGAGATCATCAGTCAGAAAGCCCACACAAAAGGCCTGCTTCTGCAGCACACATGCAGGGACCAGGCTGCCCCAAGACAGCATCAGGGGTACCAAGATTGGGGAGGTGGGGAAGGAACTGGGAGCTCTGGCCTACTCATTCCAAGTATGTACCCTCAAGAGTAGGAAATCTGGGAGATGGGGACCCAGGCACATTCAATCAAGAAGGCAGAGCAAGAAGCCTGATTTTTCAGCAAGCTCATGGGGTCCAGGTAGCTCTACGATAGCAGCAGAGGAATCGGAACCAGGGAACTTGCAGGTGGGGAAAAAACTGGGAGCTCTGGCCTATTCACTCAGTGTGTGCACTCCTGGAGCAGGAAATCTGGGAGCTGGGGATCCAGGAGCCATTCAATCAGGAAGGTGGAGCAAAGGCAGAATTCTTTATGATATTTACATAATGGCCATCTTTGAATCCCTTCTCAGAATAAAGTTTTCAAATTAATAAAGCACATACATAGCATTATAAGGAAGTTAAACATATTGAAATGCAGCTATAATTTTATAAAAGAAATTGATAATAAATCAGTACATGTAATAAATCAGATATAAAATCAAGCACAAGGTAAAAGCAAGATACTATATTTAAAAAAAAAAAAAAACATAAACAGTACTTCATGTTTGATACTTTTATTGTTGACACTGCCCAGGAAAAGAGAAACAGTAAGTCCTGTCAATACTTTGTTTTGGACCCACAAGACCAGCTTTAGTCTTCTAATACCAGACCTCTAACAACCAGAACTGTAATGATTGCTTATACTAGGATACTAGCCTTAGTAGAAATGGAAATAAATAATAAAATATTTATGAGTTTTAAAGTAATAGGACTTGATGAGGCCAAAACTGACTTCTGAACTTTGAACTGTACCAACGCTACATTCTAGGCTACCTTTTCTATTCCAAGTCTTTTGCTACAGGAATTTTGCAATTCCAAATAAACTCTCCTGCCCTGATCTCTTTTTTTTACAGTCTATAAGAGACATTTTACTTGAGGTGCCTCACAAGTACAGCCAATCTACCTGTGGTAGTTTGAATAAATGTCCCCCAATAGATTCAGGAGTTTATTAAAACTTCTTGGATTTCCAGCCACCTGGCTGGAGGAGATGTCAGTGTGCAGTCCAGCCCTAAGGTGTGGCAGTGAATTTGACATTCCAATCTAATGATATGCAAAGTGCCTGGAGTTTCTAAAGTGTGCTTGTTTTGTGGTGGGGGTTTAGGGATTTGGCTTGTGGCCTCTCTCTCTCCCTCTCTCTCTCTCTCTCTCTCTCTTTCTCTCTCTCTCTCTGCTTGGACTTGTGAAAGCAGGGCCAGCTTCTTCTGCCATTATGGTGCTTACCCTGGATCTGTAAGCTGCAATAAACCCCTTCCTCCATAACTGTGCCTGGTCTGGAAGTTCATCTCAGTGACCTGAGACTGTCTGTTACACTATCCAACATACTCCATACCTACCTTTGTCATCACCAACTTCTATACTTTTCCCACCACATTAAATCACCCACCTTTCTACCTAGTTGCTAAAAAAAAAAAAAAAAAAAAAAAAAAAAAATCATCTTTGGATCTCTTTTTAACTTCATTTTCCACATTCAACTTCTTTCCTAGTTATGATTTTCTCAATCTCCAAAATACTTCCTTAATATGCTTGTTTTCCCTCACTTCAATTAAAAGTACATAATCAATACATCCTGAGTTACATCAATAAATGTTAACATATATCTTTCTGATATATTTTCCATGGAGAGATAAATGGAGCACTTAAAACTGTAAGCCCCAGAAACTTTCTCCTAGTTAAGCCCTTTTATGATCTTTTCACTGAGGACAATCAAAGCTACTTTCCTGGCCTATGAATACTGTGTGGTCCAGATTTGCTTCTGTTTCTGCTATTTTATCTTTGGTCATTATGTTCCAGTTTTCAGTTGAAGGCATCAAGATTTTTTTTTTGTCTGTTAGTCCATCACCCATGCAATTTCTTCTTCCTAAAATATTATCCATTTCTTGCTATCACCTTATCTTATTTACAGGTCACTGCCTTGAAGAAACCTCCCTAGACTTTGCATTAGTATTAGCCTTCCTCAGCTTCACATCCGATTCTATCCTACAGCATGCAAAGTTTCTTTCCAACACTTTTCACAGTCTCATTTCTAATCCTTTAACAACTGTGTCGCATATTGACAACGAAGTTGGTTTTTATACCACAATGGCTCCAGCATTCAGAAAATGGTCCTTAGTACATGCTGAGAAAACACTTGATGGATTGAAAGTAAAGAGATGGATTCCCTATGATGTATAAAAGCAAAGGTTCAAAAATTGCTCTTCATGCCAAGCATAGTGGCACACACCTTTAATCCCAGCACTCAGAAGGCAGAGGTAGGAGGATAGCCATGAGTTCAAGGCCACCCTGAGACTACATAGTTAATTCTAGGTCAGCCTGGACCAGAGTGAGACCCTACCTCAAACAAAAAAAATAATTTTTTTTCTTCAGTTTTTGGTTTATTGGATGTGAATTACTGAGGAACAAGACTTCAAATGAAGGCCAATCTTGGAGGAATATCATAGTTTTTGAAGATATTGAGATGGATATGTGTTTGAGATTTCTGTGTGGATATATGAAATGTGCAATTGAATTGGAATACAGAGAACATAATTTCTGTGGACATAGAGATGTAAGAAATATAATTGGAAAACTATCCAGAATTGGTGGCAAGGGTGCAGAGGCAAGCTGTACAAATCATGAAGGTACCTATGTGTGGGGAGCCGCGCTGGCTTCGTCAGGCTTTGCTGCGTCAGCTTGTTTACTGCTTTTGTATCCTAATCATCTGCACAAGAGCATATGACGTTATCCTAACATGGCTGCTCACCTATCTCAATTGGGTGATGCAAAGTCATCTGATGAGACTTAAGCCAATCAGATGACGCTTCACATCCACATGACCACAAGTATATAAGTGTGGTGCTCCGTAGGGTCAGGGTCCTTCTCTCTTTCAGTTTGGAGCTCCCAATAAAGTGTGCTTGAGAAGAATCCTGTTGTTGTCGTTCTTCCTGCTGGTGGGAGGGGCGCAACAAGTGGTGCCGAAACCCAGGACTTGTCAACAAATGGCCAATTGAGAGGACCCCTGAGGATACTTCTGAGGGAGGATTCAGAACTCAACACACGGAGCGGTGGTACCAGTAAGTTCCCCTGGATGTGCTATATGCTAAGTTTTAGCTTGTAACTGATCTGTAAGACTAATATACATAAGTTAGTTGATCGTCTCAAACGTATATAAGGTTGCAGAATGGGACACCACCATTCCACCTTTTTGGAGCCGCTAGGTAGGGAGGACAAACATTGTGAAGAGGTGATCAGGGAAGGTCAACGCATATTAGCACATCATCAAGATAGCATGTCAGAGTCTGAAGAAAATAAAAGGGGAAAACAAAAAAAGGTAAAAATAAAAAGAGAACCTAGGTTTCAGACAAAACAGAATAAAAGTGCACAGAATAAAAGTGAAACGCAAAAGGGAGGGCCAAATTCAGGTCCGAAGCTATATCCAGATTTGACGGAACTTGTAAATTTATATATAGAAAGTTCTAGTGAATCTGAGGGAGAAGAATTAACTCCAGAGGAAGAACAGGATTTTGAGGAAGTAGAGGCTGAGTGTGGTCGGGAATGTTCTAGACCCAGAAAAGATGGTGTCTTTGCTCCTCCACCAGCTTATGCCTCTATGAGCAAGAGGTGTAAACAACAAGATGGTCTACTTCTGCCCGGGGCGTGTGCTTCATCCGGATGTAGTTTGATAAAACCAGATACTTGGAGAAAGCTGGCTAGTGCTTATCCAGTTTTTGAGACTCATGATACACATGTTAGATACCATGAACCTATAGGGTATAAGGAGCTCAAGGATCTTGCAGAAGCCACTAGAACTTATGGGATAAATGCTTCTTTTACTATGGCGTTGTTAGAACATCTTGCCAATAGAGCTTTGACCCCAGCAGATTGGTTTGGAGTCTCTAACACTTGTCTAATCCTAGGACAATATTTAGACTGGAAATCTTTATACAGTGATGCTGCCCAAAGTCAAGCCAGAACTAATGCATCAAATGGTCAGCCTGTATGGAATTTTGATATGCTTATGGGACAAGGACAATGGCTTAATAATCAGATTGCCTTTCCTCTTGAAGTTTATACACAAATAAATAAAATCACTCTTAGAGCCTGGAGGGCATTGCCAAATAAAGGGGAAGTATCAGACAACCTTACTAAAATTATTCAGGGAGCTACTGAGCCATTTTCAGACTTTGTAGCTAGCATGATGGAAGCAGCTGGTCGTATTTTTGGTGATGCTGACCAAGCCATGCCACTTGTGGAACAACTAATTTATGAGCAATGCACTAAAGACTGTAGGAGGGCAATTACGCCCTGGAAGGGAAAAGGACTTCAGGCTTGGATGAAAGCCTGCAGAGAAGTTGGCGGTCCACTATCTAATGCAGGGCTTGCTGCAGCAGTCTTGGCTGCCACTAGAGGGCACAGAGGAACTTCTTCATGCTTTAAATGTGGGAAGACTGGACATTTTAGAAAACAATGCCCTCAAAATAATTCTAGAGTGCAGGGTCAGGTGCACTTACCTGGCTTATGTCCTAAGTGTAAAAAGGGAAAACATTGGGCGAATGAGTGTCGCTCTGTCAAAGATATCAATGGACGACCAATTAATCAGTCAACAGCTAATACAAAAAACAGGGTCAGGAGCCCCCGACCTCAGAGCCCTCAAATATATGGGGCACTTCAGAATCCATCTCTCCGTCCTCCAGCACAATCAGAAGAGCCACTCCAGGTTCCGCAGGATTGGACATCTGTGCCACCAACAGACTCGTATTAACACCACAGATGGGAGTGCAACCTGTGGAATCAGATTTTTCAAGGTCCATTGCCCCCTAATACTGTAGGTTTACTGCTTGGTAGATCTTCCTCAGCATTAAGAGGATTGACTATTACTCCAGGAGTCATAGATTCTGACTATACAGGCACAATAAAAGTGCTTTGTTCATCCCAGAAAGGAATTATTGCCATTTCACCTGGGGACAGGATAGCTCAGTTACTGCTTATTCCTAGCCTCCATAAGCGGTTCCCTTCTGGTGAGAAAATTAGAGGGAACAAAGGACTCGGCTCTACAGGAGTTGATTTGACATACTTATCCATGGAATTAGATGAGAGACCAATTCTACAACTTATTATTGAGGGGATACATTTTCAGGGATTGCTGGACATGGGAGCTGACCACAGTATTATTGCAACTAAGTATTGGCCCAAGAACTGGCCCAAACAATCATCTTCACAAACCTTGCAAGGTTTGGGGTATGCTCAAACTCCAGCTATTAGTTCTCGGGAACTTACATGGTCTACCTCTGAGGGACAAAAGGGGAAAGTTATTCCTTATATAGTAGATATTCCTATTACATTATGGGGAAGGGATATTTTGGCACAAATGAATTTAAAATTAACTAATGAGTATTCTCCTCAGAGTCAATCTATTATGAAAATGATGGGTCATATACCAGGTAGATGACTAGGTAAAAAATTACAGGGGCAGGTAGATCCTCTTGTGGCCTCAGGTAATTCAGGCACACGAGGGTTGGGTTTTTCCTAGGGGCCACTGAGGATGCAATTCCCATTCCTTGGAAAACGGCTGAACCAGTTTGGGTACCTCAGTGGCCCCTGTCCTTAGAAAAACTCCTATCAGCAAAAGAACTAATACAAGAGCAATTGTCATTAGGTCACTTAGAAGCCTCTCACTCTCCTTGGAATACTCCTATTTTTGTTATTAAAAAGAAGTCTGAAAAATGGCAGCTACTTCATGATCTCCGAGCTGTAAATGCACAAATGCAAATTATGGGTCCGATTCAGCGAGGTCTCCCTTTGTTATCTAGCTTGCCGAATGGCTGGCCTCTTATTATTATTGACATAAAAGACTGTTTCTTCTCCATTCCTTTGGCTTTGGAAGATTGTAAACGATTTGCCTTTACTCTACCAGCTATCAATCATGAGGAACCTGATCAACGGTTTCAATGGAGAGTTCTCCTGCAAGGGATGGCCAATAGTCCTACTATCTGGCAACATTATGTAAGCCTAGCAATAGCACCTACTAGAAAGAGATTCCCAAAATTGAGGATTTGCCACTATATAGACGATATCCTTTTAGTGGCTCCCGTAGAGAATATTTTGTCAAAAGCTTTTCTATCTCTCAAGAAGGATCTTGAAGTCTATGGTTTACATATAGCTAGTGAAAAGGTACAGAAAGGACAGGTAGGTAATTTCCTCGGAGCAACAATTACTAAACATATTATTAGACCTCAAAAATTACAAATTAGAACAGATGCATTGAGGACGTTGAATGATTTTCAAAGTTGTTAGGGGATATAAATTGGATCAGACCATATCTAAAGATTCCTACCCATGAGCTGAGACCCCTATTTCGAATATTGGAAGGTGATTCACATATCTCTTCATTTAGAACTTTAACTCCAGCTGCACGAGTAGCTATTTTTAAAGTAGAGCAAGCGTTACAGTCTGCACAGTTATGCAGAATAGTCCCAGGACAACCTATTTTATTGTGCATTCTTGCTATGCCAGAAACTCCTACAGGAGTCTTATGGCAACAAGGTCCCTTGCTTTGGATACATTCTCATCTTCTAAAAAATGCATAGAGCATCATCCTACTATGGTAGCCACCCTTGCTCTTCAAGGTATAAAGTCATCTTTGATGCACTTTGGTGTGGCACCTGATTCTTTGATTACCCCTTATAACTCTGAACAGGTACGTATTTTAGCTGCTACTACTGATGATTGGGCCATATTGATGTGTTCCTTCTCTGGAAAATTGGATAATCATCTACCCAAAGATCCTTTATTACATTTTGTCTCGCTACACCCCATTGTGTTCCCTAAGATTACCTCGCAGTCACCTATTGCTGATGCTTTAGATATCTATACTGATGGCTCTAAGACAGGCCTTGGAGCCTATGTAATTCAGGGACAACAACCAGTTACTGTACAATTTGAACCAAATACTCCTCAAATAGTGGAATGCCAAATTGTATGTCATGTGTTTGAACTTTTCAGTGAATCTTTTAATCTCATTTCTGATTCTCAGTATGTAGTTAATGCTATTAAAAATCTAGAAGTAGCAGGCCTCATCAAAGATTCTAGTCCTATTGCTGTATATTTATCTAAATTGAAACGTTTAATTTGGTCTCGAACCAATCCATTTTTTATTCAACATATTAGAGCTCATTCTATGCTTTCTGGTCCTATGGCTGTTGGCAATGATTTTGCTGATAAAGCCACGTGGGTTTTTTTTCTTCTGTCTTTGGATAACTTGTCTAAGGCTCGGGATTTCCACAGATTGTATCATGTGTCCTCTGCAGTGCTGCGTAAAAAATTTAATATATCTCGGGCCATGGCACGTGATATAATTGCCAACTGCCCTGCCTGTGCCCCTTTCTTGCACTCTCCTCATATTGGCATTAATCCCCAGGGACTGCATCCGGGAGAGATTTGGCAAATGGATGTTACACATATCCCATCTTTTGGCAAGTTGCAATATGTACATGTGTCTATCGATACCTGTTCAGGAATTATTTATGCTTCTCCTTTTGTTGGTGAACGTACTCAGCATGTTATTACTCATTGTTTAGAGGCCTGGGCAGCTTGGGGTAAGCCCCGGGCGTTGAAGACAGACAATGGACCTGCTTATACTGCAAAAGGTTTTCGCCAGTTTTGTGATGCTGTGGGCATCGCTCATACCACTGGCCTTCCTTATAACCCGCAAGGCCAAGGCATTGTTGAACGAGCCCATCGTTCTATTAAAGAATGCTTACAAAAACAAAAAGGGGGAATAGGCCAAGGCCACACCCCCAAGAATAAATTATCTCTAGTACTTTTTACTTTGAATTTTCTGACGATTGATGCTGCGGGTCTAACGGCAGCTGATCGCCATATGACCCAATCCCCTTCTTGTTATGAAGATGTAAAATGGAAGGATGTACTTGAAAATGTCTGGAAAGGCCCAGATCCAGTTATAGCCAGATCCAGGGGAGCTGTTTGTGTTTTTCCACAGGGCCAAGCTGATCCTATCTGGGTGCCAGAGCGGTTGACTCGAATTGTACATCATGAGAAGACAAGGAATGACAACCTTCTTACTACTACTGATGATCCTGAGCCTGCTCCTGCCGATGATGATAAAGGGAATTAAGATGCAATTTTGGGCTGTGGCCAGAACATGGCCTGTCCCTATGCCAGTTCAGTCCTATCTATCTTCTGCATTTTCTTTCTTTAAGGAAAGGGTGGGGGTGGCTATGTTCGGAGCAGCCCTTCTGTGTGGTATGGTGTTCTGTCTCTGGCTTATCTGTCGAATCAGACGACAATGTCAGCAGGATAACGTAAAGATTGTTCAGGCACTTATGGCTTTGGATCAAGGAGCATCTCCACAAGTGTGGCTGGCGAGCCTGTGAGATGTTTAGTTCCACCCTGCCTACTATAAGGCCTTTGCACACCAAGTGACCTTGTTGTCATTGCACCTTGGAAGGCTTACATCCCTGCATGAGCAGCCTTTGCACCCTGAAGGGATTTTTCCCATTGCACTCGGGAAGGTGCTTAAGCAGGCTTTTGGTCTTGGGCTCTACCCTCGATCGGACTGGCCATCATGAGGGCTGGTCCTGGATCAGGCATCCTGAGGTTCAAAACAATTTTTATAAGGGGGAACTGTGGGGAGCCGCGCTGGCTTCATCAGGCTTTGCTGCGTCAGCTTGTTTACTGCTTTTGTATCCTAATTGTCTGCACATGAGCATATGACGTTATCCTAACATGGCTGCTCACCTATCCCGATTGGGTGATGCAAAGTCGTCTGATGAGACTTAAGCCAATCAGACGACGCTTCACATCCACATGACCACAAGTATATAAGCTTGGCACTCCGTAGGGTCGGGGTCCTTCTCTCTTTCAGCTTGGAGCTCCCAATAAAGTGTGCTTGAGAAGAATCCTGTTGTTGTCGTTCTTCCTGCTGGCGGGAGGGGCGCAACACCTATGCTCCTGTGGTTCTTCAGTGATAGCCTGTGCATCTTATATGAAATACTACTGACTGCACAGTTTCTAGCTGTCAGAAGTATCTTGCAACATTTTGCAGCACAATGCCTTATTTTTACCATCAATTTCAATTAAATATTGCTAAGTGGATATCTTGGAAAGAATAGTGAATTTAATAACTTTGCTCAAAAAACCCCACTGGTGATGGTGATAATGATGATGATGATTATGATGATGATTATGGTTAATAGGCACCTTTGTCCTCTTCTCACTTGGCTTGTTGTCTTTCATCGCACTTTTACTTTCTCATGATAAGCAAGCAGAGACTGATGGAAGGTCCCTCATCGTTTTGACACAAGAATAAAACCTCTTTTTCCTGTCATGGATGATATACACAATCCTCTTTGGGGATCTTATATTCAAAAGCCAGAGTCTCTTGACCCTATATAGGAAAATAATGCCAGAACCAGAGAAACATAAAAGATTTCCTGGGGCCAGTTTCTAATTGTTTTTTGTCTTTCTTTAAACTACATTGCCTGTGGTTTTTATGTTACTTAGTCAAGCAAGTAATATGAGACCAGCCCCCTGGACTCAAACAGCTAGCATATTCACTTAGAGAAAGTCATTACAGGGAAGTAATTAGTTCAACTAGCAGGTTGGCTGCTCTGATAAAATGACCAGCTATCTGACCTTCTATAGAAGCTGGGAAGGAATTTTCTTCCCCCATGACTCTGGCATGAGCATTGTTCTGCTTTCACAGTTCAAAATGGGACACTGGAGTCCTGATGCTTAAGTGACACAATACTCCATTCCATTAATGGAATCATGGAAAACTAGTCCTTTTGTGGATCATATGAGAAGTATCTATTTCATGAGTATAAGACCTTCTGTTGAACTTGAGGGGACTTTTGAAATTGTAATAAAACACACTTTAAAGTGGATCTCCTAGACATATAGAAAAGTTAGTAAATACATTCCACATGTCAATAAAGGTTTCCTTTAAAAAATAGCCAGGGGAGGCTAGCAAGATGGCTCAGAGGTTAATGATGCTTGCTTGCAAAGATTATTGGCCTAGGTTTGATGCTTCAGTACCCATATGAAGCAAGATTTACAAAGTGATACATGCATCTGGATTTTTCTTGGAATGTCCAGTGGCCCTGGTATGTCCATATTATAGATAAATAGATAGGTGACAGATAGATAGATAGATAGATAGATAGATAGATAGATAGATAGATAGATGTGTCTCTCGTCCTCAAAAATATAAATTAAGTTTCTGAAAATTCTTTATTTTAGCTGATGTTTTCTGCTAGTAATTTCCAAACTATGGATTCCAAAATCTCAAAAAAAAAACATAAAGTAGAAAATAATGTTAATGAAGAAAGACTTACTTTTTTTTTAAAATTATTTATTTATTTATTTGAGAGCAACAGACACAGAGAGAAAGACAGGTAGAGGGAGAGAGAGAGAATGGGTGCGCCAGGGCTTCCAGCCTCTGCCAACGAACTCCAGACGCGTAGGCCCCCTTGTGCATCTGGCTAACGTGGGACCTGGGGAACCGAGCCTCGAACCGAGGTCCTTAGGCTTCACAGGCAAGCGCTTAACTGCTACGCCATCTCTCCAGCCCGAAGAAAGACTTACTTTTGCACAGCACTTTATTTTTTCATCTATTTTCAGTTTTGATTGTCTCATCTGATTTCTAAAATAATCATGTGATGAATGTAAGAGCTAATATTCCCATTGTATAAATTGAAGAAATTGTGATTTAGAGATTTAAGGATGTTGGGTCTATCTTTGAAGCTTATTAACAATGGACCTAGCTCTCAAATCAATTTATTTCCTTCTCGTTAAATCCAGTGATCTTTCTGCTAGATCATATTGTTCTCAGGAAAGATAAGCTCTGAGGTAGGAAGCTACATATAAATCCTTTATGTTCCCACATCCTCCACTGCATACACATGATGGTATTTAAAGAACACTGAAAAATAATCAAAATAAATTTTCAAAGGATTTAAAATATACATACTTGAACATACACATGGATGAAAGGCGACTGATGCATTTGTTTTCAAATATTTGAAGATGAATGTCTGTATTATTAGACAGGGAAAGACTGTTGAATTTGATTCAATTCATAATTCAGAAAGTACAGTCACAATCATTAGCTAGCCTGTGGAAGATACTCTGTCCAGATGGGACATTGTCTTCAGTGGTGCTCATTTTCAGGTGATTTCCAGAGTGGGATTAATTTAGGACACTTGATAGTCAGTGCATGTATAGCAATGGAGTCTGCTCTAGAACATTTGCTCTGGATGGGCTATCAGGAGCTCAGTTTCTTGTAAAAATACATCTACCTTACAACAACAGCTCCTCTTAGAGCAAAATCAGGCTTTCTCAGAAGTCCAGTGCATTCATACAGGAGGACACCAGGAAGCTAGGGAAGTGTTTATAAAAGTGTTTTATATCAAAACTAGCAGAACAGGAAGACAGGTGGGTATAAGGGAAATATTTTTAAATAATAGGAAAAGGTAGGTCAGAACTTGCTGGGGCAACAATTTGTCATTAGTCTTCCTTCTTTTTGTGTCTCTATAAATACTGATGGTCTCAGCCTGCAGTTAGGGATGGAGGTGAAGTGTAATGCCATTTTCTGGATGAAGTGGGGCATGGAATCTCATGTGCAGGGAGCTTGGGACAGCTGGTTGCTGTTTTCTTGCAGCTTTGATATTTCATCTTGTTCAATTCTTGATAATTTCTGACTCCACAAATGAAATTCTAGGAGAGATACTGAAAACTGATCATTGTCTCAGGTTGTATACAAATGAAAAGAGAATGAGTTTTGGCATTTTTAACTTTTAAATAAGCAGAATATAAATTTCAAATCCTATGAAGCACAAAAAAAAAAAACTATTGAACACACACATACTCACTCATTTCTACATTTGTAGCCACTAAAATGTCTATTATCTAACTCATTACAGACAGGTGGCCTCCTTCTCTAGATTTCCCATTTTCCTTTACGTCTTGGACCCAGCCTATGAACTCTGACATTGATGAAACTTCTAATCCCAGCATCATCTCTCAAGTTATCTTGAGACATATTCTCTTTATACACTCTCTTCTACCCACAACCACTAAATCCCTAGTACATAGCACAATACTGTTAAATATAGGTCTGTAAGTAATAGCCAATCATTCACTTCCTTTTCTGAAAGCAAAATAAAATGATTATCCTCTGTCTCATGGCTCTTCATTGTTTAATGGCCATATTAACCCTGGATGAAAATGGGTAAGGTACTGTCACTTGATATGATGGTATGTTTGTCCATGTTTGTCATCAAAATGGCAAAGACATCTGTCCTTCTCCCCCAGACTCAATACCCAGTAAAGAAAAGAAACATAATTACGGGTTCTCAAAATCCTGCTAGAGAAAGTTATCCCTTTCTTCCTTTGGGCTCTTAGTCTTCTTGGGATTAATCCCTGTTCATTATTTTGATATCATTTCAACTTACTTAAGAATAAATTTTATTCTGGTTTTCTAAATCAATCGGTAGTGCTTTAATGAGTAGCATTTATCTGAGTTCTTAATAACAGAAAGGTATTCCAATATTTATTTATTGAGTAAACAAGATTGGATTCCTTACATATCTGATAGGTTTGTCCTAGAACATGGAAAATCCTCACAAAAAGTCGATGATGTGACATCAACCTCCCCATGTCATGAATATACATCAGTAAGATTTTCCTTTTACAGGACCTAGAAAAGTGTCCCCATAAGCCCTACTGTTGCTCTTCTACTCACTACTTCACTGTGACAAGTCCACACTCAGCTATTTGTTGTTTTTTTTATTTCATAATGTAAAGAATGCATTTCTACTTCTCTTAACAGATTGTGTAATGAGCTGCTGAGCGAGTCAGTTCAGGGCGTTGTGATTGCCTCCGGCCATGTGGGAGACATGGGTCCTAGTCCTAGTCCTCCTTTTAGGATCAGCATGGGTGTACCATAGCTTGGTTTCTTTATCTGTAATGTAAGCATCATGCTTACTTCAGTGGGAAGGTTTTATAATCAAGTGTGACAATGGCAGTGAAGTTCTAAACACATTAGTTGTTGCATAGTAAGCCTTCAAAAATAATTGATGTTTTAATCTTTTGGTTCTTCTCCATAGAAAGTTAAGTCATTACCTAGCATCAAGAAGGCAGATTTGGAAAATATTGCTAATTTCCCTCTGTATCATCTGCCACGACTATCTTGTGTGCCTCTGACATATCCTCTGGAGGCAGGATTTTTGTCACTGTGCATGGTGGAGCTCTCCAATTATGACAGATTTTACTAAGCAATTAAAGTTAGTACAAAATTAGCCTGCCTGAGGTCTAACCAAAAATAGGATTGTCCAAGTACCTGAAAGCGTGTACCTGTCACTCACCCTACAAAGACACTAAGGCTCCAGAGTATGTCGCATCACTGCTGGGACTGATGCAATGGGAGAGCATGTCAGGATCCTGCTGACTGCCAAATCCATCCTCACGTTTTAGAGGTGCAGAAACCAAAGCTCCAGATGGAAGGTGACTGCCCTGTAGTCATACAACTGTTAGTGGCAGGTGTCATTGTATGACAATTTTCATCTATAAGGTAGAGGTGGATTTGACAGGTGCACATGCTTTCCAGCAAATGGAGAGTCATTTCACCTGATGAACGTGATTGTTATGGGGATTTGAGGAAATATTGCAAGGGAAAGAAGTACCACAATAAAAAACTATTTCTCTTCTGACTTTAACACTTTCTGTGACATTTCACCAGTTAATCATTATGGAGATATAATTGACCGTTGAGGCAAATAAGCCATAGAAAGCTGAGATCACATGCCCCAGTCACAGCATGTAAATTGCAAAGTAGGATTTCAGACTTGGAATTTCTGACTCAATTCTAGAGTTCCCTCTGGCTTCATCAAATACTCCATAGACACCTTCATATCTACTCATCTTAGCAACATAGTACACTGAAAAGTAGCTAAAGATTAGATGTGAATATGAGCTGTGCATATGTTGATTAGCCTGATTTATTCATTTCACTATGTATACATATTTCAAATATGCTTGCATCATAAATATCATTATATTAGCCAATTAGATAAATGTTTTATATAAAGGATATAAATGATAGAGCTAGATAACAGAGGTAATATTGAGCAGTACAGAAACTATGAAAGAGATCTATAGTCAGGGGTAGAATGTGATGCATACTTAAAAAAGAAAAGAAAAGAACATGAAACTTGGAAGGAGAAATGATCCCTTTCTTCCATCCCAACTCCTCTAATATCCTGGACATAATTGTTAGATATACCTTTTTTTGGCATTTCTTTTTTTTTTCTCAATTTTTATTAACATTTTCCACGATTATAAAAAGTATTCCATGGTAATACTCCCCCCCTCCCCGCCCACTTTCCCCTTTGAAATTCCATTCTCCATCATATCCCCTCCCCATCTCAATCAGTCTCTCTTTTATTTTGATGTCATGTCTTTTCCTCCTCTTATGATGGTCTTGTGTAGGTAGTGTCAGACACTGTGAGATCATGGATATCCAGGCCATTTTATGTCTGGAGGAAGCACGTTGTATGGAGTTCTACCCTTCCCTTGGCTCTTACATTCTTTCTGCCACCTCTTCTGCATTAGAACCCTAAGCCTTGGAAAGTGTGATGGAGATGTTACTCAGTACTCTAGCCACTTCTTTCCAGCACTATGATAGATTCTGAGTCATCCTTATAAATCTTTTTTCATTAAGTAGAAACTTTGTATGACCACATCATGTGTGGGTAGCATCATTTCCCTTCTCTCTGCCCCCAATCCACTGAGGACCCTCCTTAGTGGTATTTCTGGTATTCAGCATGGGGATGTGGGTTATGAATTGTGAAAGCAGCAGTCAGTCATTATGCGAAGGGCAATGCCTCTGATATTCCATCTCATTCTGCAGCTCTTACAATCTTTCTGGTCCCTTTTCCACAAAATTCCATGAGCCATGATGGATGTCTTTTAAGACTACTTTAGTGTTGAGCTCTCAGCAGGTTCTGGATTTCTACTTTGGTGTGTTTTGGGTGCCCTCACTGTGTGTCTCTATCGCCCTGGAGCAAGTGTCAGGTTCACCATGGAAACAGCACTCTTGCTCATCTCGCCCGTTCCTCTGAGGTTTCTCCTGGGCCCTAGCTGTCGTGTGAGGGGTGATTCATCTCCTGCCAGGAAGTCAGCCAACTTTTCTTATCTTGTGCATAGATTTTAGTTGCCCTCTGCTCTCACTGTATTCTGAAGAGGAACAGCAGATTCTCCAATGGACAGGGAACTCAGCATACGTTTAAGAAAATAAGCATTGTTAATTTAGAGAGATTTTGATGGGTACAGCCACTCTTTGGCAAAAATAAATAACTAAATAAATAAATTTAAAAAAACACCTAGTGGGAGTTTGTCAATGGAGTCCATATTCTAAGTTTCCATAGGGTTTTGACTCTGTTTCCAGTTCCAGCTATGAGTTCCTTTCCACTGAGCACATCCCTTAACCAATCAGAGAGCTATTGGTTACCCACCCAGGCTGGGTGTTACCACTGCACATGTGTACACATCTTATCAGGCTGGTAGCTTTTATAAAGCAGTGTCTCCTTCTTGCTCCCAACATTGTTGGCCATTTCCCCCCAGTAGCTCATGCAGTATTTTTCAGCACCATATGGGCTAACTATCTGGGAATTAGCTTCTTTCCAGATTCCAGCCAAATCTCTTGATGTTTTGTGCTGGAAGCATGTGGTGTCTTCAGCAATAGGGTCCTACCTTTTGCCTCAGGCAGGTAGTCAAGCACCTTGAGAGAAGACTTTTGTATTGGGGTCTTCATAGGTCTCTCTGATCAACAGCGCAATGTGGGTTGTAACTGACTTTTAGTACTGGGAGCTATAAGCCAAGGCCAAATGTTTTAGGGTTAGGCTTTATCCCACCCTCTCCAGGGCCTTCTTACCAGACAATCCCCTTATATTCCTACCCAGATTTACCTTTAAGAAGTCTGAACATCACTTCCTTTCCAGCAGGCTCCAATTTAAAAATACATTTTCTGGGCTGGAGAGATAGCTTAGCAGTTAAAGTGCTTGCCTGTGAAACCTAAGGACCCAGGTTCAATTCCCAAGTACCCATGTAAGCCAAATGCTTATGGTGGGATATGCATCTGAAGTTTTGTTTGCAGTGGCTATCGGCCCTTGCATACCCATTCTCTCTTTTTCTCTTTCTATCTCTCAAATAAATAAAAATACATTTCCTCTCATTTCCCCCACTGCCCATATGGCAGTTTCTCCTGTTCAGCTTGGCTAAGCCCCTCTTCCAGCCCCTGAGGCTTGCTCTCCTCACCTCATCCTCCAGTACCAGGTGCTCCAGCATCTCTTTGTTCTCCCTGAACACCACAGGATTTCACACATCTCTGTGTCCTTATGACACTGTTAGCATTTTGGTATGAATCTTCTTATTAGCTCAAATGCCATTTTTATGTCATTATTGCCAGCAATAACGAACCTTACAGCAACTCATAATGTGAAAAACACAGACTTTGACATGAGTTAGATACCAGCTACACAAACTGATCTGTACCTATCATACATTTAAGAATCTTTTATTTAACTTCTGTGAGTCTGTTTCCTCATTGATTATTTTGGGTGAGAAGAAAACTAAAAATATATGCAGACTTCCTCTTTCCTGGCAGATATGCAATAAATACTTATCTATTCACCTTCCCTGTGGTTCATGAGAAGTATATACTTATTATGTTTGAAAAAACAATATTTCATCAGGTCTATCTGGTATCGATATTTTCAATAAACATTTGTAATAATATTCATCTTTCATTTTACTGGAAGTGGGGTGTTTTGATATAACAGACTGTTTTTATTTACCTTGTGAGTCATATATGAGGAAGAAGTCAGATACTTTGAAAGTGCCACTATTTTCCTTGGGGCTCCTCACTGAGTGAGGACTGCATGATGAATCAGAGTTGATGGCAAAGAAGACACAGAGGGTCCACTGATGCACTAAATCCCATCCTGGTAGGTCTGCTTCAGGAAGATTGCAAACAAGCCATTATTTTTTCAGTTGGAACAAAAGCCCTGATTAAAAATTAAAATACATTCTGTACTGGTAAACATACAGCTGCCTAATTACTTGCAAGATTTATATTTTGCTGTGTTAATTCCCTCACACTGGTTACTTCTTATTCCCTATATTGCAGAACACAGTGAGCTTGACAGTGACAAGCTTCAGCAAACATTTGGTTGTCCCTTTTATTAGATAAGAAAGTCTCTGATTATTAATGTTTTCAAAATCCCACTTGAAAAATTTACTAGGTGAGAACTGTACACCTTTCATCACATGATATAAAACTTGGGGAAAAGTGCACATTTAGAGACAATTATGGTTAATTTTAAATTTCTTATCTATCAACTGAACTTGCTAATTGGCCATCACCCAACTGCCTTCAACATTCATGTACATGAAAAACACAGTAACAGAAGCACCAAACTACATAAAACAGAACAAAATAAATGGCTCCCAGAAGCTTGGAGACAATTTTGGAGCCTGTGCTGGATGGAGAAATTGAAACTATGAGAGACGGGAGATCACACAAAAAAAGTAGACAGAGTGGTGCCAGCAAAAGAAATGGAGGAGATGGGTCCAAGGGCCAATCCTTCCTCAGAACCATTTTAAAAGTCAAGCAAAACTCTGATGGAATCAACTTCCTCAGGACTGAGAAATAGTCAAAAGTTGCAATGCCTAGTGGAATCACCACTGTAGGCAGCGGTGGCTACTGGAAAAACACAAGACTCCTCAAGACAATGAGAAGCAGTAACAGTAATGTGCTCATCACTGGATGAGAAATCTCTACAAAATCAATGCTCATTGAGGAGGAGACAGTGGAAAGACAATTAGTACTGCTCTCAGTGCTGACTAGAGAGCTTCTTTTGGTAGATGACTATGGATTCTAAGGAGACCCAAAATTCACAAAAGTAACTAAAATAAGAGGCTTTTGAGATCTCTGCACTAAGTGAGATACCTATATCATATTTTCCAAGGTTCAGAGAACATCAGTGGAAAAGGACATGTAAGAATATAAGATGCATAAGATGGGGAGAAGTACTTTGGGACACTCTCTTCTGGATATGAAGTGACCATTGCACTCATGACCATGTACCAGATGTCATTTCCTCCTAATAATACTGATCCTGTCAACATTTTGACATAGATGATAGAAGAGGGTAAAAATAATGAGACTCTAAAATAGAAAGACTACTTGGAAATATGAGGGGAAGGGAAGACAAAAGAGGGTATTGGGAAGGGAATACATTCAAGTTACATTATATTCATGTATTAAAATTCTCAATAAAAATATTTGTAAGGGGTTAGGTAGATAGCCCAGCAGTTAGCATGCTTACCTGCAGAGCCTAGCAATCCAGGTTCAATTCCCCAGTACTCACGCAAAGCCAGATACACAAAAAGGCACAAGCATTTGGACTTTGATTGCAGTGCCTGGAGGCTCTGGAATGCCTATGTCAATCTTTCTTCTATCCCCCCCTCTCTCTCTGCTTAAAAATAAATAAATAAAAACATTTTTTAAATATTTGTTAGCAACCAAGTTAGTGCAGCATAAAGAAAATGACTCCTTTAAAACAGTTTTTTTATTAAAAAAAAAAAAAAAAGCTTTGTTGTGCTTTACTTGCTTTTGTCCCAACCCAACAGAACTCAGCTCAGTAGGTGACTTGAAGATTTCAACCTACATGCTTGGGTAGCACCACTGGATCCTGACTCTAGACAGAGCAGAAAAAATCCACATGCTTATAAAGATTTGTGTCTGCATGGTCTGCTGGGGAAGCTGCATATTCACAAGCAGGAAAACAAAATTAGAATCTTCTTCATAACACATACAAAAGTCAATGTAATGAGTTGGGGAGATGGCTCAGTCAGTAAAGTTCTGCCATGAAAGCATGAGGACTTGAGTTCAGATTCTTAGCACTCATGTAAATGGCAACGCAGGACAGTGTACACTTGTAATCACTCCTGGTGGTGCACACCTGTGACTAGTGCTGAGGAGACAGAGACCAAAGGGTAGCCAGGGCTGGATAACTAGCTATTCTAGCTGAATCAGTGAAGGCTAGGCTCAGTGAGAGATCCTCTCAAAGAATAAGGTGGAATAATAATCAAGGAAAACACTAGATTTCAACATCTGGTCTCCACCCACACACATGCATACTTACCCACCAACATCTATACACAAAGACACACATACATGCAAAAACATCAACTAAAAGTGGATTAAAGACTTAAAACATATGACCTGAAACTGTGAACTTACAAATGGAAACATTAGAGGGAAGCTCCATGACATTAATCTCAATGGTGACAAAAGTAAAGAAATCAATGGAATTTGACCAAACTAAAAGTATTCTGCATAGCAAAGAAATGGGAGAGAAGAAAGCAAGAGAATTAAATGAAGTCCATGGAATGGGAAGAAGGTTTTGCAAACTATACACAATGAGGAGTGAATAACCAAAATATGTTACAAAATCAAATCAGCAGCAAGAGAAAACATATGTCTATTGATAAATGGGCAAAAGCCCTAACAGAGAGAAGGAAATTGAAATGGTCAAAGAGTACAAGGATAGATGCTCAAGTTAATAACCAGAGAAGTACAGATCAGAACTAAATTGAGGTGACATGTGTGAAATATCAGTGAAACTGGAGAACTATGCATGTGAAATAAGCTAGCCATAAAAAAATAACACATGACCTCATTTACATATAGAGTGTAAGAAAACCAAACACATAGAAACATAAGGTGGCAACCTTGGGTTGGGTGGTTGTGCAACTGAGAAGGTCATTAAAAAATAAAAATACTCACAACCCCATAGGGAATACCTACAGCCCCACTGAGGAGTGTCTCCAGCAGAATGGGGGTAGGAAAAAGGGAAAAGAGGGTACTAACATATGATATATCCATATAAAATATAGTAATTATACAGAAGTAATAATTATAGTAATAAAAAGAAAAAGGAATACAAAATTCTCATCGGAATAAATTGAAGAGATCTTTTGGTCTGGTATGTAACTACATTTAAGAACCATAATAGTACACTGGAAAGTAGCTAGAGATTAGATGTGAACATGTGAATATAGGACAATGCATCTGTTGATTAACTTGATTGATTCATCTCATTATGTATGTATATTTCAAATATGCTTACATTATAAATATCATTTGTCAATTAGATATTTTTTATATATAGGATATAAATGCTAGATAACACAGGTAATATTGAGCAGTACAGAAACTATGAAAGCCATCTTAAGTCAGGGTCAGAATGTGTTGCATACTTAAAAGAAAGAACATGAAACCTGGGATGAGAAATTGCACCTTTCTTCCACCTTGACTTCTCTAATATCCTATAGATAGCTGTCAGATTTACCTTTAAAAAATCTGAACATCACCTCTTTTCCAGCAGAGTCCAATTTAAAAATACATTTGCTTACCATTTCCCCCACTGCCCATGTGGCAGCTGCTGCAGTCCAGCTTGGCTAACTCCTCTTCCAGCCCCTGAGGTTTGCTATGCTCACCTCACCCTCCAGTACCAGGGGCTCCAGCATCTCTTTGCACTCCCTGGAACACCACAGGATTTCACATATCTCTGTGTCCTTATGAAGCTGTTAGCATTTTGGATGAACCTTCTTAATTACCTCAAATGACACTTTTATGGCATTATTGCCAGCAACAATTAACCTTACAGCAACTCATAATGTGAAGAACTCAGATTTTGACATGAGTTAGATACCAGCTAACCAAACTGATCTGCTCCCAGCGTATGTATTAGGATCCTTTATCTTCTGCAAGTCTCGGTCTCCTCAATAATTTTTTTATGAGAAGAAAATTAAGAACACATACAGACTTCCTCTTTCCTAGAAGGTATGCAATAAATACTCATCTAGTCACCTTCCCTGTGGTTCATGAGCAGTATATACTTATTATGCTTGAAAAAAACAGTATTTCTCCAAATCTATATGGTATCAATATTTCCAATAAAACCTCTTCACTTTCAGCCTGTCATTGTCCCTTGGCATCCATTGGAGAATTAAATCTGAAAAAGACAAAATTTAGACTCCAAGGAATCAACAATGAAATGATTAAATTGATGATGATGGTGATGATGTAGAAGCTCAACAGATGGCTTTATGGGTGAAGCAATAGTTGAGGCACTTTCCATCTGTGTCACTGTCTGTCCTCAGCATGGACTTCATCATATGGCTGTTCTCCTCAGAGGCAGAGATGGTCAGCAATGTTGGATGGGGATACATACTACTTTTTCCACAGGTATCTAGGGGAAGTTTCTGTATTAGGCATTCATACTCCATCTTTTCAGTCTGATTAGATAAAATTGGAAGTACACACCACTTACCAAATCACCTGCCAGAAAAATGACACGCACTGTTTGATGACAGCAATCATTTAAAGCAAAACAGATTTGGTGTAGCTAGTTTTATGCCCATCATGATAAATATGATGAGAAAGTAAATGTTCAAAATCACACAGTAATTAATGTCTAACCTAAACTGAACCCCAGATCTGGTTACCCCTGCATAAAGGCTTAGAAACCACATTGGTAAGCTTTTTCTGAGTTTCCACAGTTATTACACAATGTCAAGTTATAAATATATGTGGTATATTCATATGCAATTATAGGATCTATAGCTATATATGCATAAAAGTAATATGTGGAGAGATTATATATTACCATATAAAGGAATATATAAAGTCAAGTCATACAAAGAAATAAAAGAATTCAAATGCATATTATTAACATAATATGACTCCAAATATATAAAATTCTGGAAAAGAACGAACTATGAAAACAGTAATACATCAATGTTTGCCAGAAGTTGTGGCAGGGAGGGAGGGACAAGAACTTCCCCAAGAATGTTTAGGTCACTACAATTGTATTATATGACAGTGTAATGGTAGATATGCATGTCATGGCATGGTTTTCAAATCCAACAAATGTTCAACACTGAGGGAATCCCAATGAGAGAACCCTAAGGTAAACTATGGAACTTGGGATGGCCATTGATATTTGTATTTCAGTATAGTTCACAGATCATAACACATATCTGTTCTGGTTCATTGATAGCAGTAGTATTTGTGCAATGCAAGAGACAAGCAATATGTAGGAACTGTATTTTTGACTATGAATTCAAAATTGTTCTAAAAAATAAAGCCTACATTTTAAAAGCAGAGATAATGAACTGCATAAATTGGTTAGTGGTTAAGACATTTGCCTGTGAAGCCAAAGGACCCAGGTTCAATTCCTCAGGACCCACATAAGCCAGAGACACAAGGGGCACAGGCACCTGGAGAGTTCATTTGCAGTGGCTACAGGCCCTGGTGCCCATTATCTCTCTGTCTGTCTCTCTTCTCTCTATGTCTCTCACTCTCTGCTTGAAAATAAATAAATAAAAATAAAAATGATTTAAAAGCAGAGATAACACAAAGGATTTACTTTTTACTTTATGAGACTTAAGGGGACCAGCCTCTCCCTGGGGCACTGGGCAGACATCCAGCCCTGGAAAGCTACAGATGACTGGGCTTCTGTGTGAGAAGGAAAAAACTCAGTAGCAGAGGCCAGTAAGCTAAAAAAAGAGATATGAAAGGAAGGGAGGAGGGTACTTAATAGGTTGGTATTGTATATATGTAAGTAGAAGAATACATTAATGGGGATGAAAAGGCCCAAAGTGAGGTCAGGGGAGGAGATTGAGTAAAGGAAAGGTGGAGGGAGGACTAATCAAAATCTAAGAGGATATAAATAAATCATATGGAATCCTCCAATTTTGGACAATGGAACACTCAGGAGCCATAGATCATTGCCAGAAAATTTTCAGTGCCAGAGATGGGATACATTCCAGTGAGTTGTTGGCCAGGGAGGTCCCTGATGCCCCCAAAACACTATAGGCCATTGCCGAGGCTCTTGATTTCCCACCAAGAATAGATGGTAAGACCCTATTTCTGAAGACTCCACATACTTGGGCTGCAAGGCCACTGAGAAATCCTGTTGGAACTGAGCTGATAACCTCCTCCATGTAGACCAGCTGACATAAAGCTGGAAGAAGCCATTCTACATGCAGTTCAATGGGACAAAGAGATACCACCAGTGAAGATACTCAACAGTGGATACTGCAAGTCTTATAATTGGCCAACCAGGTCAAATGAGCCAACGGATGCAATAGTGGCACATCTGTCATGGTGGAAACCAACTGCCCTCCAATTGGACTGGAGGCCTGCTCCAAGGGAGGGAATACATCCCTGATACTGAAAACTTAAAACACAGTAGTCATGAGCCCTAGGGGTGTAACATCTGCTGATGTCTGGATAAGTGTATATACTATGCTTATCAAACTGCCCAGTAAGAACTTCTCTTAATATTCATATCCTTATATTAACGCTACTCTCACTTTGGGTAGAGAATCTTCTCTTTTCAGATGGCAGTGACCTTAGGATGACTCAGAAGGTATCATGGTGCTGGAAAGAAGTGACTAGAGTACCAAGTAACATCTCGATCACACCTTCCAAGGCTCAGGGTCTAATGTGGAAGAGGTGGCAGAAAGAACATAAGAGCCAAAGGAAGGGTAGGACTCCTTATAACGTGCTCCCTCCAGACACAAAATGGCCTGGATATCCATGACCTCATAGTGCCTGACACTACCTACACAAGACCATCATAAGAGGACGGAAAGATCATGACATCAAAATAAAAGAGAGACTTATTGAGATGGGGAGGGGATATGATGGAGAATGGAATTTCAAAGGGAAAAAGGGGGAGGGAGGTTATTACCATGGAGTATTTTTTATAATCATGAAAAATGTTTTAAAAAATTGAGAAAAAATAAAATAAGATTAAAAAAACTGAAAAAAAAAAAAGGAAAAGAAATCAAAAATTTCTTCTACTAAAGAAAATTGCTTCCTAGAAGGCATTTCTGTCCTTCCCTATGACTTTTCTGAATGGCCATATGAAAGAGCCCACATAAGTTGGTTTTCCCACTATTGACTACCTTCAAGTGCAGAGGGCCCAGTGAAGAGCCAAAACAGATCATTTTTGTTGTTGTTTATCTGAATAAGCATTCAACCAAGCTAGTATAAATCTTTTAAGGAAGTTTATGTTTAAAATGGCCTATTTTCTATTATTGATGGGCTCCCAAGATGGACAACAGAATGGTGACAGAGGCATAAGGAAGTGGATCATCCATATTCCTCAAGAAACCACCCAGTCCAGCCATTGTCCCTTTCTTGCCTAACAATGCTTCCCCCACCCCATCATGGTTTCCTGTCTCCTTATCTCAAGTCACTAGGTCACTATTCTGGTCTTACACCCTAGCTATTTGGCTAATATAATGACCTTCACTAAAGGGATTTTTTTTTTTAGTCAACTTAACAAATGAGTTCTTTTTCCTTCCTCACCTCCCCCCAACTGAAAAAGACCTATTCAAGTCAGATTGGCTGTGCTCCTCTCTTGTGAGTCGGCCCTGGCAACTCATGCTTTTCCCAAACATAAGTTTTCATCTTTGCCTCAGAGTGGTTTTCATGGTATTGGTCACTCCCAAACCTTACAATTTATTTCTTTGCATGTCTATATGAATGGATGAGCACATCAAGGTCTGTTTCCACTGCAAACAAACCCCACTTTGCATTCAGTGGGTATTAGGGAACTGAATCTGGCTGGTGGACTTTGAAAGCAAGCATCTTTAGCTGATAGGCCATCTTCCTAGCCCCCTTCACCTCCACCCATTTTCTTTAAAATGCAATGTTCTATGCTAACAAAAATGCAATTTTCATTATCAATGACTTAGCCAGGGCCTTTCCTATTTCTTCCCACACTATTAGACCCAAAACTTCCTTTGGTAAGATTTTCATCAGAGATGTTCACCATATTTTTCTAGTTTCTCTTTGGATTTGCACATCATTAATGACTCTTTACTTTTAGAGAATAAAATTTAATCTTCAAAGTTTAGTTCTTCACTTTCTCAAGAAGACAGAGCTACTCATTCCCATGTCAAGAAAAATATAAAGTCAGGTGACAATTTAAGAATTATCTTATACAACAGTGACTTTCAATTTGGTCAGATAAGAAATATTTACACAGCTCTACAAAAATATACAGCAATCAATATCTTTAAGATTCTGAAAACTTCACTGAAAACTACAGTATATCACAACTAGGAGATGTTATTAATTAGTGATATCTTTTATGATTTGTTGAAGCAAGCATGGCTACAGTATAGAGTAGAGTACATCACTGCATAACTTTTAAAAGTATATAATTATTCAAAATATTTTTGAATTTTTAAGGAAATTCCTATATCTACTTCAAGGTAAAACCTACTCCAATGATATTCTTTCATATTAATCACTATGGAAAGTAGAAGGAAACCCTCACAGGTAGGGAATATAGTAAATGCGGCTCCCAAGTAATCATGTCTGGTAGAAGAGTTTTATGTTGATGGTTATACAAAATTCATTACACATCCAGTGTGTAATGACCCTGAACTTTCACTCTTAAGATGTTACAGATGTTTTTTTATGATTTAATAAAAAATACTCCTGCTTGATATTTATATTATCTCTGCAATACTATATTCCTCTGTCTTCTCAACCTTTCTGCAGCTGGCTTACTCTCCTTAAAATTTCTCATTCCACTTTCTCTGGCTCAGTAGGGATGTGGTGTCATAATGCACAATAAATCAACATAAATAAAACAATCTAGCACAGATGTGACCTGAATATACATTTAGATTCTGCTAATTGTGCAAAGCAATGGCACCAAGGTTTCAAGGTCAAAAAAACTAACAGTGGATTTGCTATGTGACAAAAAAACAGAAGGGATGATACTGTTGCTTATTATTACAATTTCTCATTTGCAGAATTTTAGAGAGCTTGCCATTCTAAAGACATTCTATCACCCACACAAACTGCATTTTCATCAGTTCACGGTGAGCATCAGGAAAAAGTTTGGCTGCTATTAAATTATAGAAATGTGGGTTTGAACTCATCTAAACACCCCTACAGACAAAACCAGGGAGAGGAGAAAGAACTTTTTTTTTAGATTCAGTTAAGTAGATCTTGAAATCTGGTGATGGATTCTTTTTATTTTATTTAATTTCACAGTCTATAGCCCTCATCTCTATGATGTGACTCAGCAATCAGCATGATATTCTGATTTCCAACAGTGAGGAGATGTATCCTGGGCTGCTGGCTCCCTCTCTTAAGTTCAGTAGTGGGTGGAGTGAGAGAAACCTTTACAGACCTGGGAAATAACTGAGACAACATTGTGAAGGGATGTTTAAGGCCAGGGGCTGTCCGTGAGGTAGGCTAGGAGACCTAAGTTAGGAGAATATTTTCAGCCTATCTCTTGCCTTGTAACCATTAGAGCTTCCTTCTTGTTTCTCAGACGTTGGGGAACAGATACACAGTGGCACATAATTGCTTAGAAGAAGAATGTAAGATGGTGGGTTATAATCTAGGGAATATGTTCTCCCCTTCATGAGGGTGGGGTGAAGCAGCAGAGAATAAAATCCTGCTTGAGTAGCTGCAACACTATGGTTTTCTCTAGCTTTGCACGTGAGAGCTTTCCCCTTCCCTTTTGAACTCACTGAGATCGTTACAGACACAAAAGTTCTGGTGTTAAATCATAAATTTTAACATAGACCTTGAGGACAAATGGGAAACCCACTTCAAAAGAAAGCATCAAACTACATGTAGGATATTATCAGAAATAGAAATATTAAAGAAAATGGAAACAAAAATTTATAAGAAGCATAGTAAATGTAATGTTAATGTTACAAAAATTCTTAAAAAGAAATAATATAAGGTACACATTTAGAAGTAGTAGAGAAATATGGAAGGAAGGAAGAGGAATGAAGGGGAAAAAAGAAAAACAGACTGAGAGAAAGAGAGAAAATCTTAATGGAAATCGTATAATGTCAAGTAAGAGGTAGGAAGAGGATGCTTTGAGATAGGGTCTTATGTAGCCCAGGCCCCAACTTCCCAAGTGCTAGGATTATAGCCATGTATCATCATAACAGCTGAAGTAAATAATAATAATAATAATAATAATAATAATAATAATAATAATAAAGGAAATCAAAGGTAAATGTATAGTTTTCAAAGCTCTATAATGAAGATCTTCCATTGTAAGTGAACCTTAGTAGTTATCTCCAAACCCTTTGAATACAACAGTGGAGATGAGCACTCAGTAAAGTGACCTTGCAAAGAACTAAGAAAATATACCACCTGAATCTGATATCTAACCAAAATTTACTTAAATATGAGAACACATTAATATTCCATATCATATGTGTGCACACATACATTTTTTGTTTTGTTTTTCTTTTGTTTGTTTTTGTTTTTGTTTGTTTGTTTGTTTGTTTTTGAGGTCAGGTCTCACTCTGGCCCAGGCTGACCTGGAATTTCCTACCTAGTCCATAGGGTGGCCTTGAACTCACTGAGATCTCCACCTCCCGAGTACTGGGATTAAAGGCATACACCACCATGCCCAGCTCACATACATTCTTTTTTTTTTCTCTCTCTCTCTCTCTCTAAGAACACATATAGCAGAAAAAGCATCTGGAATTCAGACACAGACTACTTCATTAAAAACATTTCGGAAGAAGTAATAAAACAGGGGAAGGAAATTCAGGAGATGTTAGAGGAGAGCTAAGTATGCATAATTACTCAAAGAAATTAACCCGAAAAAAAAGATAAAATAAGGGCTGGAGAAATGGCTTAGCAGTAAAGAACTTGCCTGCAAAGCCTAAGGACCCAGGTTTGATTCCCCATGACCCATGTAAGCCAGATGCACAAGGTAGTGCATGCATCTGGAGTTCGTTTACAGTGGACAAAGGCCCTGATGCACCCATTCCCTTACTCCTCTCTTCCTTGAAATAAAAAAAGAAAAGAGGAAGGTAAGAGTTAATGGAGAAATATAATTAAAAGTCTGTTAAAAGCAAAAGTTTTTAAAAGATTAATAAAATAGAACAAACTTGAAAGAACTTAAAGACAAAGAGAACAAAAAAAGTTGACTGATCATTCTGAAGCTATACCTACTACATGTTTCTCGACATGGCTTTTAGCAAAATAAGCAATTTTAGAGGTAAGCAGAAACACCAGTGATGGCCAGGAGTTTAGAAGAGTGTGGGGAAGATAAATGAGGAAAGGAAAAACAGAACAAAACATTCTTAGGAAATAAACTATTCTGAAAGATACTGTAATGGTAGACACTTGACATTACTCTTTTACAAGTCCCTGCCCCACTTCCTAAAGGTTTCACACACTCCTGAAACAGCGCTGCCAGCTAGGAAACAGAGTTAAGACACACTGACTTGTATGGGGCCGTTCACTCAAACCATAACTTTACACCCTGGGCCACCATAGGCTCATGGCACTCTATAATGTAAAAATATATTTAGCTCTACTTTAAAAGTCCCCATAGAGGGGCTGGAGAGACAGCTTAGTGGTTAAGGCACTTGTCTGCAAAGCTTAAGGACCCAGGTCCAATTCCCCAGTATTCACATAAGCTAGGTGCACAAAGGGGCACATGTATCTGGAGTTTGTTTGCTGTGGCTGGAGGCCCTGGCATGCCCATTCTCTCTTTCTCTCTCTCTCTGTCTGTCTCTCACTTTCTCTCTCAAAATGGATAAATAAAATTAAAAAATCATTAAAAAAAAAAATAAGTCCCGGGCTGGAGAGATGGCTTAGCAGTTAAGCACTTGCCTGTGAAGCCTAAGGACCCCGGTTCGAGGCTGAACTCCCCAGGACCCACGTTAGCCAGATTCATAAGGGGGGTGCACGCATCTGGAGTTCGTCTGCAGTGGCTGGAGGCCCTGGCACACCCATTCTCTCTCTCTCTCTCTACCTGCCTCTTTCTCTGTCTGTCACTCTCAAATAAATGAATAAAAATATTAAAAAAAAAATAAGTCCCCATAGACTTATGGTTACAGTGTTGTTCCTAATTCTAGTTACTTCTGAGACTCAAGGCAGTTTCTCAAGCAGTCAGCCCCATATAATAAAATAAAATTTAAAAGTTACATACTTTCAACATGCATGGCACATAGAAAATGTCTTCATCGCAAAAGGGAAGACAGGAGGATAGTGGGGCAAAATCACAGTAAAGCAAGACCAAAACTAAGCAGCGCACGCCGCCAGCTGTGCAGCCCCATGTACAGTGCTTGTTACTCATGATAGCCTCTAAACCGACTGGAGTGACCCTACCCCCACATGCCTGCTGCCTGCAGCACACACTGACTTTCTTGGGCTGACTTCATGTAGTGTCTGCAGCTTTCTTCAGCAGATGTCCAACATTCCTATTATCTCTTCTATCCCATGGTCTCCACTAATACTGTTATACCATCTCAGCTTCATAAACAGCCCACTCAGGAGCTCCATGTAGGGAATCTGAGCCCGCTATTCATTGTCTGACCTCAGTGGCTCTGTGAAACTTGAGTGAAAACACCAATGACCCATCACTTTTGCATGTGTACATGTATAAAACCAGCACTACCTGGATAGCAACAATTCAGCCTTGTCCCTTTCTCATCACCATGGCAATGTCCTCAGCACACCCCAGGGGGCAATGGTCTAGCAAAGCACCCTTGAGGCTATATCATTTCAGTCTCTTTACAGATGCCCTCCTTTTAAATGAATGTGCAGTTTTTTATCAACCTTGAAAATAGGTATTTTGCACTCATAACACCTTTCCTATTGCCCCACTGCAGAATGCCATGTTTTCCTTTAATTAGCTAATTTCTTTAACAAATATCACCTCTTTATTGGAAGCACTTTCCACAATATTCAATTTGCTCATATTTCTTTCCTCACCAAACCCATATTTTTCACACCTTTCTCCTCCATTTTTTTGCTCAGAATCCTCACTGTTAAACTGTTTAAAGGTGGCAAGCAATGATCATGCCAAATTCAAATTTCATCCACAAAACAACTTAGTCCATTACTTTTGAATTAAGCCTTACACAAAATTTTAGAACACAGGCCAAATGTAGCCAGATGATTTACAAGAAGGAAGTACAAATGTCCTCTTACTGACCCCAAGAAGTCTTTGTTTCCCCCTTTGAGACCACCTGAGTACATATTCACTGTTTGGTCTTCTTCACACTCATGAATTTCCCATTAGGCTTTGCTTCCAACAGACTTGGGCCTCTCTAACCCACACAGCTCTAACCTTTTCCCAAACCCTCCCACAAACAAGTTCCAAAGGCCTAAGGCCCACGTGGTCAGCAGCAATGGTCCCACTTCTCAGCATCAATTTCCTATACGCTGTTACTTTTCACCCTACTGTGACCAAATACCTAAGAAGGAGCTAGCTAAGGAGCTAAGGGAGCAAGGATTCTATAACTCAAGTGTGAAGGGACAATCCCCCATGGCAGGGAAGGCATATCAGACTTCATGTGGAAAGGAATGTGTGGCTGAAATTCTTCATACTCAAAAGACTAGGAAGAGGGAGAAACAGAAGTGGAAACAGAGCCAGGCTAAACCCCCAAGCGCAGTGAACACTTCTTCCAACTAGGCCCTAATTTCTAAAAGTCTCAGTCTCTCAGAGCAGTGCCACCAGTTGAGGACCAAGTCCTTGAACAAATAAGCCAATTTGAGACATTTTTTATTTAAATCCTAACAAGGAGGGTCTGTGCAAAGGTTTGAGAGTAAGTGTATAAGAACTCTATCTCTACATGGCTTTCCTATAAAATTACTCTAAAATGAACTCTGCTTTTTTTTGACAGTTTTTTTATTAATGAATTTTATACTGAGTGAATACAGTCAAGTGGGTACCATTGTATTGTAAGCCTCCTCCATGTCATAACCCTTCCCCCTGACCCCTCCTTGTTGAGGTATATGGGTCATGCTTTATGGAGTCAGCCATCAGTTATGTGTAGGAGGAAATGTCTCCGAGTATCATGACGCAACGTGTAGCTCTGACATTCTTTTTGCCCCTCTTCCACAAAATTTCCCTGAGCCATGTTGGGTTCATTTTTGGTCTGCTTCAGTGATGAGGTGTTGGGAGCCTCAGTGTCTCTGGCTCTCTGATTAGGTAGGAGTTGATTGTTCTCTGTGTCTATCTCCGTTACCCTTGTGCTGGTACCCAGTTCACCAAGAAAATACCCTTGCCTGTTTTGACAATTATTATTAGTTTCAGCCAGGGCTTATTTAAGGTTTGATGCGGTGGTTATCTCCTTAGGAACTGTGTCTATCTGAATAAAAAATAAAAGCAGATTCTCCAATGAAGAGTAAAGTTGGCACCAGATAAGTGGGATAACCATCGTCTTTTTATAGAGAATTTAGTAGGTGTAGGCCCTCTTGTAACCCACAATTGGTGGTAGCTTGATAATGGAGAGCAGACTCATCTTTGGATATGGTTCTGACTTGTCTCCCAGCTCAAGCTATGGATCCCATTCCAATGAGCACATCAGTTAGCCAAATCAAGAGCAATTGGTTTCCCACCATGGCTGTGCACCACTATTGCATGAGTGAGCATCACAGCAGGTTATTTGCTGTTAGGTAGGTCAGACCATGAATTGCTTGGATAGATATTGGTCATTTTCCCCCAGTCGCCCATGTAGCACCTTCTGGCACTAGACACGCTGACTGTCTGGCGACTGACTCTCTTCCAGCTTCCAGACATATCACTCCATGTTATGTGTCCATTGCATATGGTGTTTTCAGCAGTAGGGTCTCACCACTAACCTTTGGTGGGTCATCAAGTACTCAGACAGAAATATGTCTTTCTTTTAGGATACCTGTAGGACTCTCTGATCAAAAGCGCATTGTGGATGATAGCCACCTGCTGGTACTGGGAGTTATAGGTCAGTTCCCACTAAGAGAAGGAGGAAAAAGATAACTAATATAAAAAAGTTATAGAGAAGAGAGAAAGAGAGAGAGGAACTGTAGAAGATTAAGGTCAGTCTTCATCGTACCCTCTCCAGTGTCTTGTGACTCAGGTGTTCCCTCTAAGGGCCTGGTGAAGGTTCAACCATTTGGTCTGCCTTTTAGGATGTAGAATTTTATGGTACCATGGCTGTTTGGGTCTAGATTTGTGTCCCCCACCCCCTCCTTTGTCATCCCCTCCCTCCCTACCGACCCTATTGTCTAGTTCTTGAAATGCTTGCTGGGTATGTTGGCATCTTGGGTAGATTCAGCTTAGGTGCTATAGATGAGTGAGACTATGTGGCGATTATCTTTCTGTGGTTGGGTAAATTCACTGAGAATGATCTGTTCCAGGTTCAACCATTTTTCTTCAAATTTTATTGTGTGATTTTTTTTTTCTTACTGCTGTGTAGAATTCCATTGTGTAGATATACCACATCTTAGTTATCCATTCTTCTAGTGATGGACATATGGGTTGATTGCAGCTCTTAGCTATTACGAATTGAACTGCTATAAACATAGTTGAGCAAATCCCTCTGGACTGAGGCTTGAAGATTTTAGGGTACATGCCCAGTAAGGGAGTAACTGGTAACTATCAGCTTTTTTAGGAGTCTCCATATTGCTTTCCAAAGTGGTTGTACCATCTTGCATTCCCACCAACAGTGGATGAGGGTTCCTATTTCTCCCCATCCTCACCAACATTTATTTTCATCTGATTTTTTGATGTTTGCTATCCTTACTGGGGTAAGGTGGAATGTCATAGGTATTTTAATTTGCATTTCCCTGATGATTAGATATGATGAAAATTTTCTTAAGTATGTGTTTGCCATTTGTATTTCTTCTTCTGTGAACTGCCTGTCCAGTTTTTTGCCCCATTTTGTGAGTGAGTTGTTTGACTTTTTATTGTTTAGGTTTTTGAGTTCTTTGTAGATTCTAGAGATTGGGCCTCTGTCAGTTGGCTATTCAGCAAATATATTCTCCCATTCTGTGGGTAATTTATTGGCTTTGCTTAGTGTACACTTGTCTGTGAAGAAACTCTTCAGCTTCATGTGATCCCATTGGTTGAGTGACTGTTTAAGATCCTGTACTACTGGGGTTTTGTTCAGGAAATCTTTTTCCATTCCTATATCATGGATAGTTCCTCCTATATTTTCTTCCAGTAGTAGCTGAGTTTTGGGTCTTATATTGAGGTCTTAGATCCATTTGGACTTGAGTGTTGTGCATGGTGAGATGTGTGGATCAAGTTTCAGTTTCTTGCATATGGTTATCAGTTTGTCCATAACCATTTGTTGAAGATGCTGAATTCTGGGTTTTTTTAATTTAACAACACACACACACACACACACACACACACACACACAGAGACACACAGAGAGAGAGAGGGGGGGGAGGAGAGAGAGAGAGCCAGTTATGTTGTCTTTAGTCCCAGCACTCAGATGGCTGATATAGGTGGATTTCTATGAGTCTGAGGCCAACCAGAGTTATAGGATAAGTTCCAAGTAAACCTGGACTAGAGACACTGCTTCAGTTTTTAATAAAAAGCACAGGATAAATGAGACTTCAATAAAATTCCATTCACTGGATGACTATCATATTATAGTTTTATTTTATCTATATGGATACACATTATATAACTATAAACAGTTTTAACTCATCTATTTTTCTAAAATTTCTATAATTCTAAGTACTTTTAGAACTGTTACTATGACCACAATCTAGTATTTTAAAATTTATTTTCATTGACAATTTTCACTCACATATATATTTTGATCATAATCCCTTACCATTACCTTCCCTTGACCCCACAAGCTTTCTTCCTTCCACTGAACCCCTTATTCTTCTCAACCAGTCCCTCTTCTACTTTTATGTCTTTTGTTATGTGTGTGGGTGTGACCTACTGACTTCAATTATTAGAGTTGCCTGCATGGACACATAGCACTTAGCAATGGCTTTACCACTGTAAAAATAATTTTAAAAAATGTATCCCACTATCCCAGCCACACTGCTAATAACTCCTCATGGAAGGTTATGACCTACATACCCTCCTCTATCATTAATGATAGAATGTTAATGGGCTTAGCATCATGTGGTCTCATGAGATTATAATAGTTACTGTGAGGTCATGAATTCAATGACCACTTCATATTTGGATGACAGCATTTTACAGCACTCCTTCCCATCCTCTGCGTTTGGCCTTTTTTCCAAGCCCTCTTCTACATGGTTCCCTAAGCTCAGTAGGTAGTGATGTAGATGACTTAGCTAGCACTAAGTACTCTATATTAGTCACTCATTCCCAGCACTCTGAGTTTTGAGTCTCCTTAAGCAATCACATCTGTAGAAAGAAGCTTCTCTAACCAAAGGCAAGAAGAGCTATAATCTATGAACACAGACATACATATTTAGCGGGCAATTTAATGAGCACACCACATATCCATTTAGCCATACAGTAGTAGTGTCTTACCTTTTAGGGCCTATCACCTCCCCACCCCCTGCAAGCCATGGTCTCTTGATTACATTTTCAGGACCAGTCCAGTTTGAGAACATTTTTATTACACTTCAAAATTCCCTTGAGCCTGTTTTCAGTTAGGAACCACTTATCCCCATCATAACAAAAGTAGTTGTTGATCTGCTTTCTGTCTCTATGAATTTGCATTGTATGAACATTTAGCATACAGAGACTCAGATAATGTTCTATCTTTTGTTCCTGTCTTCTTTCATTTTACTTTAACTTTTAGTATTTATTCATGTGGTTATTTTAGTATTTCAGTACTTTTTGTTGCTTAACAATAGTCTGTTGCATTGATGTGATTTTTTTTCATTCATCACTTAATGGATACTTAAACTATTTGGAACATTATAATTCTGTTAATTAGCATTTGAGGAAAAGTCTTCATGTAGATTTGTATTTTCTTTACTCTTCAGAAGGTTCCTACTATTGGAATTAAGGCACTGCCAAACTTTTTAACAATGTCATTGTATAATTTCATACTTCCACCATTGATTTTTAAGGTTTGTGATTTCATATATCCTCACTAACATTTTATATCTTTTATTATAAGTATCCTACTAGGTGTAAGTGATGTCTAATTGTGGTTGTAAATTGTACTTCTCTGTGACTGATGATGGTGAACGTGTTTTCATGTTGTGTCACCACTCCTGTAACAACTTTTCAATCTTCAGACTGGTTTTTATATTTATTTATTTGACAGAGAGAAATAGGCAGAGTGAGAGAGAAAGAGACAGAGAGAGAAAATGAGAGAGACAGAAACAATGGGCACACCAGGGCCTCCAGCTGCTGCAAATGAATCTAGGTGCATGTGCCACCTTGTGCATCTGGCTTGCATGAGTCCTGGGGAATCGAACCTGGGTCCTTTGGCCTTGAAGTCAAGCCTCTTAACCACTAAGCCATCTCTCCAGCCTCAGACTAGTTTTTAATTGCTCTGCTTGTTTTCCTATTGTTGATTTGAGAATTATTTGTATAATACTGGATACAGACCTTCATTGCATTTATGATCTTTGTCTTTTCAAATGTTTTGTAGAATCCAAATTTTTGTTATTGTAGTTGTTCATTTGCTCTCTTGATTTCACTGGTGCCATAGCTAAGAATCCCTTGCCCTAGGACACAAAAATTTGATGTAGTATTTTATTTTAATTGTTTATACTGTTATAGCATATGATCTTTTGTTATATCTTATAATCACTTTAATTTTGTGTATAGTGTGAAATAAGGGTCTAAGTGTGCATTGTATGTATACATCAAATCATCTGTCAAACAGATTTAGATATAGCTTTGGGGTTATTTTAATTTAAAAAAGAGAATTACTCACATGGAAGAAATAAGAGAAGACAGATGATTACATGAAACATGTAACTTACCATCAGTTAGTTTCACTAATGAATGGTAAGTTCACAAGCATATATGAGATTAATAAAAACAAAATAGTGAAGGAGTGATTCATTTGCCCATGAAGAGTATATGCTACAATTTTACCAAATTCAATCACTTGAACCTGAAGTCTGATCAAAACTAATAAGCAAGGACAAGGATACATTACTGTTGGAGCTGTTTTAAGGACTATTATGGCAAATGTGGAAGGACCAAATGGATTCATTTCAAACTTATTTTTATTGTGCAGGTGATGGAATCCAGGACCCTGAGCATGACAGACAATCATTGAACCACTGAGCTACATCCCTAACCCAGAAATTCATTTCAGAATAAATATCTACAACATAAATTTCTGAATTCACATTAGTTTCAGAAAATAGGTATACCGAAGATATTCTCTGAGTCCCTGTATACTTGTCTTACTGAACCAGCTCTATTGAAAATATTGAAAGAAAAAGTTATGCTTTTCTTCTCTGCTCTATTAGTTTCACCAATACTCAATTTGATCCCAACTTGAAGAATAGTCAGTGAGCTTGCTGAAACGCTCATCAGACATTTGATAACTCCTCAGTGAGAAGGTTATCACACTTATAGCATGGCAGCCAAGACGCCATCTGAACTGGCCTGTACTCCACTGTCCAGACATCACTACTCTTCACATGTCTCCTCTCACTTCCCATGTCAGTCAGTGCTTGCCTATAGAAATAAGCATTAGTCATACCTTTTAAGAACCTGAAAAAGAAGGGAGATAACTGAGTCTGCAAAGTGCTTTCTCTGCAAGATTGAGGACCTGAGCTTGATCTCCAGAACCAATGTTTTGTTTTGTTTTATAAACAAGCCAGATACAATGGTGCTCACTTGTAATCCCAGTGGTATGGAGGAAGAGTGAGACATATTCTTAGGGCTGATTGACCAAGTTGTCTAACCTGTTTGAGTTCTAGACCAATTAGACACCCTTGTAAATTAATAAAAGCAAATATGGCTGAAGGGATAACACCAAACTGTGTCTAGGTCTGCACATACAGATACACATGTGCATGTACATAAACACAAGATATTAGAAAAGTCCTAGAAATAGGCATTGTCTCCAATAAGAGAACCTCAACAGTTCTCTTATTTGTTCACCCTTAACATAGAAACTTTAAAATGCTCAGCAACTGGCATACTATTTGACACATGGTAGATACGATAGATATCATGGATGATCACCTGACTTTCTTGGGTCTCTGTTCTCATTTCCATGGCCCATGTGACTCATAAGAGGTGGAACAGATTTTCAAGTCAGAGGGTTAAGTTTAACTGTAAGACATTTAGTACATTAGATATTATTCTGGTGATTCATTTGGGTCTAGATGGGCATGTGACTTGTTCCAAACAGACTAAAAGGAAATAGTTCATGACAGAATAAAGCACAGACTCTTATTTTTGCCCACAATTTGTGAGCAAGGAAGTGTGCTGTCCCTGTAGCCACTGGCAGCCTCATTATAAGGAGCCATCCAACAGAGCAATGAGAAGGAAAGAAAATGGGCTATTAAGTAGCTCAGCATCAAAATCTGCACTGCATCTAAATTTGAGACTTCATGAGATAATAAATTTTCCAATTTGTAAAGCAAATTTGTTAGTGTTTTATTACCTATAGCCAACTGATCCTGTTAGCTTGTGTTAAATGAATGCTGACAGGATATACAACAGGATTGTCCTGGTTACTTTAACCATAGAGTCCTATGCCCTGCAAGTCATATAAATTTAGTTATTTTTATTTTATTATATTTATTATTTTTTATTATTTTATTATTATTATACTTATTATTATTTTATTTTAGTGTCTTTTGCATTTTCTATTTTTTGTTGAAAATCGTTTTCATAGATAAATTCTAATTGCACAAGTTGGAGTGCTGTTTATGTTTTTCTTTCTGTCATCTCCGAGGCAGGAAGACACCTTGATACCTACTCAGTGATATTTTAGATTGTTGAAGATAAGGAACTATTCTTTAAGATAAGAAACTGTTGCAGTCAGGTTCACATTGCTGGTAGAAATCACTTGGCCAAGAGAAGCTTGTGAGAAAAAGGGATTTATTTTGGCTTACAGGCTTGAGGGGAAGCTCCATGATGGCAGGGGGAAACAATAGCATGAGCAGAGGGTGGACATCAACCCCTGGCCAACATAAGGTGGACAACAGCAACAGGAGAGTGTGCCAAACATTGGCATGGGAAACTGGCTATAACACCCATAAGCCCCCCACCCCCAACAATACACTTTCTCCAGCAGGTGTAATTCCCAAATCTCCATCAGCTGGGAACCGAGCATTCAGAACTCCTAAGTTTATGGGGAACACCTGAATCAAACCTCCACATTCCACCCCTACCCCCATAAACTGATATCCATACATGATATAAAATACAATTCATTCAGTACAACTTTTAGAGTCCCCATAGTTTTTATCAATTCCAATTGTGTTCATACATCCCGATAGTCCAAGATCTTTTAACTGAGCCATAATACCAGAAAAAAAAATAAAAAACCAAAACACATAATGGCACAGGATAAACATTCACACTGCAAAAGATGGCATTGGGCATAGCAAAGAACTATTCAACCAGTACAAGATTTAAAACAACCAGGGTAGACATCAAACTCTGTAGCTTAAAGTCCAACAACTTTAGCCAGTGACAAATCTCCAAGTCCGCTGATTTTAACCAGCACCAAGTCTCTGGAATTCCAATTCTGCCCCTCCAGCTAGGCTACTCACAGTCCTGAAAAACTTCATCAGGGCTGGCAGCTTTCCTTAGCAACCATCTCATGGTCCTGATATCTCCACTGGGTCTCCACTGAAATCCACGGTTCATCCTCATGGCCCCATGGGATCTCCATGCAGGCATCCAGAAAACCTGCTTCACTGCCCATGGCCATTTCCAAAACATAAGACCATGTTGCAAACTCAATGACCCTCACTTTCCTGCATTTCTTATACTCCACAATACCAGGTAGAGTGCCAATTTGTTTAATCCAGGGGGTAAAAAATAAGACTTTGAAGAACAGAACACTCATTGAGCTCTCAGGCCCCTTCAAAAGAATCTATATTTTTCCTGTTGCCCCAGTGCAGATCAGCTGGCTCAATTTCAAAGGTTGTAATCTCTCAATTGCAGCTGAATGGGCAACAGCTCACCCAAAGATTTTTCTTTCTGTGCCATATCCATCTGCTCACTCCAGTTCATTTCTACAATAAGAAACTTTGCACAACTTCTCAGGACATGGGCATAATAGCAAGCTACTCACACAAACTGCTATCCCAGTCCAAGCAAAATTTTCTCACCCTCATAGAACAAACCTCATAGTCCATAGTTCTTACTGCATTCAGGTCTTGCAGCTCAGACCAGAATAGTGAATCAAGCTGTACTTACAGCACTACAAGGCGTCTCTTAGGCCATGGTTTAAAATCCTTCCACATTCCTCTTGAAAATCAGCTCCAAAAGGCCAGAGCCACACAGTCAGGTGTCTGGAAGCAATCCCACTCCTCGGTACCACTTTACTGATACAGTCAGGTTTGCATTGCTGGTAGAAATCACCAGACCAGGGCTGGAGAGATGGCTTAGTGGTTAAGCGCTTGCCTATGAAGCCTAAGGAACCTGGTTCGAGGCTCGATTCCCCAAGACTCACGTTAGCCAGATGCACCAGGGGGCGCACACGTCTGGAGTTCATTTGCAGTGGCTGGAGGCCCTGGCACGTCCATTTTCTCTCTCTCTTCTCTATCTCTCTTTCTGCCTCTTACTCTCTCTGTCACACTCAAATAAATAAGAATAAACAAAAAATAGTTTAGAACTCACCTGACCAAGAGCAGCTTGTGGGATAAAGAGGTTGCTTTTGGCTTACAGCCTCAAGGGAAGCTCCACGATGGCAGGAGAAAATGATGGCATGAGCATAGGGTGAACATCACCCCCTGGCCAACATAAGGAAGACAACAGCAACAGGATAGTGTGCCAACACTGGCATGAGGAAACTGGCTATATCACCCATAACCCCACCCCAACAATAAGCTGCCTCCAGCAGGTGTTAATTCCCAAATTTCCATTAGCTGGGAACCCAGCATTCAGAACACCTAAGTTTATGGGGGACACCTGAATCAAACCACCACAGGAACTGTGGTGGGCCCCTATTCTTCACTTTTCTGCCTTGTGCACTGTTACTGGATAGTACCCATTCTATAATTTCTTAGAGGTATGAAGGAGGTAGATAATTTGTGACTTCACTCTTTACCATCTCAAGCCAAAATGAGGGCTATTCTATTGTGACAGAGAAGGCTGCACATTACTTGGCAAAACTGGAGGTTGGCTGGATAGAGCCTGAAGTTATCCCTAGGGATAAGATAGACGTTCTCTGTGGGGAATGAATACTAAGGTGTACTGTTGGTGAACTGTGGTAGACACAATGACACATGTTTAGCAAATCACACTTCTTTCCCCTGTCTCTGGACTGTTTATTTGCAGACAAATTGCAGGTCATGTAACTCACTCTGGACAAAGGAATGAGAGCTTATATGACAGAAGCCACACCATCTGGTCCTTGTCACAATTCCACATGATGACTTACTCTTACATAGACGGGCCTGAAAAATGGATGTATCAGAGGACAATATCCCCAAGAAAGGCAATTCTAGGAGAGAAGCACCACCTCCTTCAGACTGAAATATGAACACACACACAGAGCTCTCATTTAATTAAGCTACTAAGATGCTTAAGGTGTTTTCTTAAAGCAGTTAGACAAAATAGTGCTCAGTAAGTGCTTGAGGATGGAGTGTACTGGCTTATATCAGATATCATTTCCATAGTAACTTCTGCCAAAGCAAAATAAAAGATAAAATTGAACTGACTTATATTTAAGATTGTATATTCTGCCCATTGTGTCCATCATATATCTGGGCTTATTCATCCCTAAATGCTGAACTTTTAACAAATGCCTGGGACAATGCATGTGCTTAATAAACAATGAATCCATTTTTTACTTAACAAAAGCTATCAGCTACATCAATGCTAGGAGTTTTATAGTCTTCCTAGTGCCTAGTTTTAGATAAAGATGCATGTTATAGAACTATATTTAATTTTGTTTTTGTCATGTTTTATTGTTCTTCAACCTACACCCATTCATTATTACTGCAGTATAATCAGAAAAAAAGGTTTATCTTCAGAGAATGTAAATGAATAGTGGACATTTAGAAGAAGGCACAAACACAATATCAAATTAGAACTGAAATAACAAAACAAATACTAAAGAAATCATGCAGCATATTCTGAAACATTAGCTATAATAATGGTCATTATAAAAGGATTCTATCAGGAAACAATTCAAGCAAATGCATACAATTACAGGAAAAATCAACATGGCATTTCTCCTCTCTTCACTTATAGCAAAATAAAATGTTTTGAGCTATTTTAAGCTCCTAGAAAATTAGTTTCTATCACCTAGAAACAGAACATCTGATTTAACACTGTGATCCTTAATGGACTGGAGTAAAATACACAGTGCTGTTTCACCAAAACAGGAATTAGGGAAGGTTTACAGTCTCTGTTTTGCCATGTGAGAGGCAAGTGGGAAACAACAGTAAAGGAGAGCAAGAGACCCAGAGGGATACAGGACCTGGTAGACCAGAACTTTAATTTAGTATCATATCCAGCCACTCAGCCTCTTACTCCACAGGGAGTATTTATCTTTAAGTTTTGTGGGGAAGCGTGTACATGGCACATAGGAATTAATTAATTTTATGCTTTAGAGTCCAACCTAATCAGATTATGAATCACCCTCTCAGACAGCATCTCTTATAATCATGGCATCTCTAAGAGGCAAATTTATAGATTAGGTTATTGATTAAATGTGAGGAGAGGGAGAGACATAAAGCGAAGACAGACTGCCAGGGTTCTGCATGAACAAGAGGGTAGCTAATGGTGCCATTTATTGTGGTGGACCACACACTCTAATATGTGTAAGAATCACCTAAAGGGCATTTAACTACTGTGAATCCTTGGCCCACTTCCTAAAATTACGGCTCATTATTAGGTTTATAAAAAGAAGTCCTGGAATTTGAATGTTTCTAAAAGCCCCTGGATGATACCAGTGTGAATGGGAAGAGAATGACCTTCATTGCTATTTATTAATAACACCAGGAAAAGAAATGGATTTGAGGAAAGGACCCAGTTTTAGTTTTTTCTTGTTACTGTTACCAAATATTCAATGTAATGGAGGAAGGGCTTATTTTGGCTTATATTTTGAAGGGATACAGTCCATCACTGTGAGGCAGGCATGACAGCAGAGTGGGAGGCAGCTGGTCACATTGTGTCAGCAGTAAGGAAATAGAAACAGATGAATTCTCATGTTCCCCCTGCTTTTCCTGTTTTGTTCAGTCCAGGACCTCAGGTAATGGAATGATGCCACCCACATTCAGGGTAGGTGTTCCACCTCAGTTTCACATTTCTAGAAACACCATCACAGACACACAAAAGGTTTGCCTCCAAGGTGAACCTCAATTCCATTAAGGTGACAACAAAGATTAATCATCACAGGTCCTACTGTTTTAGCTTTTGCTGATGTGAACCTGAATTAGATTTTTCTCTGTTTCGAAGCTAATGCCAGAAAATGTAAACTGAGAAGTACACAATCAGAATACTGAAAGATCCCTAAATCATTACCAAAGCTATAGGAATTCAGAAACTATGTAGGCTAAGATAAAGATACTCCAAAAAGCGATGCCTTCCAAGCATAGGGAAGGACACAGCTGGAATAAACATAAAATATAATAAGACTTGGGCCAGGTGAGTAAGTGCTCATCACAGACAGCAGTACTTGGGGCCATACTTGAGGTGGGTGAGAAAGTGCTGATCATGGCTGTGTTTGGAGCTGCACTAGGGGAGGACCTAACAACTTCTCCAAGCTTGGAGATCACACACAAGACTAGAATACCTAAACCACCAAGCCTGTGACTACAGTCCTAGAACCCACACAGTATTGGGGCTGACTGCATAGCAAGGGCCAGTTGTGGGGCAAAGCAAGGAAGTCATCCTGAAGTGAGTGTACTTTCCTGCCGGCCTATCTGCAACTGTTAACTGACAGCAACCACACTGTGCCAGTTCAGAGCAACCTGCCTATCAGGTCTGGTGCATCAGCCCTTCCGCCCACAGGTCCCCAGTGCAGATCACACTCCAAAGTCCTCAGTAGCAAATAACATTGGGAGAAAACAGCACTGTTGGGACAGCAAGCCAAGCAGGCGAAGGCCACACTCTGACTCCCCTGGAGGTGGCACACATAAAAAGGAGTGGGGAGAGGTTGTCTGCCTGGTTGGACTCTAGGTCACTCATCTCAAGCAAGCAGGCAGCCAATCTCTCCACTCTGCCCCCAGACCTGATGATACAATTCAGGGGTCACAAGAGGAATAAATACTGCTCTCACAATACAACAAGAGGTCAAACTAGACATGGGAAAACCCCAAGGCAAAGCAAACAATGGAAGACATCAAATCAACAGATTACCACCCAAAATGCCTAGCCTATTAATGGACGCCTCCAGTGAAAACAAAGAGGATGCTCCAGATATAGAATCCTGCAATTTAGGCATGCTAAACATAATAACATTAATGAGACTATGAACCAATGAATGGTGCAATTGGAAGGAAATCATAAAAGACTTAATAATCACACTTCCAGGCAAGATGGCGAGCACATAACCGCACTGGAGATCCGGAGTGAAATCAGGCAAGGACTACAGGACTCCAGCACTAGTAGGTCCAAAGCAGACTTGTACTGGGTGACTGCGGGACTGCATACTTGGGAATCTGCTGATTTGTACGCTCTCAGGAACCATACTCGCTCTCACACCTGGGAGGTCCGGTGTCTGAGGTCAGTCAGGCAGGGCAGTCCGTTGATTGACCTTTCCCCACAGCTCCTGCATTCAGATGGGGTAACAAACCACTGAGTGGATACACAAAGAGCAGGCGAAATGCCCCACCCTCCACTAACCCAAGATTGTCCAGAGGTTCCTTTACACCCTGTGCCTTCCCCTGCCAAAGCACACTGGACTAGGTCTCCCCACACCACACCATGACTTGCGCCTTCCCATGCTCCTTGGCAGAGGGCCCCTCAGGCTCACTGCCACCCATGTCACCCCACACATGTCTCTGAGGGCTCCACAGGATCAGCACTTCCCAGTGCTATCCTGCACCAGCCCAGGGCCCATCATGCCCCCTGATGATCCATGTGTGTCCTGGAGGGCCCCACACCCCACAGTGTCCCACGTGGCCCAGAAGGCCCCCACAAGTAGCACCTTCTTGAGCCAACATAAACATTTCCCAGAGGGCCCCCATGCCCCTGCACAATGTCGTGCTACCCCGTGTCACACCAAGCCATTTCAGGCACCCCTGAGAATCCCTAACCACACTAAATGAGGAAAACTCAGAGTTCCCATTAGTCAGGAACAAGATAGGGGTGACCATTCTCACCACTGCTCTTCAACATAGCTCTAGAAGCCCTAGCCCAAACAATAAGACAAGAGAAAGAAATATAAGGGATACAAACTGGAAAGGAAGAACTCAAACTAACCATAATTGCAGATGATATGATTTTATATATAATTGAACAAAAAGACTCCACCAAAAACCTTGTAGAGGTAATGAATTCTTTCAGTAAAGTGACAGGATTCAAAATCAACAGAAAAAACACTGGCATTTCTACACACTAAAGACATGGATAAAAATATCAGTAAGACTGCTCCCTTTTCAATATCCACAAAAAATGAAATAAAATACATTGGAATATCACTAACCAAGGAAATGAAAGATGTATACAATGAAAACATAAAAATGCTGAAGAAAGAAATTGAGGAGGATAAAAGAAGATGGAACTCTTCATGAATGAAAAGAATTAACATTGTAAAAATGATATTCTACCCAATGAAATTTACACATTCAATGTAAAACCTATAAAAATTTCAGCAACTTTCTTTACAATTATAGAAAAAATAGTCTCAAAAGGCATATGGACCTACAGAAGGCCTCAGAGCCTCGGATACCTAAAACTATCCACATAAAAAAAAAAAAAAACACTTCAGGTATCACCATACCTGATTTCAAATTATGCTACAAAGTGAAAGTAATAAAAACAACATGGAACTGGCACAAAAACAGGCATACAGATCAATAGAACAGAACAGAAGATCCAGGCCTTATTCCAAGCAACTACACCTACCTGATCTTTGACAATGCACATTGGAGAAACACATTTTCAACAAATGGTCCTGGAAAAGTTGAGTAACCACATCTAGAAAAATAAAACTAGACCCACTCTTCTCCATGCACAAAAATCAACTCCAAATGGATTAAAAACCTCAATATAAGACCTGAAAATCTAAAACATTGGGGGTAGAGAAAACTCTCCAAGATATAGAGCAGGGGAAAGACTTCCTGAATAGGAACCCAGTAGCTCATGAAATTAAACAAACACTACTAGTGGGATATCATGAAACTAAAAAGCTTTTGTACAAGCATACCATAAACAGAGCCAACAGACAACCCACAGTGTGGTAAAAAATCTTCACTATGTGTACTTCCAAAAGAGGTCTAATATCTAGAATTGACAAGGAAGTCAAAACACTAAGCAATAAAAATACCAAACAATCAAGCCAGGCATGGTGGCACATGACTTTACTCCTGGCACTTGAAAGGCAGAGATAGTAGGATCACTGTGAGTTCAAGGCCACTCTGAGAGTACATAATGAATTCCAGGTCAGCCTGAGTTAGAGTGAGACCCTACCTCAAAAAAACAGAGAAAAAAATTAAACATCCACTCAAAAAAATGGGACAAAACTAAACAGAGAATTCTCAAAGAAGTAAATATAAATGGCCAGTACTCATTTAAGGAAATGTTCAACATCTTTAGTCATCAGGAAAGTGCAAATAAAAACAACCTTTAGATTTCACCTCAACCATGTTTATTGCAGCTCTATTCACAATAGCTAATGTCATCCTAAATGAGGTCTCACAGACCAAGAAAATGTCACATGTTTTCTCTCATATGTGGCTCCTAAACTGGACCAGAGGAAGAGGAGTATGAAAGCGAGTAAGCATTAGGGCTTTGGGCATGTAACTAGAATGAGACCTGGAAAGAGAGGAACTAGGGAAAGGAGAGGATAGGATACGAAACAAACCAGTCAATGAAAAGAATATAGAAGTGAGAGGTGGAGGGGTTCCAGGAAAGGGAGGGTAGAGAAGGGAACTATGCAAAAATCAACGACTAAGGCATTCAGCACAAGAGGAACTTTCTTCCTGGAAACTAGTACATGAGATAGAACTCCTAGTTAAAGGAGGTGGACAGACCAGACTGAAATTCCCAGTAGAATGTGGAGAAAGCTTAATCCTTAAACCATGGGCTCTGGCTTGTGGATCCCAGGGCCAGGTCTGGGTTAACTCCCACAGCAAGCAGTTGGCCAGGGTGACCTGTGTGATTTGGCAAAGCAATGCAGGCCTTTACCAAGCACTTGATTACTAGACAGAACTAAAAGATAAGACCCTATTGCTGAAGACATCACAGGCTGCTATCTCAGACCACAAAAAGATAACATGAGAACTGAGAGGAAAGCCAGTCCTCGAGTGGCTTGCCTTATGGTACTGGAAAGTTATATGGGACCTGGTGGGTGTCAATGGTCACCAACAGTATAAATAAGCAGGAAAGCCTATAAGCCATGCAATACAAAAGCAGGGCAAGGACTAGACACTTGTGCAATAGTGGCACACAGCCTTTGTGGGTAACCAACCGCCTTCCAATTGGACATGAGGCCTGCTCAGTGGGAGAGAATTCATAACCCATACTGAGGTCCAAATATACACCCCATGTTCAGGAAAATCAGACTACCCAGAAAGAAGTCCCCAGTGCCCCCTGTACAAGTTGAGTGGGCAGCCTCACCACACTGTCTCTCAAACTCCTAGGTATGCCCCCTTTAATCAAAGCTGCTCTCACCCTTGGTTAAAAAATCTTTTATCTTACACGTGGCAAAGAATGGTGGGGAGATCCAAGATCCATGAATACAAGAAAAGACAGCTGAATGCTGGCAATGAGATGTGGCACCTGTACCTCATCTACCAGGATCCAGAAGAACTGGCAGAGGAAGTAGTGACATGAATATAGCGCCCAATGCTGGTCCAACACCCATGTGCCAGAGAATAGCAAAAACAGAGCCCAAACACATCATAACAGAAATACAAAGGCTACAGAAAAGTCAACACCAACCAATAACACACCTATCAAGGCTCAGGTACTGTTGCAGAAAAGTGGATGGGAAGATTGTAAGAGCCACAAGGGGTAGGGGGGGGGTAGGAACACTCTGAAGCACAGCTCCCTGGAGGACAGAGGCTCTAATTACCCCACAGTGAACACCAATAAGCCTTGAGAAGAGCTGCAGGGAAATACTACAACCTATGTTAAAAAATTGTGTGTGTGTGTGTGTGTGTGTGTGTGTGTGTGTGTGTGTGTAAAATAAAGCAGCCTGTAGGGACATGAGTTGAGTACTGCCAATATCCATAGTAATCCACTCCTTAATATCTACACTATGTAGTTTATAATATTTTCTGTTCTTTAAATTCTTACCATACCTGTATGCTTGCAGAGTATCTCAGTCCATTTTCTGCAGCTTTCCCAGAACACTGCAGACTAGGTGATCTATAAATAATAAAAAGTATTTGGCTCATAGCTCTGGAAGATGAAAAGTCAGTGATCAAGGCGATGGCATCTGGTGAGGGCCTTCTACTTGTATCATTCCATGCCAAAAGTAGAAATGAGCACAGGCAAGTCACAGAGAGAAAGCTAAGCAGAACTCATCCTTTTCCCAAAACCTACTCCTGTGCCAAGGGCATTCATGGGAGCAGAATCCTCAAAGCCTAATCATGTCATAGGGCTCTACTTCTTAGTACTGACACAGTGACAGTGAAATTTCAGTTTGAGTTTGGAGAGGCATTCAAAGCATAATACAAAGAATAAAGGCAGTGCTATGCGGCACAGAGGAGAGGAGCACACAAAAATAAAAATACACGTGATGGCTACCCATATGAAGATGGCTAGAAAACAAGGGCAGTAACTTGTAAAAAGTAAGTTAGAAAATCCCAGGAGAGAAAGTAGAATGGAGCCAAGTTAAGGGGGCCCTTAGCATATATTAGTAACCAGACATGACGATAAAAAGGACCACGTTGGCCTTGCCATTGTCATTGATTTTTAGAGTTCTGAGAGATAAAGATTAATCATTTCATTTTAAATATTTGAAGACAGTATCCTTAAAAGAACTATAAAAAATGTGATCTTTAAATATCTTTCTAGAGGCAAAATACTCCTCAATGTCCAGATAAGTATAACTTTAGCAATGTTCTCAATTTAACAAAGTGCTAGAAATACATAGAAGCCACACAGGAGGCACTGATCTATTTCCCTCTTTGGGACATAAGAAAATTGAACAAATTATGACACACTATTAGTAGCCACCAGAGAACAACTTTGACTCAAATTCAAAGAATATGCCTATAATTTCTTCATACTGAGTCATTCCTTATCAATTTCTTTTTTAATGGCTCCAGTACAATTACATTCATTTTGGCAGTAAGATGCTTCATTAGCATACCACTACTTTTATTGAATGCTAAAACCAAAAGGATGAGGAGACGTTGTATCAAGGAAAAAAAAATAGAATGTTTAGCTCACTAGCAACTTGCTACAAAAATCTGTCCATATTTAACATATCCTTGTGTCAAAGTTCTATCTTCAAATCACACACTGTAGTTCTCCTTCAAATTAATAGACTAAGTGATTGATGATTATCCTTTTTAAAGTGACCAAAACTGTATACATTTGTTTTGCCAGAGTGCATGTCAAATAGTAGATTTTAATAATAATGCAAATAAATGGTTGGAATTTTCTTTTACCCTTGGAAACCAGGAACTTGGTGTTTTAACGAGTTAAATGGAATAGGAAACACTCATTCATTGGAGAGCAGGTTCTATGTAATTACTTACAGTCCCTGGCATTCACACACTCATTACTTAGAATATGATACTCTTTATGAAGATGTGTAAATTCTCTGGGCATGAGTCCATTTTTTTAAATCTAGTTTCTCTGAAACAAAGAAGTGCCTGAGGCAGAAAGCTGTAAAAAAAAAAAAAATCAAAACAGCTGACTGCAGAGACAGCTACCTGTGGAGAAGCAAGCATCCTAAAAGTTTTCAAGGCAAAAGGCAACAGGACACCAAGCTGTATACACTCTAAGGAGCTGCAGAGTTTAAAGTGAGAAATGAGGAGAATTCAGATAAAATGGGCAGCAAGTACACTTAATGTGTGAAAGCCCCTGGAGATGCCATGAAGGAAAATAATGTTTTTCCATGGAAATATTATGGGTGTGTTTAGAACCTTCATGGTTGATGTAGACGTGCATGTTTAGCCTTGTTCAAGAGCACAAAACTGGTGCTCTCCTTTTAAAATCATTTCCTATTCATTGGGATAATACTTAGAACAGCTTGTAATTGCATTTCCATTTAAAAGATTGTCATTTAGATAGGACTCAGGGGAGGAGACAAGATGTGCACTCATATTTGATGGAAAACCTGGGTCAATAACAAGTTCTTGCCATGGATGACTCCTACTCTTCCAAGGAATAAGACAGAGCAAATTTTATGGCACCATATGAAGCTTCAAACTGGTGTTTGTCTGTGTGCACTAACAAAATAACCTCACAGAACTTTCCCTTGCATTTTCTGTTGGCTGTGATTCAATAGAGATATAGATTCATTTCTGTTTATCAATCTTGATTTTCATACATGCTTATAAGGCTCTAGTTAGATAAGTCATTAAGTTATTCATGAGAAAGGAAATGTGAACATCTATATCTTTCTGTATCCTTCATTCACTGTGACATTTACAATTGCCACAAAGGATAGTCTACTCATGAAAGACCAGCCATGCTCCCTGTTGCTTTGTGCATTCTTTCTAACTAAGCCCTTGATTTGCTATTGTGGTCCTAGCGAAATCAAAAATGGTCATTATAGTACCACTAATGTCAGAATTAATCACATGTACTTATGCTGAGAACAAAAGTTGAGTCAGTATGAGTCATCTATCATCATAATACTATTGCAGAACAAACTTCCAGAGAACTCTGTGTCTTCTGCCACAAGTGGACATGAATCACCAATCTTAATTTAGATGAAATGAGCAACTCTGGTCCAAGCTATTAACCCAAGTTGTATTCTTCTCTGTATCTTGGATTCAGGTCTCCCTACCTGTCTTCATCCTGAGTGTCAATATGCAAGGGAAGGTGGAAAAGGTGCAAAAGGGCAAACACAACATTGAAAATGTTCTCCTGCCTTCACTAATGCCATGCTGTCTTCCAAATCAGAGGGTATACCCAAACTCTGAAGGGGAGAACTGAAGGAACCCCAGGAGGGGGACCCCACGCTCTGCCCGGATATGGCGACACCCCAAATCACTCATGAGAAGCGGTCTTGATGCAAACTGCAAGAGGATTTTATTCCAAGCGCGCTGGGGCCCACAGTCATACACCACACAGGGGTAGAGGACTGCAGAGCCCCAAATGCAGGAACGGGACAGTTTTTATAGGGTTTCTAACAAAGCCTGTGCATTAGACCAATCATTTTTTTAATATCAGGAGCCCGCGGGGTGCGAGCCAGTCAGTTTGTGCCACTCCATAGTTTCTAAGCCAATTAGTTTAATTTGTTCAAGTCCCTCATGGACCAATCAGTCTCTTATGACCTTGGTGGTCAGCATTTGCGCAGGTCCTTGGGTGGGGGTAGCAGAGTGTTGTATCAGTCTCCTATGACCTTGGAGGTCTGAGGCAGGCTGCTACAGCTTATGGTGCAGGCTATTTACAGAAACCAAATAAGTGGTTTACTTTATTACTCATTTCCCATCCTTGAGGGCTATCTCATGCCCTTTTTACCTAGTTTTATATTAGGAGCGGGCTCTGATATAATGAGAAGAGGGATTCTTTACTTGCTTTCAACAGAGAGTAAAGCCTGGAGTTTGAGGTATGCAGGGGCCCACTTAAGCTCCCTTTGGAGCATGATAGTATTTCTGGGCTTCTGAATTCTTGGGCCTTTCAGAACAAGTTGACATGTGAGTTTTTATAACAAACCAAAGGAGAGGTAAAAGATTGGTGACAATAATTAGCCTACCAGAGAACACCTGCATGAAGTTATTCAACATTGTTTTAAATTGCCTTGAAGAGTTGGGACTAATTTTCCCCTACTCACAAAAATAAAAATAAGGCACACAAAGGCTGAAACACAGAGACACATTTGATATGACAATTATTATATGGGAAGTGTGAGGTATAAACCTAAGTACATCTAGTTCCTAAATGTATTGCCTTCTCTAATCATGATTGTGAGAGGGGGGTACAGTGAGGGTGACTGGACCTCAGAAAGTAAGAAAAGGGCAGAAAAGTCTGTACTAGCTAGAAATCAAAGTTGATCTGACTTAGTATCTCTTGCCTAGTTCCCTAAACCTGTTTTTCCACAATCAGGACTACTCCTGGGAGGGAGGTCTTTCATAGGAGTTAAACATTGTGGTTGGTCATGTTCAGTACCTGGAACTTGCTGTTAGGTCTAGCCTCTTCCTCAGACAGGCCCTAGTCCTAACCAATCAGCTATCTCTGGTTCATCTGAACAGGAAGACAGTCCATCACTATAAGGCTATGAATACCTTTGTAAGGGGAGGGCATGCTCTCTGACCACTTGGGAATTTCCAGCCATGGGTGAGTTTTTCCCTCTGCTGGGTTTGGGCCAAGCCAAGCTGGGAGGATACCCTAGCCCTTACTCTCTTCACGGGTTCTTTATCTCCACCAGCTCCCCTCATGGGAGGAGCTCCCTGAATTTTCTTTTCTGACCTTTCTTTCTCCAGTTTTCCAGGCCCTCCACATGGATCTCTAGCCATGTGGGTGCATTCCCTCAATAAATATAAAAATTTAATAATTATTCTTCTCAGTCTTTTTATTCAATTATTTGATTAAAATTAGAAACACACTTAGGATTTGGGGCTCAAAGGCTGCCCTGGTCCCTAAGCATCCCATTACAATAGTTCTCTAAGAAGACAGTAGATACAATATTTCTATTGGATTTCACATTTTATGCAACATTTTCATTTTTATGTTCTCACAGATAAAATGAAGACAAATTTCAACATTCATAACATTTTTTCTTTAATTTTATTTCTACATTATTTAGCCATTCCTAGTCATATTACTAAGTTACTAACTTGGCTCATTCCAAAATTAATTGTACATATAAGCTACTTTGGCAACTTTTCAACACCCAGACCCTTTATTTTCTATGAAAATAAAAATTAAAGAGGTAGGATCTGTGTTTAGAAAAATCAGGTTACTGTCTGATACTACTGTAAACAAACAATGACTGTTTTACAACTCAAAGTCACTGGGGTTATATCTTTAAAAAAAAATATATATCCTAAGCACCTGCTGTATACCAATAACATCACATTAACTCTACTTGGCACAATGAGGTGCATGTCACCAAATTTATATTCCCGATGAGGAAATGGAGTGTACAGAAAATTATGTATCATCATCAAAATTAGACTGAGACTTCTACATGCATCTGTGGTCTGATAATAACTAGCCAGTGTGAATTAACTTCTAGTTGTTGCTATTATTTTCTCCTATACTCCTCATAAATTTACACCCCCACCCCTTTAAGAACAGAAATTTGTAGTGTTTAGTTATTTCTATAGAGCATTTGAAGAGATGGACGTCTAAATGTACAGAAACACATTTCATTAAAAATAATTTCATACAATGAATATAAAAGCAAGGAACAGGGAAGAAATAAAAGAAAATAAAAATTATTCAATTAAAAATACTTGACACTGGGCTGGAGAGATTGCTGAGTGGTTAAGGCACTTGCTTGTGAAGCCTAAGGACCCTGGCTCGATTCTCCAGGTCCCACATTAGCCAGATGCACAAGGGGGCATATGCATCTGGAGTTTGTTTGCGGTGGCTAGAGGCCCTGGCATGCCCATTCTCACTGTCTCTCTCTCTCTCTCTCTCTCTCTCTCTCTCTCTCTCTCTCTCTCTCTCTCTCTCACTAATAAATAAATAAAAGTTTTAAAAAATACTTGAAGCTAAAAAATGCATCAGAGAAAATCAGAACCATTTACAAATTCAACAGAAATTATTTTCTTTAAAATGAAGAACTAACTTTTAGATTGAAAAAATGTGTGCTAATAAAAAACCTAATATAAATTATTTGACACCAGAACACATCTTGGTTAGGTAGTTTAATTTTAAAAATATAGAAGTATTATGGTATGTGAAAAAGTTAAAATATGATGAACAATACCCTGGAGGTGGTGCAAGTAAAGATAGCAAGATTTGAGAAAGCTATTTTCCTATTCTGTCTTAGCAGGGAGCTAATACTATATAAAATTGAAATCCATAATAAGAAAAAATCACAATGTTTTTAAACTTTTAATATTCTTCCTGATCTTTATGTCTTCAGTTTAGAAAGAACTTTTAGGCATGAATATGTTTGTAGTGAAGAAATATTTAGCCACAGTTCAGTAAATCTTTTGTTTCATTTTACTCTCTTGAAAATATTCAAGTATAATTAAGCTTTAAAATTATACTTAGGATTATATAACATTTCCAAGTTTTATAAAACTGTTTCCATCTATCTGAATAGGGGCATAAAGAGAAATGAAAATAGACTTCTCTTAATACTAACCTTGGCTTTTATTTTCCTACCCAATGAAATAATTGCTTCTTTTCCATGTTCTGTATATTCTTACTTAATTTTAATTGGATACAATCATTTTCATAAAAATCAGAATGAATTATTTTTAAATAGTTAAATTTACAAACTGAAACACTCTCCTTTTAATTTCAAAAGTAAATGTTTTTATTAATTAATTAATTAATTTAAGAGAGAAAGAGAATGGGCACACCAGGGCCTCTAGCCACTTTGTGCATCTGCCTTATATGGGTACTGGGGAATCAAACCTGGGTCCTTAGAGTTTCCAGGTAAGCACCTTAACTGCTAAGCCATCTCTCCAGCTCCCAAACCAAATATTTTATTTATAATCACATATCCCATTTATGTGCACAAATAATGACTGAAAATTTCTTCAGTCCCAAGCATTACTCAAGGGACTGAAGGCCCAAAATGAATAACCCTTACAAAGGAAAAAAAAAAAAATACAGCTGTAATGCTAGTAATTTTAGTGTAATATGTCCCATGCTCAGAGAGTTATACATAGCTGTGCTCACAGGCACATTGGAGAACAGCTCCCAAATCTGACCATATCTAAGAAGGTTTCCAATGTTGAGTAACACCTGAGATGAGCTTTGAAAAATGGCTAAGAAAAAAAATGAAATCCAAGTATATATCTCTCATATAGAAAAAATGGGAGGGGTAGGAAAGCCAATAAATGTCCTTTGCATAAATATGGAATGCTGTCATCTCTTGCCTTCTTAGTTTGTGTTAACCTGGAGTCACCAAAAATATCACTTATAAGTCCAGTAGCTCCTTGTCAACTCTGTTGGTTCAGTTTCCCAGCAGGAAGACTTACACCTCTTACACCCTTTACTGTGGACTTCCTAGGTCATGTACCACATACCCACAGGGGCAACTCTAACAGTGGAATGGCAACTGACATTTTGCACACAAAGTATTGGCTTCTGCTTCCTTTCCTGATCTTTATCACTCCAATGTATGATATACACAGCCATTGCTAAGATTAAGCTGAGATAGGCTGGAGAGATGGTTCATTGGTTAAGGAACTTGCCTGCAAAGCCAAAGGACCCACGTTCAATTCCCCCAGAACCCACGTAAGCCAGATGCACAAGGTGGCACATGCATCTGGAGTTCATTTGCAGTGGCTGGAGGCCTTGGCACATTCCCTCTCTCTCTCTCTCTCTTTCTCTTTCTCTCGCTCTCTAGCTCTCTCTCGCTTTCCCTCTGTCTCTCTCAAATATATAAAAATAAAATATTTTTTAAAAATTAAGCTGACAAACTTATCTTTGGGAATGGGAAAAGTAGAGTCCCGCTTTTCATTCCAATTTGCTATATTTCTCTTCTTCTGAATACATCTATATTATCATCTACTTGAGCTGAGTTCTGATATTTATTTAACACTACTATTGCTAAGCTCTAGACAGGTGAACCTCTGTGGACATTCATATCTGTCAAGATCAGAGTGTGGTACCTTCTGACTAATTCTATAAGTAGATCAGTCCTTTTGAAATTCAAGCTTTTTCCTTTTTTCCATTATAAGTGTGTTTTGAAGTTAGCTTGTAGTAAATTTTCTCATTGCTATGACCAAATACCTGACAAGACCCAACTTAAGTAAGGAAGGACTTGCTTTGGGTTTTCATTCTGGGGGATACAGTCCATTATGGCAGAGAAGGCATTATGGCAGAAGCAGGCAGTGGTTGGTCACATTGAGTCCACAGTCAGGAAGCAGACAGAGGGAGCTTGTCTTCTTTTTATTCAGTTTGGAAACCCATCCCATTAAATGGTGCCATGCACAGTTAGGATGTGCCTCCCATCTCAGTTAACTTCATTTAGAAACACTGTTTCCACATCCTATCAAGTTGACAATATTAACCTCACAAGTCTAACCCTTGTGAACTTGACATTCAAACATATAAGTTTTTTAAAATATATTTTAATTTGTTTGCAAGCAGAGAGACAGAAAGAGAGAGAGAAGAGAGATGAACAGAGAGAATGGACAGAAAGAGAGAGAGAAGAGAGACGAACAGAGAGAATGGGTATTCCAGGGCCTTCAGCCACTGCAACCAGACTCCAAACACATGCACCAGTTTGTGCATCTGGCTGTTTGTGGGTACTGGGGAACTAAACTTGGGTCATTAGGCTCTGAAAGCAAGTACTTTAACTGCTGAGCCATCTCTCCAGCCCCAAACATATCACTTTTAAGCCACAAATTCTACATTTTGTCCCCATAGGGTTATGATCATCTCAATATAAAATACATTCAGTCCTACTTCTGAAGTTCCCATAGTCTTTAACAAGTCCTACAACTCACAAAAGTCCAAAATCTCTTCTTAGACACAAAGCAATTGCTTAATTGAGTGCCCTTATAAGATTAATAAACAAGTTACAAATTTCTAATACAATGGCACAAAGTAAACATTCCCACTTAAAAAGAGAGGAAAGGGGCATAGCAAGTAAAGAGCACAAAACCAAACAGGGCATACACCAAATCCTATAGATTCAGGTTGAGTATTTAGGGCTCATGATGGAATAATCTGATTTGCAAAAGGCTTGGCTAGCTGGAAGCTTTCCTCAAGAGATGCCCTATGGCTCTGGCATGTCTAGCACCATCACAGCTTCATAGAGTGGTCCCTCAAAGATCCCACCCCTTCCATACATTGCCTAGCCTCAGCATCTCTAGAACCATAATAGCCCGCTCCATAACTGCCTCAATTCTGTATCTTCTATGCCTGCCATTCAGTTCCATCTGGATGATGTTGAACAGTTCTGCTGCCATTGATGGAACCTGGCCGACTTGGACCACAGTTTCATCTGCCATTGTGTGCCTTCTAGGATCACCCTTGGGAAACACTTCCTGGGGGCATTGTTTTCAAGCAAGGATTCCCTTCATGGATTCTCTGTTTAGTCTCCCTTCTGCCAAAAGAATGTGGATTTTCACAAGATGGTGGGGGGGGAGTTCACAAGCAGGACATCTACCCTATTGTCTCAATGCCACACACAAAGTTTCTCTTTAATAATGTCTTTGACAAGTACAGCTGCTTTCTAAGCACCTCTACTGTTAACAACTTTAAGCACTTTTCTCCCTTAAAGGACACATTTTGCATTGTTCTCTCACTGAAGACCTGCTCCTGAGCAGAGCAGGAACCATGACACAACCTGAATGCTATCATGCCTGACGATTTCCTCTGCCAAATACATTTGGACATTACTTTTGAATCAAGCTTCTCTCAAGGTCTCAGAACACAGGCAAATGCATCCAGATTCTGTGCCAGAATATAATATGAAATGTCTCTGGCTCAGTTCCCCATAGAGTTCTTGTTCTCTGAAACTTCATGAACTGGTCTTCTGATGTCCACGTTTCCTACAGCATTCTGGTTTTCCAAACTCCTATCAAGATGCATCATTCAGCTCTGATGACAGTATTCTAGGGTTTTCTTGGCCCAAAGTCCCAAACTCTTCCATGTTCATCCCAAAAACTAGTCTCAAGTCCTATGAACCATATAATCAGATTTACCACAGCTATGGACCCATTTCTCAGGGCCTATTTTCTGTATTAATTACTTTTTTTGTTTGTTTGTTTTCTTGAGATAGGGTCTCACTGTAGCCCAGGCTGACCTGGAATTCACTCTGTAGTCTCATGGTGGCCTTGAACTCTCAGCGATCCTCCTACCTCTGCCTCCCAAGTGCTGGGATTAAAGGCATGAACTGCCACGCACAGCTGTATTAATTACTTTTTTGTAATGCTGGGAGAAAATACCTTACAAGAAGCCTTGTGAAGGTTTATTTTGGCTTACAATTCCTGGGTTTACAGCCCATCTTGTCTGGGAAAATATGGTGATAGGAGCAGACAGTGGCTGGTCACAATGATTCTAAAAAGAGCAAAGATATATGAATGATATTTTCAGTGTACACTTTCTTTTTCATTCAGTACAGGATCCTAGCCCATACAATTGGTGAGTCTTCCTACCTCAATTAACCTAACCTAGATACCTCCTCACAGTCATTCAAAAATAAAAATTATCTCCTGAGTGATTCTAGGAGTTCCCGGAAAGGTCAGTGTGTGGGCAGGCATGGTGGTCTGGAGTAAGTAGGCTGGAACCATTTCTGGTCTCCTCCCACAGCTCATGTCTGAGTTTCCTGCCAGGTCAGTGTGTGGGCTCCTCCCACCTCCCCAGTTTAGGCTTCCTGCACTGGTCCATGTCCTGGAGGGCTCAGCACAAAGTAGGCGAGATCCCTGTTCCCTTACTCCTCCTAGTCCTGTGGTCTTGGTAGGTTTTTTGCCTTGCTTGGGAAGTCCTGACCCCTGTGTGAGCTGTGGAACCAGGCCTTTTGCTCTGGCATCTTGACTGGACACTAAGTACCAACATCCCTGTTCACCTGAGTCAGAGGGTAAACTGGCCAAAGGACACAAACTTGCTTCCTCTTCAATAAAATAAGGAGTCTTCCTATAATGGGTATACAACAATGCAAAAAAGCCAACAGAAGTCAAAAAACTGACAGATCTCCATCAAGGATGCCTAGTCCTACTATGGAAGCCTCCAATGAAATCATAGAGAAATCAACAGAAATTCATTCCCAAAATGAAAACACAACAACCAATGAGACCCTGATTTTTAAAAATCACTGAACTCAGGCTGGAGAGATGGCTTAGCAGTTAAGTGCTTGCCTTTGAAGCATAAGGACCATGGCTCAAGGCTCAATTCCCCAGGACCCACATTAGCCAGATGCACAAGGGGCACATGCATCTGGAGTTCGTGTGCAGGGACTAGAGGCCCTGGCATGCCCATTCTCTCTCTATATATATCTGCCTTTCTCATTCTGTCTGTTGTTCTCAAACAAATAAATAAAAATAAACAAAATTTTCAAAAAAAATCACTGAACTTGAAGCAAACTATCCAAGAACCAACAATCATATCAATGAAATTGAATAGAATCAACTCCAAGACTGTTCAGCTTTTGACAATGGGTTTAACTTCATAGAAGAAGACCTTAGAACCCTCCAAAGAGATATGACTAAATTGAAGGTAAGTCAATAAATGGAAGACTTCAACAACTGGTTGATTAAGCTTAATGAAGACTTGATCAAGAAGCATCAAAAAAATCAGAATTCAAATTGAAATCATATCTCAAAAAAGAGACGAACGCTATATAAAACATCATAACAAATAGAATTTATGAAAACCTCTCTAGTACCACTCATCAACAGTTACTCATGTGGAAGACAGAACCTCTGACCTGGAAGATAGGACATAAGAAATTGATCAGGAGGCCAAAAACTTTGATAAATTCAAAAAATCAAGTGAACAGAATAGGAAGGAACTGTAGGACACTCTAAAATGACCAAACATCTGTATTATGGGTATACCAGGAGAGGAAATCCAGACCAGAGGCATAAAAAACATACTCAACAAAATTATTGAAGAAAATTTTCTGAATCTTGCAAAACAGAGGCCCATCCAGATACAAGAAGCCCACAGAACACCAAACAGGCAAGACCAAAGAAGAAAGTCTGCAAGACACATCATATTTAAAACAATTAACAATGAAAACAAAAAGAGAGTGTTAAAAGCAGCAAGAGAGAAGCAATTTACAACAGACAAAGGCAATCCCATTAGACTTCCTAAAGAAAAACAGAAACAAAAGGATCCATAAATTTTAAATAGAATAGTATTTCTTACCATTCACCAGTTAATCTATATCAATATCTTTTAATATCTATCTATAGATATAGATAGATAGATCAATGTCTTATTTACTTACTAACTTGATATGTATAGTAAATAAATAAGGTGGGAATCTTTAAAAAGGAAAATGAAGAATTTCAATTATAATATTGAACTGGCTCCATGCTTTGGGTCTCAAGTAAGGCCCTTCATGAGTTACTTTTTTTGTTGCTACAATAGATACTTGACCAAAGCAATTTAAGACAGGAGTTATTTCATTTATAGTTCCAAGGGATACAACCGATCATGGCATAGGTAGCATGACAGCAGGAACAGGAGCCTACTGGCTACATTGCATCCACAGTCAGGAAGCAGAGAGAGATGAATGTTGGTGCTCAGCTCACTTTCTCCTTTATATTCAGCCCTGGGCCTGAGCTCATAGAATGGTACTGCCCATGAGTTCTCTCACCTCATTACCCAATCTAGAAAATTCTTCACAGCCATGTCCAGAGATTTGTTTCCATTGTGATTTCAAATCCTGTCAAACTAACAACCAAAATTAGCCAGCACAAGCTCCATGTAGAATCCAGATACCAAGATGCACTAACTAAAAAGAAGCAAGTAATGGCCAAGATGTCTGAACTATGAAAGTAATGGATAGGTGGATAGGAGACCTGTCTCTGTGTGTAATGTGAGCTGGTACTGTAATTTGGAACCTGTGTGGGGGACAAAGACTCCCTCATGAGTGCTGTTAGTGCAACTCTATCTTCTCGGTGATCCTACAGACTTCAGGTCATATTTTTCTTCATTAAAAAGGAAAAGAAGGGCTAGAGAGATGGCTTTTTCCTGTGAAGCCAAAGGACCTAGGTTCAATTCCCCTGGACCCATGTAAGCCAGATGCACAAGGAGCACATGTGTCTGGAATTCATTTGCAGTGGTTACAAGCCCTAGCATGCCTATTTTCTATCTGTCTCTTTTCTCTCTCTACCACTCTCTGCTTGCAAATAAATAAATGAAAATTTAAAAAATGAAAAGAAAATGTGAGTAAATAATAAAGAAACTTCTTCTTTCAAGACAATAATTTACTATTTGATGCAAACTCCTGCTTAATATGCACAGGCTGTGTGTTCTGACAGCATGAAAACAAAGGCTCTGCAAGAAGCCCCAGTCTTCACAGGGATCCTCTGTAATGAATAGGGGAGTGGAGCTGGTGTCCTTTCTGCCCTCTATTCTGCAGGCAGCTCCCTCAGCCTTGCCTCCTAGGGTCTGTAACCAGAATCCTTAGAGCCAGAGCCTAGGTCCTCACAGCCCCCTGAACAGCTCAGGTTTGGCCACCCATCCTCAGTAGTCCAATTAAAGAAATAAAGTGAAAAGCAGAAAAAGATTTATTCCAGATGGCCACACTGAGAACAAAGTGTTCAAGCGACCTCCCTCCTCTTAAGTACTTATAAGAGATCCTAACATGAGGTATAAATTTAAAAAGAAGGCCAGAGTTATGTATAACTAAGAAGTCCTGAACCATATGTGGCCTTGCCCATCACCCACCTTAGTCTAGGATCCAGTATTTTCTATAAGGTAGTCTAAGAATTTGTCAAGACACTTGAAAATTCTTTCCAGGAAGTTCTCCTTCTACATCAAACCATATTCAGCCTTTTCATCCTTCTTCAGAATGAAAATCCTGAATAAATTCCAATTTATTGGAGTTCATTATTTCAGTAGATGAATAGCCAAAGGGAAGAACACACATTTAGTTTTAGAATATCTTCATGAAAACAGTGAGACAAAACCCTGTGCTGGCCAATCAGAGCTCATCTAAGGACCTCAAGATCCATACCAGAGGCAATTGTATCTTAACCCAGGCAAACTTTTGAGATCAGAGTTGAGGTTGTAGATTCCATTCTTTTAGACAGTCTCCCTGTGACCCTCACAAAGAGTATGAGTTGGACTATCTAGGGGTCGGATCCATGGATTTGATCTACAAAAGCTACCCCACTGATTCTGAATAAACCCAACTTGGGAATCATGCCTCCTAAACATTCTTAATCATTGGCATTTAACAGCATTCAGTCTTTCTAGAAAGAGTTACAGAGAAAAATCCAAAATTGATGGCATTTTTTTCTTTTAAAATATATTTTTATTAACTCTTTATTTAATTGCTCATTCTTATGGAGTAGTATTATAATTCTTGATCACACAGAAATAGAACTGCCTAACCTCTGTCTCAATCCAGTCAATGTGACATTTTCATAACAACCATTGGGTTTCACAGTGGTACTTGAATTAAATACCATAACTATTCAACACATATTTCAAGTTCATTTCAGGTCAAGGATATGATCATTTTCAAATTATCCATTTATGATCTGAGTTTACCTGCATGCTAATTTCAGTACTGGTCCTAGTGTACAGAGAGAACAGAAGAAAAAGAAATCTACTTTTGCTAAGTTTCTCAGCTGGAAAGATAATAGACTAGAGTTTGCTGCCCAAAATTGCTAACTTATGCTGTAACAAGAAGTACTACAATTGTGATGGATTAGAAGTAAAGGCCATTTGGCTCTTGTTTATATTATGATGCTCCTGAGCCATCCAGAGACTCTGGTCTTCATGTTCTCTCAGAGCCCAGGCTGAATGGCCACCATCTTGAATGTTACCATCTTCCTCCCATGAGAAGTTCTCAAGTCTCATACCAACAGTCATTTCTTAATATAAACTCATGGAGTAATGCAGTTGTATGACTCCACCACACCACAAGGGAGTCAGGAAATGTAATCTAAGAGTTTACTGTGAGGAGAGTGCAGAGTGGTTTGAGTAAAAATGTCCCCCATACCCTCACGTGTTTTGAATACTTGGTCCTCAGCTGGGGGCAGTTGGGAAGGTGGAGCCAACTGCAGAGGTATTTAACTGAAGGCTGAGCTCTGGTTTATTTCTTCAGTTCTGCTGGATGCTCACAAGCCAGTTTACTCAGAGTACTTCCCATCAATGTGGATATGTGAGCTTGCTTCCTGCTTGTGTCATGCTTTTCCCACCATGATGAAGTTTCCTCTCTAGCCATGGAAATAAACCCTTTCCTTTCCATAATCTGCTTCTGGTCAAGCGTTTTATACCAGTAGTAGGAAGGTAGATGCAACAGATCAAGAAAGAACTTTCGGTAAATACTATCAGTGATAACCAAGTTATTATTCATATCCTTAAACTAATCTGTCATAGGAAGAAATGAGATGCCAAAATGGTCTGTTCTGGGGATGTGTCCAGATTCATTCCCTATGAAATTCTAGGTAAGAAAGTAGTAGGTAACTTCTCTTTATGTTTCAAATGCTGTGCTAATCTATTAAAGTTGTCTATGGTAAGATCCCATGATTCCTGCTTAATTCATCCTTTTCTTTCTATTTCCTCTCCCACCTCAGTGCATTTTTCAGCAATCTTTACTAGCCTCAAAGTACATGGGAATTTTAACAAATGAATGAATGTGATTATCTTCTTTTTTAAAAATTTTATTTAGTTATTCATTTATTTGAGAGAGAAAGGAAGAGGGAGAGAGGGAGAGAATGTGCATACCAGTACCTGCAGCCACTGCAAACAAACTCCAGAAACATGTGCCCCCCCACTTCTCCCCCCCATGCATCTGGCTTACATGAGTCTTGGGGAATAGAACCTGGGTCCTTAGGCTTCTCAGGCAAGCACCTTAACCAGTAAGCCATTCCCCCAGCCCTTTTCTTTTCTTTTTTTTAGATTATTTTCTTTAAAATTTCTCTTTCATCTGAAAACAGACAAGGTCCAGTAAAAGACAAAAGCCTTCAATTAAATAAATCATTAGGTTGAGAGCAGCACAAAAGATAAGAGTTGTCTGGAGTGGCAGAATATAGCCAATTCCTAGCTGTGACTTGAAGTCCACGTACCAACCAAACTGGGTCTCTATCCCTCAGTCTGCATTTAAGCCAAATATATCCCCTCTAGCATCTTCAAGTTACACAAATATAACAGGAGAGCCAAAGGTTCACAAAAACTTGATTAACTTTCTGAATTGAACTTTCAATGCCCCACATGGGTTGCTGATATATTGCTTGGATTTCTTTCTCTGAAACTGATTCCCTCCAGGTAAAATAAAATTGAAATCATGCTGTTATGACTATCAATCCCCTGGTCTCATAGAAGTCACTTAAAAATGAGCACTGGACAGCAGCCTACAAAAAAGGGCACCAGGGAAATGACAAACAATATGAATCAAAAGCAGAACAGATGGCAAGAGCAGCTGTGGCATGACAGCCACACTCAGAATATAGTGTCCCGCTTCCCCAAGTGGGGGGTGTCGGCTCATGCAGCTCTGACAAAGGTGCAGATCAAAGTCCACTCCATCCCTTTGGAGGATGGTGCACACTATCTGCCCTTGCAAAGCTTTGTCAAGCAGCTCATTCCCTTAAATGCCACACCAGTACTGGGTATCTATGGATCTAGTCTCCATCTTCTCTTCTCACATTTCCTTATGCAGGAAATTGAAGTTAAAATTGAATATTATAATAGGGTGGGTGGGGAGGGAGGGGAGGGCAACAGAGGGGGTGGGGGACACAAATATGGACCCAAACAGCAATGGTACCATACAATTCTCCATCCTAAAAGACAGACCAAATGGTTGAAACTTCACCAGGCCCGTAGAGGGAACACAAGTCACAAGGCCCTGGAGAGGGTACAATGAAGACTGATCTTAATCTTGTACTTCTTTTCTCTCTCTCTCTCTCTCTCTCTCTCTCTCTCTCTGTCTCTCTCTCTCCCTTTCTCTATCCTCCCCCTCCACCCCCCTCTCCTTTCTAACTATTTTATATTACTTATCTTTTTCTTCCTTCTCTTCATGGACACTGACCTGTAACTCCCAGTACCAGCAGGTGACTATCATCCACAATGAGCTTTTGATCAAAGAGACCTGCAAGGTTTCTTAAAAGAATGACAGATTTCTGTCAAAGTACTTGATAACCAAAGGTTAGTGGTAAGACCCTACTGCTGAAGACACCATATGTGGTTGACACATAACATGGAGTGATATGGCTGGAAGCTGGAAGAAAGGCACTCCTCAGAAAGTTAGCATGTCTAGTGCCTGAAGGTGCTACAAGGACAACTGGGGGAAAATGACCAATATCTGTCCAAGCAACTCATGGTCTACTTAGCATGGTCTACTTAGCATGGTCTACTTAGGCCTACACTTGTGATGCTCACACAAGTGCAACAGTGGCACACAGCCATGGTGGGAAACCAACTGCTCTTGATTTGACTAACTGATCAGCTCAGTGGACCAGAACCCATAGCTGGAGCTGGGAAACAAGTCAGAACCAGATCCAAAGATGAGACCATTTGTGGGCTGAAAGAGGGCCTACGACTATTAAATTCTCTCTAAAAGAATAACAGTTATCCCATTTATCAGGTGCTAACTTTACTTTCTATCAGAGAATCTGCTTCTCTTTTTCAGATAGACACACATCCTAAGGAGAGAACCACCCCATCACCCCTCAAAAGGGCCCCAGCTGAAACTAAGAGTAATTGGAGAAACAAGCAAGTGTATTGTTTTCTTGGTGAACCTGGTACCAGCATAAGGGTTAAGGAGGTTGACACAGAGAATAATCAACTCCTACCTAATCAGATATTCAGAGACACAGAGGCTCCCAAGACCTTATCACTGAAGCAGACTTAAAATCAATCCAAGATGTCTCAGGGAAATTTGCAGAAGAGGGGGCAGAAAGAATGTCAGAGCCACACATTGGGTCACGATATGCAGAGACATTTCCTTCTACCCGTAACTGATGGCTAACACCTCAATGCATGACCCACATTACCCTAACAAGGAGGGGCCAGATGGATGGGGGAGGACAGGGAGGAGACTTACAATGGTACCAACTTGATTGTATTCACTGAGTACAAAACTAATTAAAAATTGAATATTACCAAATGCTTTGTTCAAATATCTAAATACATAGTATATTAGTTACTTTTCCTGTTACTGTAACCAAATACTTGACCAGAAGCAGCTTAAGGGAAAAAGGGGGTTTATGTTGACTTAAATTTCAAGAGTCCAATAGGATGGGAAGACAAGGCAGCAGGAGCAGGAAGAAGCTAGTCACATTTGGACCATAGTCAGGGAGTAGTGAGTATTAACAGGAAGTGGGATCAGATTATAAAACCTTAAGGCTCACACCCAGTGACACACATCCTCCATCAAGGCCTCACCCCCTACAGGTTCCACACCTCCTCAAACAAGGCCATCAGCTGTGCTTCAAATATTTTAATACATGAACCTGTGGAAGGCATTTTACATTCAAACCACAGCACATGGTTTTACAGACATTCAAATTACTTGGTTTTTTCAGTAAGAAATATTTTAAATTTTATTCACTGTTGTCTTTTTCCTTATTATAAAAATAGGATTCTGTCCTACAAAAATTTGCTTTATTTTAGTCAGTTTATGTTTTTAATTGAGACAAGCATGGCTAATTCATTTCTCTCTGTCAGAGAGAATTTTTTTTTTCTAATGCATGCATAGCTGTTATAAATACTAACGCTAAACATACTTGTAAATATATATTCTATTATATCCTTGTTTTTTTTTCAAGTTAGAGTCATAGAAGTACCATGATTAGGTTCAAAATGTGAATTAACTTAAGGCTTTTAATATCTATTGACAAATTCTCATCCAGAACACTTTTTTTGTTTTTAGTTTTTTTGAGTTTTTTGAGGTAGGGTCTCATTCTGGCCCAGGCTGACCTGGAATTCACTATGGAGTCTCAGGGTGGCCTTGAACTCATGGCGATCCTCTTACCTCTGCCTCCTGAGTGCTAGGATTAAAGGCATGCACCACCACACCCGGCCAGAATACTTTTTAAAATATACAATTCAAAATGATATTTAAAATGCCTTCAGCTGCTCACCCCTTAACAGCATTGAATATGATGTGTATGTTACAGTTATCAATTTCATGGGCAAATAGGCAAAGAGTTACATTGTCTTAATTATTTTGTAATTGCTATTTTTGAGCTAGGATTTTATTATAGTGTTTATTTCATTGTATTTAGTCTTTCTTTAAATTATTTGTTTGTATTCTTCTCTCTCTCAAAGTTATAAATGTCTTCCAGTCAAAGGTTATGTTACTCTTTATATTATTACCTTGGTCTCCACCCAAGCAACTACATGCATTTAATAAATACCATTAAATGAACTCTGTGAACATAGTTGACCATAATTGATCAACCAGAATTGGATTTCTCAAGATTGGCTTTATTTAAGGAATCCTTGATAAGTATTAGGAAATTGTAAGTATTATCCCACCACTTTGTCTAACTAGTAAGTATCTTTAGAAGAGGAAGTAGAGAGACATATAAGATAGATCAATATAGAAAAGAGGCTATGGAGTCAGTAGAAAGAAAACAGAATACACAGGAAAATCTTGTGACTGAAGAAGTTTATTTGTTGGAACTTTGTGGTGTGTGGTACAAAGAGGACAAAGTGATCTGGGTAATTATATTGAGCTGAGCTTCATGGAACCGTGCTATAGCCCCCTTCTTGGGCACTCCTGGGGCACGTGTGAGAGAAGGAGCTTCATCCCTGGAGCAGAAAATTACTTGTCCAGAAAAAAAAAAAAAAAAAAGCAGCCATTGAAAATGGTAGTTCTGTTGTGCTTCAGAATCTTCCCTTGAAACACAGAATAGAAATGATTTATAACCCTTCAGTGTCTGACAAAGTAATTAATCCTCAGACCTGGATTCACTGCACCTACCTCAGAAAAGGCTCAGGAAGTCTGCTGAACTTAATTGTACTTCAGAGGCCCTTTCGCTAGAAGATCCCAGCAGAATGTAACTGTGTCCTTAGAACAATGTGAAAAGGATGTGACAACTCTACTCTTTAATCCAGTGCTTCTCAGGTGAGCTTCTCTCTCTCCCTCCCTCCTTCCCTTCTTTCCACCTTCCTCCCCTTCCTCCTTTCCTCTTTGTTCAATCATTGCAAGTTTAAAAGGGTAAATAGAACCCTGGTTGTACGAGGTCAGTGGAGATGCTATGTAACCTTAGAAGTCTTCATTTCTCTGTATATTCTTTTATAATTACCTGTAAATCCATAACTATGGTACTGAGTGGTATTTGTTGAAAGAAGAGAGGTTATGAATATTATTAAACTTTTTATTTGCTCATGAGTTAACTTTAAGCACTCTCTGAGTTTAAGAAGTCATAAAGTGACTGGTTTGACATATATTTCCCTATGACAACTTAATAAGCCAAAGTGTAATCCTATTTTATTTTCTAAATCATTAGTAAACATCATCTCGTCAATTCCAGGAATAATTCTTCTTATTTCATCCTTCCCATCTATGAAGAACTAACAGCCTATTTGTTCTATGCCTTTAATTACACTTGCAGAACCTGAGAATAACAACACTGGCAATAAACTATGGTGAACTCTATCCACTGGCATGTTATAAAATCTCTTCTCAGAGTATGATAAAGAAGTTAAATGTGAAGAGACAGCATCAAAATAATGGAGTACTTCCTAATACCCATTTATTTAAATATGATGGTCTGATAAATATATAAAATTCTGGTTCCTGGATCCAAGATTCTTAAAAAAGACATTTGTGTATAAACACCTCAGTAACTGTCCATCTGGTGTCTGGATGAACTAGAGTTTCCAAATTTCAGAGACCTAATAGATCGAGATGGAAGCTTTATCCAAAACCAAGAATGGTACTATTCCTTTTTCCTTCTCAACCTTTCCTAAGTACCAAGAACTAGCCCTAGAATGACCAAGGCCCTCTCAACTATTGAAATGAGATATTTGCATCTTCACATGATCTCCTCTTGCCATTTTCCATCTAAATTCTGGGTTGAGATGATCTCATTCTAATTTTAAACACCTGCATAAAACCTCTCCTTCATAAAAATGATAAGCTTCAATCAAAAGAGGTTTTTAAATGCATCCATTAATTTGTTTAAATTTTCTGCATTTTCATTGAGCCATATTTTTCACTGAGGAGAGGCAATCCTTTGGTTAAAGACAATCAAGACTTCTGGGGAGAAAATGTGAGGAAAGAAGAGAAGCTGTAGAAGACAGGAAGAGTGGAAAGTGGGCTAGCAGAGGTGGACAGGCTGCCTCACGCTAGTCCTCCCCTCTGAACTGCTTCCCTTGCTTGTTCTCTCCATCTTGCTCCTCTCACTGAGCTTTACATTTAAATGAGGCCAACTGCCCCTGCTGGGCTACAGTCCACAGAGGATCACTGGCTGATGTGTTTGGTATCAGCATACAGGAGAAAGAAGAATTTCAGAAAACAGAGAGGTGTCCTCAACATCCCAGAAATAATATCACACCAGCAGCTATATTTCCACTGCATCAGAAGAAGCTAGCCACAAGGAACATTTGATGAGACAACCACGTAGATAAATGTTTTCAGAGTTTTATTCAACTGTGAGGTGCTGCATTTATATCATCACTGGACATTGTGAAATTTATTTTCTCTCTCCCTAAATGCCTCTTAATAAGCCATTACATGTCTATTTTTGGTCTCAGTTGTCCTTTCCAATAGACCATCTGTTAGAAAGACGGAGTCAGAAGTGCAGCCTTGCTGGCCATGTCTGAGTGCTGGCTCTGCCTCTGACAGGCCAAGTGACCTTGAGCTACTTGGTGTTTCAGCACATTTTCCACTTAGCAAAACAGTTAGAAAAGTGACCGTGATGATTAGCTTTAGGAGGAAGACAAACTAAAATATCTGTAGAATGATAGTAGATTAAAAGTGTGTACACAAGAGAAGTCCATGAGAAAAAAATAAAAAATAAAAAACCTTTGCCTCCAAAAGAAACATAGTATAGAGCCTCTGGGGCTCTGGCTCTCTGATTTGGTAGGAGTTGATTTTTCTCTGTGTTGGTCTCCTTCCCCCTTGTGCTGGTATCCAGTTCATCAGGAAAACAGCACCCTTGCTTGTTTCACCAATTTTCCTTAGTTTCAGTCAGGGCCCTTTTGAGGTATGATGAGGTATCTCTCTCCTTAGGATTTGCATCTATCTGAAAAAGAGAAGCAGATTCTCCAACGGAAAGTAAGTTAGCACCAGGTCAAATGAGATAACCCTTACCTTTTTAATAGAGAATTTAATAGGTGTAGGCCCTCCTGTAGACCATGATTAATGGTAGCTTGATAATGGAGAGTGGGCTTGTGTTTGGATTTGGTTCTGACTTGTTTCCCAGCTCCAGCTATGGGTCCCACACCACTGAGGGGATCACTTAGCCAAATCAAGAGCAGTTGTTTCCCCACCATGACTGTGTGCCACTATTGCACTTGTGTGGGCATCACACCAGGTTATTTGTTGCTAAGTAGGTTAGACCATGAGTTATTTGGACAGATATTGGTCATTTCCCCCAGTCACCCATGTAACACCTTCTGGCACTAGACACGCTGACTGTCTGGGGACTGACTCTCTCCTGGCCTACAGCCATACCATTCCATTTTACATGTCAGCTGCATATGGTGTCTTCAGCAATAGGGTCTTACCACTAACCTTTGGTGGGTCATCAAGTACTCTGACAGAAATCTGTCATTCTTTTAGGAAACCTTGTAGGTTTCTCCACTGAAGCAGACCAAAAATGAACCCAACATGGCTCAGGGAAATTTTGCAGAAGAGGGGGTGGAAAGAATGTCAGAGCCACATGTTGGGTCATGATATACAGAGACATTTATCATACCAATAACTGAGGGCTAACCCCACAATGCATGACCCATATACCTCAACAAGGAAGGGCCAATGGGGAGGGAGTAGATCATGGATGAGCCTAATAATGGTACCAAACTGCCTGTACTTGCAGAATAGAAAACTAATTAAAAAAAAAAAAAAACAGTATAGGTTCATCTGAGCACTATGGCACTATTAATGTGGCAAATACAACTTCTTTGTAAGAACATGATCAAATGAGTCTATTCATTTAAGTTACTGATACAAAAGCTTCAGATATTAGAGTGATTGTGATATTCAAATAAGTAAAAAATGTACTATTGTCCCTTGTTACCATAGTGGATTGGTGCCAGGTCAGGCTATAGGTACCAAGATCTATAGATTCTCAGGTCATAAAATGACAGAGTACTTGCATAGAACCAGCACAATGCTACTGTATACTTTAAATTACCCCAGGAGTACTCATAAAACATAGATGGTATGATATAGATATCATAATGAACAGTTTGGGGGAATTAAGGACAAGTTAAGTCTATACCTAGTCACAGGTACCAACACTGTTTTTCAAATATTTATTTATTTATTTTCTATTAGTTTTCTATTCAGCAAATACAGGCAGTTTGATACCATTATTAAGCTCATCTGTGACCTACCCCCTCCCCATTGGCCCCTCCTTGTTGAGGTATATGGGTCGTGCATTATGGAGTTAGCCCACAGTTAATTGGTATGATAAATGTCTCTGCATATCATGACCCAACATGTAGCTCTGACATTCTTTCCACCCCCTCTTCCGCAAAATTTCCCTGGGCTATGTTGGGTTCATTTTTGGTCTGCTTCAGTACTGAGGTGTTGGGGGCCTCTGAGGCTCTGGCTCTCTGAATTGATAGGAGTTGATTTTTCTCTGTGTTGGTCTCCTTCCCCCTTGTGCTGGTATCTGGTTCATCAGGAAAACAGCACTGATATGAGTTAATTGAATCTGTACCAGATGCAAAAAATAAATAAATAAATAAATAATCTGATGATAAATCTATTTATTCAGGATGAAGGCAACCTTCTAAGAACTATGGCTGGAATAGAAATAGAGGGATATACTAGATGGTAAAATCTTATTGCTGAAGACACCACATGCATCATTGCAGGCAATGGGTAAACAAATGTGAACTGAGCTGTAAGCCTTTTCTCTTCAGGTATGATGTCATAGTGCAGGAGAGTTCTGTGCAGACTAGTGGAGGAGAAAAGTCATCAACTCTTACCCAGTGGTTTGTTCTCTCTGATTCTACATAGCTAACAAGCCACTGGTGTGATAGTGGTCTGACTGTTATGGGGTTAACCAACTGATCAGTGATTAGATTTGTGGTCCTGTCAATGAAGGGAATCCATGCCTGGTAGTGAAACCTTAGTCAAGAGCCTATGACTGAGAAGGTCACTAAGAGGAAATCTACTACTGTTGTTTTAGTAAATATGTTATTCTCATCAAATTATCTCTTGAAATTAATATTTATGCCTAGATATTAGTGCTACTCTCACTATTGGCCAGAGAAACTTCTTTTTACAAATGGCAGGAAATATTGAGGGGATTCAAGTCTTGTGAAAGTACTGAGAAAAATGGCTATTGAGTGCACTAAATAAGACATCTCTAACCCCCCACAAGACTCAGAGAAAATTGCAGAAGAGGGTACAAAAAGAATCTAAGAGCCAGAAGATGGGGAGAAATACTTTGAGACACTATCCTTCAGGCATGAACTAAGCATTGCATTCATGATCTCATATTGGCCATGAACTGTCAGTACCTATACAAGGCCAATGCAATGTTGAGCCCATCAACATTTCAAAATTTTAACATGGATGCTGAAGGAGGTCAAAAAGTGAGAGAAAGCAACATCAAAATAGATAAAGGACTACTTAGAAAAGGAGGAATTAAGCCATGGGAGGGGGAAAGAAAATAATTGGAGGGGATTATGGCAGAATTGTAGTATGTTATGTATAAAAATTCTTAATAAATGTTAAACAAAATAGAAGATTGTAGAAGGAAGGATGGAAATAATTTGTTTGGCTGGTAAGTAGTTTTATGTATCTACTTCATTTTGCTGTGAACAAATACCTGACCAGAAGCAAAGTAAGGAAAGAAAGAGCTTATATCAGCTTATGTTTGGAGGTAATATAGTGTATTATTGTGTGGAAGGCATGGCAGCCTGGCTCACCACATTGTAGAGAAAGGAAACAGAGGACAAACAGAAGTGTGGCTAGGCTATAAAACCTCAAGGTACACCCACAGTTAACCCACTTCTTCTAGCAAGGCTCCATGTCTTCCAGGTTTTACAACCTTCCCAACTGTGCCACAAGCTGGGGACACACAAGGCTATAGGGGACAGTTAACATTCAAACCACAACAGTTGGGAAACCTTAAAGAGGATCTATGAAGGAGTTGGGAAGCCCAGTGGATACTGAGCACAATTATGACAGATGAAGATGTTGTGAATGGCAATAGCAAGGCATTCCACTGTGAGAGAACCAGAGTTGCTACTGGAAACTATTGAGTAGAGGTGAGGAAAGGTGCTGAACTTTCTACAGCACTCAGGAGAGTCCCCTACAACAAAAATATTCAGATCAAAATGTTAATAAAAACTGTCAGAAGTCATGCCTTCCAACTATAGGCTTCAATTAGTATGTTTTGAATGGAGAATTTTAAAAAGATAATCCCACCTATGGTATGATCAACTGACTGAGTGGGAAGATAACAGATTTAGGAATCCATCACAAGAAACAACAATAGTTTTCAGGATTGATAATGGTGATTTGAACTATCCGTATTTCAGCAGAGATAGGGCTGACTATCTATGAGTCTTTCTGTTCATAGACTTAGAGCATGTCCTGAAGTCTATAAACAGGGTTTTACAATGGATTGACAAGAAGATAAAGAGATGGGTTTTTGCAGATTACACAATTAAACGGATGTTTGGAGCCATCCAAGCCAATAAAACTTAAATCATTTGGAGCATTCTAATTTTCAAATTCCTTTTATATAGATAAGAGAGACTTCAAATATAAGATGTAGTTTGCAGATTGTAGTACAAGAATAAGGTATTGGCTAAAAATATAAATAAGAAGGTCAACAATGAAGATTTAATGTTTTTAATACAGAAATGAATAATGTGTCAAGAAAGTGTAAATGATGAGAAAAAATGTGAGCATAGTACTAGTGTTATGCATCAAAGAAAAGTAAAGTAAAACACAATGTGGAGAGCAGGAAAAAGTACAGGGCAATGTGGCTTCAAGGAGGTCAGATGCTGATATCAGTGCACTAAGAAGAAAGTGGCCAGCTGCTCTATTACTGCTGAAAGCTAGAGAATACAAGACCTATCGAATTTGCTCAGGAAAAGATCACTGGTGGCAGAGAAAAGGAAAGATCCCCAGGGCAGAAACAGATCAGAGTGGGCTAGAGTGAAGACAAAGGACACCTGTCATTGTTGGAGGGTATGCAATCTCTATAATCCTACAAAACTGTAAAGATTGAGAAATTCCCAACACCTTGTGTTCTGGAGAAAAATTATTCTATGCAAAGAGCCACCCATTTCCCTAGGAGAAGATTCATGAATGTTATCTTGATTTATCTATGTCAAAGCCAGACATAGATACCTGAATTTATTTGTGTCATACATGATTCAATAAACTACTTGCCTTCACTGATAAACGTAATTAAATGCTTGTTAACCACATTTGGTTAAGATGCTCTCCTCCCAGCTCTGTGGGTGTTGGTCCAACTTCAGCCTAAGCCATGATGCAGAACCTCTATCAGAGTTAGAAACAGGCTGGCCTTAAAGTCAAATGACCAGCCTCTGGGACATGACCAATTAATGTCACCCTCCACCCCATTTTGCCCTGCCCATGCCTGTGTAACTCTTTACAATAGAAGAAAAACCACCATTGCACAGTCCTGAGATGCTTCCAGTTCTTATGCCTGTGGATTGGCAACAAACCTCTTGCTACTACAATAGTCCTCCTAATAAGATCTCCCCTTATTACATCTAGGCTTCATGTGGTTTGTTGGTATTTTTATTTATTATATTTTTCCAATTAGTTTAAAAAGTAGCATAACTCCTATGGCTTTCTCATATACACATTGTTATTGTTGCTTCACACATGCACACACACACACACACACACACACACATCCACACTCACACAGGCAATCTCCCCACTTCCACAGCTGTTCACTTTTGCCTCCAGTGCTCCCTTTTCCACGTAGAATCTCATCTGTTGTATTGCCTTATCACCCTCCTCCCTTCAATCCTCTTTTCTCCAGTCTTGTGAGTGCCTTTATAGTTTCCTGGCTTCACCCTCATTGATTCCCTCAGATACACATATTTAACATTTAGAACCAGGTTCGATTTTTATTTGACAAGTTGAAAATACAGTCTGTGTGGCTAACTTTTTCAAAATCCACTTTGTGAAGCAGTACTTAACCACAGATGCAACCTTAAGAGTTTGTACATTGAAGAGTGCTAAACTCAGTGGAATGGCAGCAGACTAGCAGAGACACAGCATGTGCTGGACAGAAAGGAGACACTCCCTTTCACTGGTTCTTCATTGCCCACCTCTGTTGACCAGGGGTGACAGGTGGCTGTGAAACAGATGAAGGCAATTGCATTGGTTGCTGTCTCGCGCTACAGTTCAAAGCACTGAGAAAGAATGACCATATCTTACAGAAAGCCAACTAGGGATTTGTAGAATCATAACAGCCAAGAATAGCATGAAGGAGGACAGTATGTCAGGCTCAATTTGTCCTTGGCTCAGTGACATCTAGAAGTCTAGCCAAACAGAAAGTTAGGTAGAGAGAAGGTGAGCCCAAAAAGCATGACCAGGCACAGACAATGATACACTGGGACACTAAGTCAATCCTGGGGATTTTCTAAGCCATTTGGTGAACAACAAGAGCATTAAGAAAATTCTGCATCTATATATGAGCAAGTCCTTGGTCTGTATAGACTAAATCAAATAAAAATGAAGGTGTACACACCTGCACATACACACAGGTGGGGCCTTATTATTTTTCCTCTCTTGGGTTCTATAAAGTGCCCTTGAAGATTTTTACACTTTTCCTTCTTGGTCCACTAACACAAACTTACACTGGATTCTATTAGCTACAACAAAAGTAGTCCTAAATCATAAAAACATTACAACAGTCAAGGAATACTTGTGCTCTGCATCACAGTAAACAAGTGGACCAAAGGGGCTGCGATCAGTGAGGGAAGAAGACAGAGGGCTAACTCTGTAGCACGTTCATGTCTTGTTTCTACCCTAAGAGCAAAGGCTAATGGAGACAACTGGGCACATTGGGGAATGGATGCCAACTGACTGACCAGATCTATAATCACCTGGATGAGAGATGGGGTCTAGAATACAAAGGAGCAAGAATAGATGCAGTGGGGGAGGGCAATACTGGAGGCCAGAAGAAAGACAGTGGCTGCTTAGAGGGACGAGGGGGCAGTACAGATGAGATGGAAACAATTGCTTATGTGCTCCTTTTCCCCAAGTTTGGTAATAAATTGGATTTGAGTAGTGTTGGAAAGGGAACAATCGCAAACGCCTTTGAGAGAAATAAATGTTTTATTGAAAACTTTGTGGAGCATTTACAAAAATGTATCATATATTCAGTCACTAAGGGAAGCTCAATAAACTATCCCAATCAGAAATGCATAAGCTATTGTGTCTTAGTATATTCAATAAAACAGAGACACAAATAAATGACCATATGGATATTAAAAGTAAAAAGCCATAATAAAACAAAGACTTTTACTGTCTTAAATAATAACTCTCAAGCCAATGAAGAAACCCACACTGAAATTATAGGTTACTAGATGTGAAAAACTAAGTATCAATTCCAATAAGGCATACAGTAAAGGCCATGTTCGAAACACTATCATAAACATAAATGATTTAATTAATAAACTAAAATAATAAAAATGAATTAAATTATGCCTTGAGCTCAAACCAAGTAAAGGACAAAGAAAAAATATTAAAGAACATAAGAGAGAGAAATGAACAAGAACACAAGTAGAATAAAATTAATAAGCCCAGGAAAAATCACCCTGAGTAAATAAATGAAGTGGTTGATTTGTGACTGCAAACTAACTCAGCCTATTCCTCCCCCCAATTAGGCAAAGCTCTATAATGTCAATTTAAATACAATAAAGAAAAATGCTAAGTATCAAAATAGTAGTAAGAAATGCTGAGCCTCAGCTGGATGTGGTATAATCCCAGCACTTGTGAGGTGGAGGCAAGAAGATCAGAAGTTCAAGGTCAGCCTCAGTAACATAACAAGTTTGAGGCTAGTATAGGCTGGAGGAGACCCTCTCCAAAAGATAAATAAATAAATAATAACCAAGCAAACAAACAAACAAAAATGTTAAGGCATTCACTCTGGTTGAAGCCACAGAGAATGACTATTGGATTACTTAGAATTCTGTTTAATTTTCTGCAAGGTGGTCCATATTAGGAATGCTAGTTTATTGGGTTTCTTATAGAAGTATGATTGACTCAAATGCAGCTATATTATCTGAAATTCCCACAAATTTAAGAGAAATCTATGATATCACTCATCCCCACACTCTTCTCGTGGGTACAAATAAGGTATCAGAATGAAGTAGGGGAGCTGGAGAGATGGCTTACCATTAGGAGTGCTTGATGCTTTCTTATGAGAGCCTGGGAAGTCTTGAGATTCCCCAAACTCTATTTCCCAGCACCCAGGTAAACAACTGAGCATGGCCGCATATGTCTGTAACCCTTGTCTTTTGAGAACAGAGTCCTGAGAATCGCTGGGGCCAGAGAGAATTGCAAGCTCTGGAATTAATGAGATATGGAATAGTAATGGATGGGACATCTGAAATTCTCCTCTTGCTTCCACACAGTGTGTTGCTTCTGCACATGCATGTGCATACACACTCCATACACACACCACAAGTACTACACACATGTTCATGTACAAAAAAAAAAGACCAGAGTAGATATTACGGAATCATATGAATGGGTTCCCAAAATTCAAACACTGAAACCCTAACCCCAAATGGTATTAGGAGACTGAGCCTATGGGAGATAATTAGATAGTGAGCTTAGATTCCCCCACCATATGGTTAGTGTCTTTTCAAGATAAGGAGAGCCAGCTTGCAAGGATATGGTGAGAACTCTGCAGCCTACAGCTGTGAAGGCTCACATTGGACCCGGAAAATGTTGGCAATCTGATAAATAATAAATTTCCATAGCTGATGAGCAGTGCAGTCTATGGTACTTTGTTATAGCACTGACCATCATCCCCATGCCTGTCAATCTCCAACCTTATGCTTGCTGATACCTACCAGCTGCTTACTCTATGAAAGGCACAATAAGGGTACACAGATGCCACCTTATTGAATCCTCTAAAATAACCCTTTATTGTAGATCCTGTTATTCTCATTTCACAAAAAAAGAAAACCAGTATTTTTTTTTCCTGCCAGAGTCTACAAAAGAAATTTTAAATAAACACTGAAGTGAACAGTTTTTGACTGAGATAATTATAAATTATAATGTAGTTCTCCCTCAAAATAATGCACTTTTAGCAAAATTCAAATCAAAATCTAATAGAATCTTAAAACCTATTGTTACATGACTTTCCTAAGAAGATGAGAACAAGTGTCTCATCCTGGATAGAACCTGACAGAAGCCAAAGGAGGGATTCGACCCAAAACTAGCCTGTTGGACCAGTGAATTCACTGGGGTTACTTAAAGGAGCATGGGTGAGGTGTTGCTTACCATAGCGTGAGTGACTCAAAGGCAGCTACATCAAACACAGGTGATGACTCATGCATACTATATCACAGGAGGTCTCTGCCCAACTTCGGGTGGGCTCCACTAAAATAATTTCCTCTCCCAGCAATTGTAACTTCTTATATAACTTGAGGAAGGGACCTTGTAAATCTTGTCACTTCCTGAGTTTTATGAGACTGGAAAGTCTTATGAATTTCCAAAGTTATATGAGTGTACTCCTCCCTCTAGTAAGGAATATTTCTATTTTGAGAGAATAGCTACATAACAGTGAACCAAGTAAACTTACATGTTTATCTTGGAAAAAATATATAGGCAAATGCTGCCCATTGTTGAATTATTTATTGATTGAGTTGGAATGTGTGTGTGTGTGTGTGTGTGTGTGTGTGTCCCAGGTGTGCACATTCCATGGTGTTTGTGAGAAAGTCAGAGGACAACTTTCAAGTCAGTCTTTGCCTCCCACATGATTTTGATGCAGGGTCTCCCTTTGTTGCTCCCTTCTCCATTCATGAGATTAGGGGAAACACTGTTTCAAACTCCTCTCTCACTGTAAGGACCCTGGGACTATACAAGCCTGCCACAACTTTGGGCTTTTATGTGAGCTCTACGGATCCAAGCTCAGGTACTCAAAGTTGCATAGCAAGCATGTTATCCACTAAGCCATCTCATCAACCCCAAGAATTTTTTATTATGAAAAGGTGAGGAAATTTTCCTCTAACAAATATTAAAACAAGTTGGAAAGATACTAAGGAGCTAATTCAGAGAGACAACTGTATGTTAGTTTGATAAAGGGTATTTCAGTGATAAAATGGTGAATTATCAAGGAAATAATGCCAGGCAATTGCCTTCATGAACTAAAATTCATAGAGGCATGGGTGACTATATGAACGGTTAAATCACCATGTTCTGTTGCCTTTCTTTATAGTGATTAGCTACCTTTGAAGTAGAGCATTTTCTAAAGAAGTGAATTACTATATTCTTGTTATGTCCTTTCCTTTCTAAGATTAAGGAGGAAAGACATTTGTGTATGCCTCACGTCTGCTGCACATTCTAACCTCATCTCCCAGCCCTGAGTTCTCAAGTACAGCAAGCGTACAAATATCTCTTGACTGCTCAGTACCATTAGTCACAAAGCACAAATGAGGCCAGTGAAGAAAGACCAAAATCACAACACTCTCCAGAGGTATCAAAGCTCAGGAGAGATGGGCTGGCCAGGAAAGCTTCATGCAAGAATGGGTTATAGGAGAAAGAGAGAGGGGGAGGTCTTGAGGAAGGGGTATGAGGAAAGGAATAAATAAAACAGAGGAAGCAGGCTCATCTGAGAACTGGAACAAAGTATACTATGCTATCTTGGAGAGGTATGGGGAACAGAGAGGTGCTGGGTGAAAGGAAAGAAGGGGCTTTTATGGAGACAGAAAACCTCATGTGAGAGGAGCCATGGAATGCATGGAAGCAGACAGTGACCAGAAAGACAGCTGTATTAAAGGAAGATGCCCTTGGCAGGAGGATAGAAAGGATAAGGGAGAAAATGAGAACAAAGGGTCTGACAGGAAGGCTAATATAGATGTGAAGTGACAGGGACAATGCCAAAGTCTGCAGATGGTGACCATCTGTGGCAGCACTTTGACATAACCGTCACTAAGAGAGACTGGAGTTAAGTCACCTTAAATGCCAAGAGTAGCATCAAGTATAAGATCATGTTAGTTCCTGGTAGACAGAGTCTCCTTCCATAAGAGTGGCTTCCCCAAAGGAAATTATCACTGCTCACAAAAGCCTTATCTCCTTCTCCCCACCAACCCCAGGATGGTGCTCATTTGACTTGCTGCCTTAGTCTGGAGTACTAGCCCAATCTCTATCCTCATGTGTCTTAAAAGAACAAATTTTACTTGACACTTTATCCCAAAGGAAATCAAGACTTAGTCTATTGTGTGGGTGTGGGGAGGGTTATGGGCCAGTGTGTTTTTCTTCATAATGGGAAAGCAGCCAGAAAGAACGGAAGTAAGTGGGCCTCCCTGTTCCAACACTGAACATCTGTGAACCTCTGACAGTTAAGTCTTGCACTGAATGTCTTATCATTAGCTCATAATATCAGGGACACAAATTCCCCACTTTCCAGAATTACTGGAAATATAAATATATGTATGCTTTATACATATGCATATTTAAATATGTATATTAGTAGTCTACCAAGCTACTGTTAAACATATATATGATAATACATAAAGAAGTATATTATTAATAATTATGAACATAATGATTTTGAATATTGGGTCACCTTTCCAAACAGTACTATTTTCCTTCATCTAAAAGTCATTTATAATAATAGCCTTTATGATAGTCCTACAGAAACAATTGAGTTATATACCCTTAATATAGTGGAATTTTTAAGTAAACTCCCTCTCTCCAACAGTGGCACCACCACGTACAACTGCTCTCCAGGACAGTTTGATGAAATGGTTTGCTGTAATTAGTTTTCCCAGGGTAAAAATGAATAAAAGGCTCTCATAAGGTGTTTGGGCTCCACAGCATCTCCAGCTGACTGAAACTCCAGTATTTATTTTGTACATCTGGGTGGTAAATGGAAGCATCTCTAGCATCAGTTTCTCCAGGCTGTCTTCAAACAGGTTTAATAAGAGGATTTGGAGTTTAAATAGGCTTCCAACTGTTAAAAGTAGTTTTCTCATTTTTCATGTTGACATTCTCAAAACCAATTTGTCTCCTTGACCTTCTGGCTCATTGCTGCCTCAGTAATAGGAATTTGGATCCAGTGTCCCTCCTCTGTGTTTCTATATGAAAGGACCCTGTGATCTCAGTACATTGACCCATTGTGTAGGTACTTGGTAAGTACCTACTACATACACAGAACTGGGATGGGCCTATAGAGAATTCAGATTGTAAGCAGTCATTTTGTTGAAGAAAGTAGAGTTTATTATGGAACGTAGAGCCTTATTATAAGAAAAAAAGTGATTCAAGGTGTATTATATACATGGTGTTGTGGAAGAGAGGAGAACGTAGCAGCAATTTAGAGGGGAAAAACATCACAATATAGGAAAGTGATTATCAACATCAACTATCCATTTGATTTACATAGGAAGGCCAGGCATAACCCAACTTAATTACATCAGACCCTGTGGCAGTGGGACTTGGCCAAAACCAGTTTTGTTTTTCTTTTTGATTTTTCAAGGTGGTGTCTCACTGTAGCCTAGGCTGACCTGGAATTCACTCTGTAGTTATAGACTGGTCTCAGAATTGCAGTGGTCCTTCTGCCTTTGCCTCCCAAGTGCTGGAATTAAAGGAATGCACCACCATGCCCAGCTTAACTTTTTTTTTTTCTTTTCAGAAACCATTTTAAATACCCCAAGTGATTCCAGGGTACAATAACATTGAGAGCCACTAATTTCAATCAAAGACCTAGAGATCAAGAATATGACTATTAAGGGATATAGAGATGGCTTAGTAGTTAAGGCACTTGCCTGCAAAGCCAAAGGACCTAGGTTTGATTCCCTAGGACCCAGGTAAGCCAGATACATAATAGCACATGGGTCTGGAGTTCATTTGCAATGGCTGGAGGCCCTAGCATGCCCTCCCCCCCCTCAAATAAATTAATTAAATTAAAAATAATTTTGAAATATTTAAGAACATGACTACTAAGAGCAGAGAGATGAAGGGAGGTGGGAAGCAATCCTGCCTGAGTATTGAATACATCTCATTATTCCAACAGAAAAAAAATGTTCTTTCTATAATAGTCACATGTAGCTTTGTTGGTTGAAAAGCCTTGTCAAAACCCATGGACTCCCATGGTCACCCATCAAAGTTGATTCCCAGCTAGTAGCAGATTTCTAGTGTAGCATTTGTGACTGGTCAGTCAGCTATAGAATTTAATCTGAGGGGTTCACATGCAATCAACTGAAATACAAGCTCAGTGGGAACCTCTTGTTAGTCCAACATGTGTGAGAAATGAAGGACAAGAGCTACACAAAGATGAGAGAGAGAGACAGGCTCTGGGTCTGAGCACTGCAAGTGTCCTGGCCATTAAATGGAAGTAAAGTGATGAGTACCCCAGTACTAAGAGGAAGAGGATGCTCAATATGAAACCCAGAATGATCAAAGGAATACAAACACCACATGAATTCATCTGTCTCTCAGTGATTCCTATCCCCACATCCCTGCTGCTGAAAATTCCACAGATATAAGCATCCTTTCTACTCACATAAAAATCAAAGGGAAGTTGGCAACATCTGATAAGTTTAAGGACACATGTGGTATGAACAAACAATTCAACTTATTGATGAATGTCGTAATAATATTCTAGACATCTATTCTCTCTCATCTGTGATAGTGAAGAACTTGGGATGGAATGGATTTACACTATTCATGAATACATAGATAAAATAGTATGTTTACACGTGGGATAATATATATTTATAATAAGCATGTGTATATACATATATGGAGAAAGAAAATAGATTTGAAAAGCAAAAATTTGTTTGCTATGAACGTGACCACTCTCTCTATAATACATGTATTATATGATTTATAAATAATATATAAAGTATATGTTATATATGTAGACAAACCTCATTGATTAAATAATGCTGAACTATACATCCTATAAAATATTTGTGCCATGTGCTGCAGAGGTAGAGGGAAGGAAGGTGTCACTGTGCAGAGGTAGAGAAGAATGAAGGGGTGCTACAAAGGAAATGATATTTGAACTGAGTTACAAAAGGTGTCTGGAAGGTAAAGATTGAAACAGTAGGATGAAAGGTAAGCACAGCATGTGCAGAAGTTCAGAAATCTGAAATTTAAAAGAATCCGGCATGCTTACAAGTACGAAGAGATATTAAATGTGCATGGACTTGGAAAGTAACGGGACCAGCAGCACAAGATGCTTGACGGCAAGTTCAGACCAGTCGGAGAACTTCAACGGTCTTCTGAACATAATAAGGTGCCTGGGCAGGTTTTTAATAAGGTGTACAGTATCTTATAGCCTGTGTTCTACAAAGATAACCAGCTGACAGATTAAAAGTAGGTTGGGAGAATGAAAGACTAAGATGGAAGTACTGGCTAGAGGGCTGAGCATCTTATAATTTTGTAGAATACATTTAGCTTCTTCAGACCATTATAGACTCATCTAAATTAACAATGACTTCCTTCTCCTCAGTGCGTTTTTGTGAGCGAGCTAGGGGCAGGCTGCCAGGCCCAGCTCACCCATGTGCTGCCTTGCAGCTGGTCTCCATGCCCCTCTTTGGCTGTGTACTCTGTGGACCCGAACTCTTTAGTCCATAGCACCTCACTTTTTCTCCACTTTACTTTCAGCGCTAAGACATAGCCAAGAGGTGGCAGTGGGGTAGCCATTCTCCACCTGACCCTTTCTGTGGCCCTTATTTGGCAGCAGTAGCCTGCTCCTACTCCTGTAGCCTCCACTGAATAAGCCCACCTCTGAGGCAACAGTTCTCCCTAATTTCTGAGCATTTATTGTTCCTCACCCATTGTTCTACAGCTGTGCCCTGGATGTCTTATGATCAGGTGTGTACAGCAATGATTGTCAGGAAGGAAAATAATCAATGCTCTCAATCCCTATAAACAAGCCCCCTGTGCCATGTGGGCCACAAAATAAGCACTACATCTGGTCCACAGGAAAAAGAGGAAGAAGAGAGAACATGGCCTAGAATCTAGAACTGGGGCTTTGTGGGTAGGAACAGAAGTGTAGTGGCAAATAACTTGAGCAACTCTGGGCTATACGATGGTACTGAGTTGCCTAGTAGGTGGCCTTGAAGTGATTTAGAGATGAGAGAATGTGGGCATGATGTGTGAGAATTTGATAAGATAGATAGTTGGGGTGTGGACTCCCAAATGGTTGGTTTCCATGACAGAAGAACACCAACCCAGACAGCTTTAGTTATCTCTAAGAATCAGTTAAACTTAGGAGTGGCCATCTGCCCAGAAAGCAAGGCCTCAACCACCAACGAATCAGAAAGTATAGTAAACAAACAAGCAAGATGTTTCTACTGGTGAAATGGTATCATAATTCTTATGAGGGTAACCCACTTCTTTTTAATTAGATTTGAGTCCTACTCCATGAGTAGGAATTCACACCTGGTATTTAATACCTAGTAAAAAGCCTGTGTCCATAGAGGCCATTGGCAAAGAGAAAAAATAAGACCAGAAACTCGAAAACTACTGGAAGAAAATTTAGGAAGTACTTTCCATGATATAGGAATGGAAAAAGACTTCCTGAATAAAACCCCAGTGGCTCAAGTTCTTAAACAGTCACTCAACCATTGGGATCATATGAAGCTGAAGAGTTTCTTTACAGACAAGCATATAATAAGCAAAGCCAATAGAATACCCACAGAGTGGGAGAAAATATTTGCAGGTTATCCAACTGATAGAGGCCTTATCTCTAGAATTTACAAAGAACTCAAAAGTCTAAACAATAAGAAGACAAATACTCCACTCACAAAATGGGGCACAGACTTAAACAGGCAATTCACAGAGGAAGAGATACAAATGGCAAACACACACCTAAGAAAATGTTCATCATCCCTAATCATCAGAGAAATGCAAATTAAAACAACTATGAGATTCCACCTTACCCCAATAAGGATAGCCAACATCAAAAGGTCAAATGAAAATAAATGCTGGCGAGGATGTGGAGAAGCAGGGACACTCATTCACTGTTGGTGGGAATGCAGGATGGTACAACCACTTTGGAAAGCAATATGAAGACTCCTGAAAAAGCTGGCTATAGAAATACCAACAGACCCAGTTATACCATTACTGGGCATCTACCCTAAAACCTTCAAACCAAAAGCCAGAGAGATTTGCTCAACCATGTTTGTAGCGGCTCAATTCGTAATAGCTAAAAGTTGGAACCAACCCAGATGTCCATCATTAGAAGAATGGATAACAAAGATGTGGTATATCTACACAATGGAATTCTATACAGCAGTAAGAAAAAACGACAAAAAGAAATTTGAGGAAAAATGGTTGAACCTGGAACAGATCATTCTCAGCAAACTTACCCAATCACAGAAAAAAAATCGACACATAGTCTCACTCATCTGCAACACCTAACCTGAATCTGCCCAAGATGCCTTACATACCCAGCAAGCACCTGTTACAGTAATTTGGCTAGAAGGATAAGTTGTGCCCATAAAACTGCTTCTAACTATTTACATCAGTATTCCTGTTACACAAGCCAACCACTTTGGAGCCCAGCAGCAGCCTGTACAAGACTGGGTCTATCAACATTGCCTCACAGACAACACAGGGACTCATGAGGGCTCACCCCTCCCTGAGTAATTATTGACAGTTCATGGCTACATGGAGATGAGGAGACATTTTCTTCAGTGGAAGAGTCACTAATAAGCTCACCCATGTTCCAATAAATAGCACCCCCCACCCATTCTCATAAAATCAACCCTAATTAAACTCAGCAGGTCCCAAGCAAAAGAAGTAGAATAGGACTAATTTATTAGAAAGGCTTGAAGAGGAGGGAAAGAATGACAAGAGTAGGTAATAGGGGTGAACATATGCACATATAAAAATTGCCAAAAATAAAATTTAAAAATGGACAACAGCTGGAGAGATGGCTCAGCTGCTAAAGGCACTGCTTGCAGAGCCTGACAGCCTGGCTTTCATTCCCTAGTATCCGTGCAAAGCTATATGTGCAGAGTGGTGATGCATCTGCTCAGTTGCAGAGGCAAGATACCTGGGTACATCCATACACATTCTCTCTCTCTTGCTCTCTCTTTTTCTTTCTCTCTCTTTCTCTGTCAAATAAATAAATATTTTTAAAGGACCACAGAAACAAAAAAAAAATGGTTAGTATATACAGTACCTTTCTTAAAGGTCTATAAATGGCTCTGATTTCCTACTTGTGCACATCACCAACTCCTTACTTCTTATTGGTTCTTTTAACCTGGCACATACCTTATATGCAGTCATTTTAGCCAGCATTGCGTTATAACTTTAATCCCATGTTTGGGAAGTAGAAGCAGGAGGATCAGAAATTCAAGGTCATCCTCAACTGCACAGTAAGTTCAAGTTGTGTCTAAGGAATATAACACCCTATCTCAAATAAATAAATTTATTCACTTATTTATTTACTTAAAGAAAAATAGTCTTTGCATTAAGCTTTCCAATTAGCCTTTTGAGTGGACCATCTGTTTCACACCAGGACCTTACTGAACCAACTGCCAATCTCTACTTTAATCTGGGCCACATAAATCCCAGTATATCACATTTCCCATGTCATCAAATTCTCTTTACAGAACAACTGATCCATGACATGATACCTTCCCATTTAGTATGCTAATTCTACTCTGTTTATTAAAATTAGTTATGAAAAAGGCAGTCAGCCATAACAAATTTTCCAGCATTTTAAGTGTATTCCCTTGATCTTATGTCTAAATGCCCTACAGGTCAACAACATAATAAAAACTAATGTTCTATAATTAAGGATTAGAAGCTTCTTGTCCCCCATCCCACAGAAAACCCTGTTAAATTTCCTTGTGACAGCACTTTGTTGTATGTACTCCAGGTGGAAAGGGAAAGAACCAATTGTGTTTCTCTCCCTGCTGGGAGGAGGGAGCCACCAGGAACACTCCAGGCCTTGACTTTTGGTTGCCCTCACAAACTTCAGCTTCAGTAGGCTGTTTTTATTCCTAAAATTGGCTCATCTGTTTCAATTTTAGAAGATTATCCTTCTTCCCAGAATGCTCTTCTTCCTAACCCTCCATCCTGACTCATAACTCCTACTTCTTTATTCTTCTGTACTCAGCTTAAAGAACAGAAGAGGAGTAGAAGGAGAATGGATGAAGGAACATTGATAGCAGCTCCCTTAAAAGATCATCTCTTTTTGCTTTTCCAACTACCAGTCTGTCTGTGTCCTGGGTTAAGATGTCTTTGTTTGTGGATCTTTAAGGTTTATTAATTAAACAAAGATGGTGACCTCAAGTAAGTGAATTAATTTCTCCAGATCTGTTATTTCTTTGGATACTTAGATAATATCTGGCTCTTTTTTTCTAGTTGCTATAAAGTTGTTATGAAGGCTAAAAGCCATGAAAGAATGCACCGGCCCTATGTAAATATAATGGGCTATAACAATTATTTTTTGCTATTTAGACAAGGTACTTGGTCATATATAATCAAACCCTAGCCTATAACTCTAAAAGCCCTGAGATGGGTTTCTAAATAAATAACACCAGGATGTCAAAGATTTTTCCATCCTTGTGCTCATTCATCTGCTGAGCAACTACTACAAGATGGTTTCTATGAGAAATACTGATACTAGAAAGTTCAAGGATGCTTGGGCTTGGCAAACCACAATCTAGAAAAGACCTTGAAGTGCTCTAAAGGCCTGAGGCACTACACACGGGGAACAGGAGGTCCTGTGTTATCACATTCCATGTCCAGGGTGGATGTGCACGGCCTTTAATGGTGAGCTGCATGTAGAGTCAGGGTGTGATTCTGAACATCTCCAGTCACATTCACTCTGTTGTAAACCCTCTCTTCTCCCTCTCCCACTCATGCTGATCCCCTTCCTCCTCCCAGATTGTCTCCTCTTCCTGTCATGTCATTTTTTTTTTTCTTTTTGGTGAATCAGTTAATTAAATTAGGGTTACAGAAGCATGAGTAGTAAGCTATTTACAGAAACATAGACAACTGACTGGTGGCTTTGAGGTCTTTTTTGATCACTCTTGATAGAGCTGGGAATTTTCCTCTGGCAGCTCAGTGCCAGTTATTTTCCATTTGCCTCTGTGATGTTCTCTGCACTTTAGCTCTCTTCTGTCCCTGGGATGTGGGCACTAGTATATGATACTGCCCCCTCTCTTGTCCTGAAACATGTCAAGAATTCTCAGGAAGAAAAGAGAAAGACATTGAGCCATTTGTTCATCTGGCAACTTTTCTGCTGCAAGGAAGTTCTGGCTGGCTGCATCCCTCTACACATATAGCCTTTGCCCACTGGACTTTCTTTCCTGGTTCTCCCTCTCAGTTGAGCCCTGGTAACAGTGTTTTCTCCCCTGGTTTCTTTTCTCATGTCTAAAAGGAATTAAGTTTATTCAGAAGCATTTTAAAAAATACCTGTCTTTCAAAGTTTCTAAAATGGCTTAGTAGTTGATAATTACCTAATTATTGCTTATAGAGAGGCTTAAAATGTCATGGCCGAAAATTGTTTTAAATTCCAATGTCATTATAAGAAGCATTAACAAATAATAATTAATTGCATGAAAATGCTGAGGAATTGAGAGTCTTTGTATTTCCCCTGGGTTCCTTTTTTGACATTCAAAATTTTAATTCTTTATTAGAAAGATATTGAATATCAAACAAAACTTGGAAATTTAAGAAAGAAATCACAGGACTGAAGAGATGGCTTAGCAGTTAAGGTGCTTGCCTGCAAAGCCAAAAGACCCGGGTTCAATTCCCCAGGACCCACTTAAGCAAGATCACAATGTGGCACAGGTATCTAGAGTTCATTGGGAGTGGCTGAAAGTCCTAAGATGCCCATTCTTTCTCTCTCTCTCTCTCTCTCTCTCTCGCTCTCTCTCTCGCTCTCTCTTTCTCCCCCCTCCGCCCCTGTGTGTGTCTCTTTTTTTCTTTCTCTCTCAAATAAATAAACAAATATATTAAAAAAGAAAGAAATCATGAAATAAAGGAAAATGTTCTTATTTCAATATACTCAGTTGTATTCTTCTGTTTTAACAAAGGACTTTATATATTCATTTATTTATTTATGAGAGTTCAGAAAGAGGCAGGTGAGTGAGAGAGAATGGTCATACCAGGGCCTTCAGTCTCTGCAAAAAAAATACTCCAGACACATGTGCCACATTGTGCTTCTGGCTTTACATGGACTCTGGGAAATCAAACTTGAGTCCCTAGGCTTTGCAGGCAAGTACCTTAACCACTGAGTCATTTCTCTAAATCTCATATGTTCATTGTGATGACTCCACAAATGATATAGTGAGTCAGTCTATGCAATGTATGCAACATTAAGGTTTTATGTGTATATATATATATATATATATATATATATATATATATATATGTCAGTGCTAATTTAAAAAAGCAGTATGCATTTCTAAAGAAATACCTGAACCAATAAATAATTGAATGAATTGATAAATTAGTGTCTTTTATAAATGCTTACTGCTTTTCCCCTGGGTTCTTAGCCCTGGTGGCAACTCTTCCTAGCTCTGGGCATTAAGCATTTTCTTGTCTCTGTTGAGATGACTGTTTATTTTCTCCTATAAGATGTCATTATTCACACATTTAATGATTAAATGCTCTTTTTTATTATTCCATGCATCTTTCGTTGTATTATTTGCATCTTTTAATGGTGCTAAAATAAATTCATCATTTTAATCCATTTTTACCTATATAGTCCAGTGGCATTGAGTACAGTCACATGTTTCAGGGGTTTCTCTTCAGGTGGCTTGAATTAGGTGCCCCCATACATTTAGGTGTTCTGAATTCTAGGTTTTCAGCTGATGGAGATTTGGAAATATAAACCCCTGTAGGCAATGTATTGTTGGAGCCAGGTTTATGGGTATTATAGCCAGTGTCCCCTTGCCAGTGTTTGGCACACTCTCCTTTTGCTACTGTCCACTTTATGTTGACCAGGGGGTGATGCCCACCCTCTGCTCATGCCATCATTTTCCCTGCCATCATGAAGTGTCCCCTTGAGTCTATAAGCCAAAATAACCCTTTTTTTCTCCAAAAGCTGCTCTTGGTCAGGTGATTTCTGCCAGCAATGCAAACCTGGATGCAATGCTCTTATTATTTTTTTAATAGTGTGTCATATATCCCAGGCTGGACTAAAACTTATTATGTACCTGAGGATGATGAACACTTGATCCTCCTGCCTCCACCCCTAAATGCTGGCACACCATACCTACCTAAAAGAATTATTTTTAATCATTTTGATTAGCATGCAAACTAATGTGTTTCACTATGGAATTGAATTCTTTTAATAAGTCATGTAAGCACTGAGTAACAGTAACCAAAACTGACAAGAGCTCCTGCCCACAGTAAGCTTAAAAATAAGGGCTAGGGAAATGTTTAACATTTAAGAGTGCTGGTCAAGCAAGCATGAGGGCCTGTGAATGCCTGAACTGACCCAAACTGAATTCCCCAGCACCCATGTAAACATCTGGGTGTGACCACACACATTTGTAAAGCCAGTTCTGAAGAGGAGGAGAACAGAGAACCACTGAGCATATTGATGGAAAAGAAATGGTGAAACGGCAGCTCTGAATGGACTAGGAGAATCCCTCTCAAGGTGAGCAAAAGGAGGAACATGCCCGACATCTCCTCTGGCCTCAGCATGCATGCACAAAGAGAACAAGCATCTGCACACACCACACATCCCACACACACACACATACACATGCATGTCCCACCCCACCCCCCAAAAAAAGAATGAAAACTTAAAAGTACAGTAGGCTTACCCCATACCTCCAAGGTTAGTTCTAAATCCTGCATAAGGAATTTATAGATGACATCATACCACAGTGTCAAAGGTGGGACACCTCTGGTAGACTATTAAATGGATATCCAGGAAAAGTCTCAGTGGTATTATGATATTGGAGGTAGAATGTGAGAGATCAGAGTAAGCTCCATAAGCCTTTGTGGGAAAGCATAGCACAAAGCAGGCCCTGAGGCTAGGGCATGCAGAGCTTGTGACAAAAACAGCTAGGAGAGTGACCATGGGAGGAGATGGTAGGAGATGCAGAATTCTCATGGCAGAAATCATATCACAGAAGTCACTGCAGGCCATTGGGATAATTTTGGTCTTACTACCTAAAAGGTAAGAAGCTACTGAAAGATACTAATTGGTCAGGTGATGTGATTCAACTGACACTTTAATAGGACAACATTGGAGTCTGAACAGACAAGAGAAGAGGGACTGTAGCATGAAGCTTGCTACAAGGCACTTCCAATGGTCCTCCTGAGGAATGTTGATGGCTTGGATCAAATAACGGTGAAAGAGGTTATTGGATTTTGACAATATTTGGAAGAGCCCTATTTCTCTCCAGATGAATCTGAGATTTGTATGTAACATCCATTTTGTTGTATTTAAAATGTGATTATGAGTTTACTCTTATTTTATTACTGTATTAAATTAGAAGTAATTCACTGAGTTTATAGGCTGAATTGGGCAACACCAGTTATAAAATGGGCTGTCTCGTAAGTGTTTATAGTCATCTTTTTTTCTTTAATTGCTATAGTAATTACAAATTCACAGTTTATTATTTTTAAAAGAACTAGGTGTTGGTGCACATTTTTCCTAACTAGTTATGGCTTATCCAAAAGAAAATTATTCACTTTTGTATATTCAATTTTGAACTGGACATTTTATTTGGTTCTATCATCAGTTTTGCTTTGCACAGTCTTTCAGTTTATCGTTCATCTTTAAAAACTTATTTACCTACTTTCAGTGGTTAGCTGGCTTCATTCTCTACCTGTGAGGGTTAAGTTTTCATGCTAAAGAAGACTAGAAACTAATCATAACATAGGGAAAAGATGGAAGATGCCAGTGTTGTATCCAACTGCCAGAGCACATGGGGCTCAGCATAAGGGTTGCCTGGAGAGAAAGTAGAATGGAAAGAAATGGTAAGAAGGAGCTGGATTGAAAACTCCCAAAGGTATTTAAAGCAAACTTGAGTTCCTTATGGCTAGTCTTATAAAGAACTTCTCAGTTAATTAAGGTGAGAGACTCATTATATCGATGAAGACAATGAAGTCCAAAGTGAGGATAATTGTCTGATTCCATTGCTTAGTGCCTAAGCCAGGACTAGAATGCAAGTGAGGACTCCTTTTACTCTTCCTGCACTGAACAAGAGCCCAATTATACAAGAGAACCCAAGCTGATTAGAAATTATAAACACAAAGGGCCTTTGATAGCACTGTATCCCCACTTTGACTGAGGATGGTATCAAACATTTCACATTCTCATAGCTCTATAACCATTGATGAGACAGCAAGAGAAAGAAAAGTGTGCGGAGATATCTAGCACTTATACTTCTGAATTAATTGCTAAACCCTGGAGAAACCTATTCACTATTCTTTAATACCCTCAGGTGTTATCACCTCTTTTAAAGTACAGAAATTCTCCCTTTAGATTGAAGGATGCAACCAACCTACAGACAGGTTTTGATTTTTCTGTGTTTTAAAATAATTTCTGCTACTTGACACTATTTAGAGACCATGACAGCTAACATAAAATCTAGATATCTGGTTTGGCTTTACAAAGATAGCCAACATACCACATAGCATGAGTCTTCTGTATAGGGAGTATGACCCATTATATTCCATTGCCCCCAGTTCTTCGCTTGATTAAGTTGTCTACTTTTTCCTGTGGCCTTCTCTAGCAGGATGGTACAGTCTTTCTGGCCAGCTGAGAGCCTCTGGTTGTCTATGGTGTTCTGATTCTTAGCATGATCTTAGCAAATACATCTTAAGCCAGGCTCATCTACAAGTTTGTCCAGCCGAATATCTTTTCTTCTATATTATCTCAGCTCAGCTTCTTTCTCCATTTCCTAATGTCATTGCACACCTCCTCTTCCAAAAGCCTGGGCTTCTGGGTCTTGGCAGTGCAATCCCAGAGCCTCTGCCTCACATTTTGGATGTTCTTGATTTCTCCCCTATATGCTAAATGGCCTGGCTTCTACCCAGCATGACTCAGGATTGCATAAGTGACAGGCCCTGTTTCTCTGGCTCTCTTCCAGAACAAATCCCTGTGCTCTTTCTTTATGCCTTCATTTCACAACCTCCAAGGTAATAAATGAGGCAGCAACAAATGCTGGCCATGGTACATGGAAAGAAAAGAGCCCAATGTTGACACAGGCTGCTCTGTCTGCTAGAAACTCCTGCAGCTGTACAGAAAAAACAAGTAGAGATCACATCCAGGTGCAGGACAACAGAAGCTGACACAACTATCCTAGCAGCCTTCTTCTGAGGTGGTTGGGATAGCCAAGGGGATATAAGAGCAGAAAGGCAGGAGGAGGCCATAGTGAAGCAATGGTGAGAGTTCTAAGAGAATTGTTAACTTTAAAAAACTGTCAGGGAAGGTGATAGCCTGAGGAAAATCCCAGGAAAAAGCAGAAAAGTAGAAAGCACATTTAAGCAGTTCTCTCAATGTGAGAAAAAAGGGTCATTGACAGACCTGATAATGATGTAATAGACTAAGAAGGCAATGCTTAGCCAGGAGACTAGGTTCCAAGAAATGGACAAAAATTAAAACCACCTAGAAGACAGACTGGACTGATAACTACTGCCCAAGATTAGCAGGTCCTCCCTGGGGAAGAGATGTCTAATAGTCTGATAATCCCCCAAACTGTGTTAGCAGCCCTCCCTGGGAAAGAGATTTCTAATAATCTAATAATCCCCCAAACTGTGTTAGCAGGCCCTCCCTGGGAAAGAGATGACTACTATTCTAATAATCCCCAAAACTAACCCAACTGTAAGATAGTTGATGATACAGACAACTGCTTGTGTGGAACTTGGTACATGAACAAAGTTAGAGCCTGCTGCCACTGAACCTAGGGATTCTCACCACCAAGTCTGAGATGATTAATTTTTTGATTGTCAACTTCATTGGATTTAAAAGCACCTAGGGAGCTCTCAAGACATCAGGAAAGCCAGGCATGTTTACATAAAATGACTAAGTATGATGGGAACTAAGGAAGAGGTAGGACTTAGCTCTTGCAGGGTAGTGGGCGTAGGTGTGAAGATGTCCACAGGGGGGAGAAAGAAGGTGAGAGAAAAATAACCCTTAAAAGCAGCATAAGCAGGTCTGGAGAGGAGGGAAAGATGGAAGAATGTTATGTTCCAAGTAAAAGCGAAGGCATGTCCATAGGATGCAGAGGTCATAGGAGAGTTTTTTAGAATGATGAATACATTATCTCGTGTGTGCTATTGGCAGTAGTTTGATAGAGTAGTGAAGCCTCTGGTACACATTGTAGGACTTCTTGAACTTTTAAAATCCTCAAACTAATTGATACACGTTTCTCTTCAATATCACCAGCATCCCAATACTCCAAATGGCTAAATGGAGACTTCTTTATGCTTCTATCCTTCCTTGTGTAAATCTATACCCCCAAGCTTTACCATTCGTGCCTGCCTTGTATCTATCAGGCCTTACCCTCCCTCTCCCTCTCTACTCTTATGCAGGCAGCTCTGGGCTGCATCCTTCTTTGTGTGAATTCCTCAGGTGACAATCCATCTCTATGACCTTCCCAGAGTCTTCCTAAAATCCAATTAAACCTAAGTTCCCCTCTACAGAGAAGTCAGAGTAATCTTTATAAAATAGACATCTAGCATATCACCCATAGGTTTAAATTTTTCCCATAGGGCAACCCTAGTTTGGGGGAGAGATGATCTACAACCCTATAAAGTACCACAAAAGACCATTTACCATCTCACCCTCTCACTCCCCCAGTCTACCTATTACCTCATAATAACAAAAACACTAGGAATTTAGCCTTTCTTAACACTGCCTCACCTAGAACACTTTCCCCATTTCATCATCCAGGAAAGCAAACCCCACTTTGAAATACAGCTCAGCTTTCTCCATCTCAGAGAAGTGATTGCAGAAAGTCTAGCTTGTGTTGGACACTATGATGCTTGGCCACGTTGTCCTGTAACCAATGTCTCCACAACCAGACTCTTCCCCACAGCACAAAAGATGAAGATCCAGTCACTTAGCAAGCTGGGAGTCTGCTATATCTAGCACAGTGCCTGGGGATAGTAAGGTATATTTGTTAAATGAATAAAGAATGGCTAAATCATCTTAACAGCAATAAATCAATCGATTGCTCCCCAAGGTCTCTGGCTGAATTCTAAGTGGACACTTATAGAAGACCTTTATAAGGAACTTGGAGAGCCAGGTGAGTTAAATACAATCAAATTGCTAATCAATTTATTCACTTTTCTGTTCTCTAAAATTAGGAGTAAGTGAGTGAATATGTATGAACATGTGTAATTATAGAGAATTACACAGAAATTATCTGGCAGTCCTCCTAGCACTAAGCAAGTAGGAGTGAAATGTTTTCACTTATCTTCTCCATGGAGTTGCCTCTAGAGCATCATACTCAAAAAGCAAATCGGCTAAAGACTCTTCATCATTGCTATGAGCATTTCATTGCCTGCTTCTTAATAGTCTGTTCTCAAAGACTTGGGGATTCTGCAGTGGTACTCCTGCCTGTAACACTCCTGTGGGACTGAAGGAGATGAAACGTGATGTTTTGAAATTTCATCATTTCCCCAGGTTGCTACATGTTCCTCTTGGCAATCTTCTTTCCAAAGGGTTAGTTAATAATTCTTAGTTCTCCTTTCCTTTAATTAAAAAAAAATGGCAGGAAAAGTCATTTTTCCATGCAATGTCATACAGAGAGAGTAGAATTAGTAAATTATAATTCTGAAAAGCTCAGTACATGCTTGTGTTTTGTACTAAGCCTCAATGCAGGCCAGTCATTACTGCTCAGCAACAATGCCTGTGATAGCCTCAGTCCAGGGCAAGATTAGGGAAAACTCTCACCCTGATGGCAAGAGTGTTGAGAAGGTACACCCTAAAGACTGCAGAAGGATGTGGGCAACTTTTTTGTTTCTGTTTGTTTAGCTGTTGTCAGTTTTATTGGGAATTATTATTTGGTCATGTTCCCCTCATGTTATCCTCTTTTGCCTCCTCTCTGTCTGCTCTGCAACTTTTGTTGAAGACAAAACTGTGAAAAGAATAGGTTTTTTTCAATTAAACCATGCTGGTTCAAATCCTATATCCACTATTTGTTGTATAAACTAGATCAAATTAATTAGCTTTCTTCACCTCTGTCTTTCTAATCTATAAATTAGACTGAGTAATAAATATCTCATAAATTGGTTAAAACAGCAAATATAATAGTATAATTAAAGCATCTAGCAAAGTTCCTGATGTTTGATGATCAATTGGTGACATAATCCCTTCTTTCCTCTGCCTCACTGCAGACTGTATTCACTTCATATGCTCATTTCTTTGATTGAAGTGATAGTATCATAGGCATTTTCATATCCAAATCCATCAAGTTATATGTATTAAATGTATACAATTGTGTATTTAGCTATAATACTTCAATTAAGCTAAAGTTAAGCAGAAAACATGTTTGGCTTTGGTATAAACTTGAGCACCAACATCTCCAACACATGGAGTTAAGAATATATAATCCATTTTATACCAAAATGTGATTGCATCCAGAATACCAAAAGTTTCTGCAGCCTGGCTATAAAATTGCAACATCCCTGTTGTTAAAACTTGCTCAAGATGTTTTTCAGGGTATAGGCATAAAACCCAAGAATCTAACCTAAAATGCCTGGGAGTTTGGCAAAACCAAAAGTTTCAGGTGAGCAGAACTTGAAGGGTGAGAATAGTCCCTCTCAGAGAAATATTAGAAGACATAGGCACCATCATCAGATTCAGGACAGATCAGAACAAGGAAGGATGTGGGAATGTCCAGTTATAAGGTATTCACAAGTTCCACTAGGATTGACCTCTGACGTTAATTAGTTTGAAACTTGGATATTATAAGACTTTGATTCTGTAATGAGGCATTCTGCTAAGTCTCTCTGCTTTGTAATTCTAGGCAATCCTGTGAAGATCCTTTTCTCAATGTATGCATGCAGAGCTCCAGTAGTAGAATAAGACAAAATGTGTCCATGCTTCTCATATTATGTCCAGTGGTCATGGTTTTCATTGACTGTCATTCTTGTTTTTCAGCTGTTAAACTCTATCATGTTATTTTTCACTTTGCTAATCATGTTTGCTGTAGGGTATTTTTTATTTACCATTCAGAGTGGAAAACATGTTCTTAGAATTTTTTGGTGGTTACTTTCAAATAAGTAGACTTTAAGTGCTATATGGTTTGCAAGTAAAGGACACAGATGATGCATCACTCCTGCCTACAGCCATCACTACATACACAACTGCTACAAAATGTCCCCCAGAAAAAAATTCTATTGTAACAATTCCTCACAATTAAACAAGGGATACATTTATTTTCTCCTTTTGATTTTTGGGAAATGAATTATTCATTATATTTTTTCTCATGTAAGTAAAACTGAAAAGAAAAGATTTTAAAATGAAGGCTGGTAGGATACCCATTTTCTTTGGAAATATTCGTTAAATTAACCAATTTTCTTCTTCAGAACAACTTAATATCTCAAAAACTCCAAATGAGTTTACTGTTCTGAGAGCAAGTATTCAATTCAGAAATTTACAGAATCCTTCCCTGACAATCAAAATGAAAATAGGTTTTCTATCATCATGAACTCAAAGGATTCTACTCCTAAAGTATGATCAGGGGATCATGTAATACCTTAGCAAGATACATCGTACAACTTTTTGATTAGCTATTTTTTCCTACAAAAATTTGCAAAATTGCAGTTCTATACTGGTGACCCCAGGAAAGAACGTTATAGGGTTAAACACCCTTCAATGCAAACATCCTCTCAAGCTTTGCATATGTGTGAGCTGAGAAACAGCAGGCATGTACAGGTCAGAGGACAACTTCAAGGAGATGGTGTGATTCTTCTGCCTTCTTTGGGACCATGTCTTATTGCTGTGAACACCAGCCTAGCTAGCCAGCAAGCCTCGGGTTTTTGTGGCTCTACCTCCATGGCTGTAGGCACATGAGGATCACAGACACATGTGCCAGTTTGCATCTAGCTTTACAAGGGTGCTGGGGAATGAAACTCAGGTTGGCAGGCTTTGCAAGCAAGCACCTTTAATAACTGAGCTATCTCCCCAGCCCAATACTTTAAAAATAATAATAACTAAAAAAAATGTAGTGAACATACTATGTACCAGAAAGTATATTAAAATATTTGTGGCCGGGCATGGTGGCGCACGCCTTTAATCCCAGCACTCCGGAGGCAGAGGTAGGAGGATCGCCGTGAGTTCAAGGCCACCCTGAGACTACAGAGTTAATTCCAGGTCAGCCTGGACCAGAGTGAGACCCTACCTCGAAAAACCAAAAAAAAAAAAAAAAAAAATTCGTGGATTCAAATTATACTGAGGTACTTTGTCACATTTCCAAGTTCCAAGTCCAAACTCACAGCGAAATAGCCAACCCAAAGCCATTTCCATCGCCTTTTGTCTTCTTCACTAAACTGCTATCTCCCTTATTTGTATAAATGCACCAAAATAAGATCTTTATTTGGTTTGTCTCTCATCAGTCCAATAACTACAACTGCACATCAGAAGCAGTAGAAACTCAATGCTATTGAACTGAATTATACCAGCTCTAACTTCTCTTTCAAGCTTGATCTATGTCGCTCAATTATACAATAATTAATACCCTAGCACACATCTAAATTAATTTCACCTATATATCATATAGAAAAATAAACCCAGGTGGTCAAATGCAGAATATCTCATTGTAGTTGGCTCCACCTGTGACCAGAGTGAGCTTTATCTCATCTCTGCTTCTGTGAGAGTCTGGAGGGCTTTGTAAGACTTGCCTTGTCTTTTAAGTGATGAGGAATGATTTGCTATGAGATCATGTTGTATTGTTGTTCATAAACATTCTTTCCAGAATGATAGTTGTAGTGACCAGAATGGCATACCATATATCACAAATATAGAGGATTTTCTACATTAGAAATTTTCCTATATTTAAATTAAAATACCTATATTGTATATGTATCCATTTTCTTGACAGCACCTCCTCTTACTAATCTCTTACCATTCAGCCATGTCAGCTATTAGGCTGAGAAATGGTGTGCTCCTCAAAAAACATGATTAACTTCTCTATGAAAAGAACTGTCAGTAAGTATACAGTAAAGATGCAAAACTTACCAGTTATTAAAGATGCACTGGGCTGGAGAGATGGCTCAGTGGTTAAAGGCACTTGTTTGCAAAGCCTGATGTCTGGGTTTGATTCCCCAGTTTCCATGTAAAGCTAGACGCACCAAGTGCCACATGCATCTGGAATTCTTTGCAGTAGCCAGAGGTCCTGGCTTGTGCCCTTTCTCTCTCTCTCTCTCTCTCTCTCTCTCTCTCTCTCTCTCTCTCTCTCTCACACACACACACACACACACACACACACACACAAATAAATAAAATATATTTTAAAAGAAGCATAAAGTATATGTGCCTATAGAACTTAGGTATAGAATGTAATTTAATACCAAGTAAATTTTAAAAGGAGAAAGATATTTTTACCTTCAGAAAAGCTGACTCCACAGCGGTTGCCAGTATCATCACAATACCTGCACCAGTCTGAGCCCATCAATTTTTTAAACTATTTTTATTTATGTATTTATTTGACAAAGAAAGAGGGAGAGAGAGAGACAAAGAGAGAGCAAATGGGTGCATCAGGGCCTCCAGCCACTGCAAACGAACTCCAGACATGCACCCCCTTGCGCATCTGGCTAACGTGGGTCCTGGGGAATCGAACATGGGTCCTTTGGCCTTGCAGGCAAACGCCGTAACTGTTAAGCCATCTTCTCCAGCCCCCATCAGTATTTTGACCTGGAGGACAAAAGAAATAAGAAAACAGAAGAAGGATTACTCAGAAAAGGGAGGGTTGGAGACTGGAACAAAAGTGAAAAGGGGTGGGGAAAGGAGACAAAAGAGGGTAATAGGATAGCAACACAATCAAATTACAGCAGATTTATGCATTATGTATTAACGTTCTCAATTTAAAAAAACTTGTAGAATAAAACAGTATACAACTTTTATAATCTTTAATTAAAGTATGGTTTATTAAGCAAAATTGGTAGCTATACATGATGACACACACCTGTTTGTCTTCTCAGTATTCAGGAGATTAAGGCAGAGAGATCATGAGGTCCAAATCAGTTTGGCCTGCATAGTAAGATGCTGTCTGAAAAAATTGGTTAAATTGTATTTGTTCAAATTAAAATCTTTTGCCTTTGCCCAACAGCCTTCTGCCAAACAATAAAAGGAAAAGTTTATTATGACTCTTATACTCTTATGTTGCCCAGGGGAAACATAAACATGCAAATGACAGTAAAACACATTAATATTATAATTCAAAGAAATATGATGTACAACTGAAGATAGTCTCAAAAGAAGGAAATACAGGCACATTATATTAAATATGTGAAAGTAGATATGTTAATTTAGAATATCACTTATATGTAATATCATCAAGGCATGGAAAATTATACACTATATAGAAACTATACTCAGTAATGTAAACTGTAAACAAAGCATAATTTTAAAAAAGTAATCACCTATGGGATTGAGTAAAATTTATCTGCTAGGGTTGTCCAATACTATAAAATGTCCTGAAATATGAGTGGCTGAATTAAGGCTAATTTCCCACTTGTTTCCAAGTCTAAATAGGTGAGCAGGGAGCAGTAGGTGGTCTCTGCTCCCCACATGGATTTAGGGACTCAGAATGCTTCCATGTGGTTCTACCACTTCCTAGTATCCCACGTTCTCAATCTTTCCTGTATGGAAAGAGGAGAGGGGAGGAGGAGGCCTCTCTGCTCCTACTGCCACCACTTGAAATGACAGCAATGTCTTCTGCTCATAAACACTGCAGAAAAATAACTCACATGCTCTCTGGCCCAACCTAGACAAATACACTGGAAGATGTGGCATGGGTGAGTATTCAGGAGGAAGAGAAGGCGGGTCTGGTGAGCACATGGCTAGGCTGTGCCACAATACATATAGGGATGGATAGGACACTGTAAAAATAGAAAGAGCTAATTTACTTAGGAGACAGGTTTACTTACTACATAAAAGCTTTATTTGCTTTGGAGATGGACAATCTTTATTATTCTTGTCAGATTATATGCAAGGGATATAAGTATGTAAAAGAAAGCAGCTTAAAATATGTAGTTTGGGCTAAAAAAATAATATCCACTGACTAGTAATTGTACCATACTGAGATTTTATAACCCAGCCTCATTTCTTCCCATATCTTCTCATGTGTTCCAAGAGCTGACAGCTCAAGAAATATGGTCAAAATTTTGCAAACCATTTAATGGGAAATTTGAAGCATGGGCATTCATTAATAGGATAGAAAGTTTTAATTAAGCCCCATATGCAATTATAACTTTGCTGGTTATTAACAGTGATGAGAAAAATTATACAGCTATGATCACAGCAGAACTATTAATGAGTTGCTTGATGATATAACATTTGTTTAATGAAAGTGTTTCCTTTTATGTACAAGTGCCATCTGAGAGTAATTTGTCATTGTTATTAATTTAGGATCATTTGATCTGTCACTCAATGTTGGGTCCAATTAAGAGACAGAACATGGCATAAGCTTCAACCTTGGACACCTGCCAGGTAGAGAATTAATATCAAAAATAAAACAGAAAAAAAAAATCTAAGTGTTTTTAAAAGGATCAATCTCCTTAAAGGACACAGGCAACCAAGAGTATAAGACAAAGAGAAAACAGAAATTTTCATTCCTTCCAGAAATATGTTTATGCAGCTTGGATCATAATAGATAAAATATCTTTTCATGCACATTAAAGTGATCATTCTCTTTCTTTTTTGTTATTTACTTCCAAGGAGAGATAGAGAAAAAGAGAAAGAGAAAGCAAGAGAGAATGGACACATAAGAACCCCTTGCAAATGAACTCCAACCACATGGGCCACCTTGTGCATCTGGTTTTATGTTGGTACTAGGGAATTGAGACCCAGCCTTCAGGCTTTGCAAGTAAGCACGTTTAACTACTAAGTCACTTCCCCAACCACTCTTTTCCCTACAATGAAAGAAGAGTTACTTGGAAACAGTCACACTCAAGCTTGACGGTTCCTCCCCACCTGCAGCTGCCCAGCCATTATGAAACAGATCAGTCAGACGTTATCACCTTTGCACAGAACTTGCAGCACAAGAGTGGTTGTGTAAGTCTACTAGACTGCCATGAAAAAATAGCACATACTGAGATGCATAAGCATCTCACAGTTCTGGGGTCTAGAAATCTGAGATTGTGGTGCCAGCATGTTTTATTTCTCCTAAGGCCTCTCGCCTTGGCTTGCAGAAGGCTATCTCATAAGGAATTTTCTTTAAGTCCATATATCCTGCTGTCTTCCCATTATAAGGACAATGCTTCGAGTATATTATAACTCCACAAATATGACCTCATTTAACTTTAATTTTCTCTTAGTAGCCCTGCTTCCTAATATGGTTAGTCACACTGAAGAGTAGAACTCATGGGCTGGAGATAATTTAGTCCTTAAGAAGTCCAGTCTCACTTTTCAAATCCAACACAGAAGAAATGAAACATCTCCAAACTCTAGCTTCCATCTCCCACAGAACCTAGAAAAGAGACAAATAGAATAAATATGTCTTCCCTCCCTTACAGGAAAGCATGGCTGCTCTAAGATTGCTTCTCTACCATATCTTTCTACCCATTCCCCTCTTCAGATTATTAACACTGCCTCATTTTACAGGCAAACAAATCTAGACAAGAGGTTGGCTACCCTCTCCAAAGTCCCACAGGCATTACATTTTGATACAAACTCTTCCTGTTTCTATCTGTCTTTAGATCATGATTTAAGACTGTGGTAAGCAGAGTCATTCTGGAGAGGGAAGGGGCTTAGAACAAGCTGGATGCTAGCTCTAGGGACCCTGCATCCCTGTTCCTGCCTGAGGAGGCAATAAAGCAACACCAAGGTGGAAAGCTGGAGTTCAGTGTGGGAAAATGCTGATGCAGCTCTCCTGTCTTCTCACATAGGAGCTGAAGGTCGAAAGAAGCTGGAGTCCAAGCATGGGCTTGCTGAAGAGCATTCATGGCTGAACCAGAAAGAGGTGCTTGGGTGAAAGCTAAATGAGGGTTCAGTGAGCTGTGTACATTACTGATCTGAAGATGAAAACAACAAGAAAAGAAGCAGAGGTAGTGGTGAGGATAGAGAAGAGAAGGAAATATCTTCAAAAAATTTTGGCTTTCTTCTTTTATGACTTGAAGTAAAAGGCAGTATGGGGCTGGAGTAATGGCTTAGCAGTTAAGGCACTTGCCTATAATGCCAAAAGACCCAGGTTCAACTCCCCAGGATCCAATTATTCCAGATGTACAAGGGGGCACACACATCTGGAGTTCTTTTGCAGTTGCTAGAGGCCCTAGTGTGCCCATTCTCAATCTCTCCCCTCTCTCTCTCTCTCTCTCTCTCTCTCTCTCTCTCTCTCTCTCTCTCTCTTTCCCTACATACCTATTTCTGTATCTTTCTTTTTCTCTCAAGTAAATAAATAAAAATTAACTTTAAAAAAAGGCAGTATAGCTTTTTGCAGACATACCAGTGGGCTATGTTCTAACTCAAATCTTCCCTATTTGGCTGATGATGGGGAAATTGTTTTTCCTTTTACTCCTTTTATCTTTGTCCTCTGAATTTTTTTAAATTAAGATGGCTAAAAATATCTCTTCAGAGCATTATTGAAAGGACTAGATGAAATAATAAAGGTAGATCACACAGTAAAGGTTTTGTTTTTATTAATACTGAGTACTAAGCAGGTATGTCTGGCATGGTCCTCTAGAGGAACAGAATAAATAATGTATGTGTGTGTGAATATATATTGCACATTGCACATACTATATATTATATATAATACAATGTATACTACATATATTAGCATATATAAACACATATATCTTATAAAAGAGAATTTGCTCTTATAAAAGAGAAGTTACATGACAGTGGCTGGGTAGTTCAACAATGGCTGGCTGCATGTTGGAGAGGCTGAGAACCCAGTTGTTGCTCAGTACATGAGGATGGTTGCCTCACTAATCCTACTCTGATTCTGAAGGCCTGGAAAATACTTGGAGGGTCTCACACTGGAAAGCTAAAGAACCTAGAATCTGATGTCCATGAAGAATAGACACACTCACCAGCAAGAAGTTAAAGCAAGCAGGCGGGCAGGCAATACTGCTTTTTTTTTTTTTTTTTTTTTTTTTTTTGGACCTTGGTACATCCAGCCTACCCATCAGAAGGTTCCATCCATGCTGTGGGAAGATCTTCTGACTGGAACACTTGGAAACACCCTCTCAGAACCACCCAGAGAGGAATGTTTTCACTTACTATAAACTTCATGAAGTCAACACTAAAGATTAACCATCACATCACAGCAAGTACATTATGCCAGTTATCTTTTTAGTTCTTCACCTGGAATAGGAAAGTGATGATAATGTGTTAGTGAGACAGTTTTATTGCTGTCACCAATGCCAAACAGAAACAATGGAGGAAAGACATATTTCAAATTGTAGTTTTAGAGATTTTGGCTGATAGTCTTTGCCTGCATGGATACTGGGCCAGTGAAAGAACAACATCATTGTGGTCATGAGGAAGAGTATCCTTACATCATGGTGAACAGAAAGCAGAGAGAAAGACAGGGATCAGGTGTGAGGCATAACCTTCAAAGTCACCTTCTTCTAATTAGGTACAACCTCCTCAAGTTTCCAGAACTTTCAAAAATCACCAGTATCTAGGACTAAACAGTCAACACATAGGACTATGAGAGACATTCCTTGTTCAAACAATACCAGGCACTCTTCTGAAAAGGTGGTTGTAAAAAATGTTTTTGCTTCTAAAACTTTTTTTCATAAATTTATTTACTATAGCTGTGTAAAGTTATATATAAAAATGACTTGTCATATAATATGTGTCATTTGTATAATTTTGAATAAATCATTTTGTTTGCACTTGTATATGTACATGTAATTTATCATTTTGACAGAATATTTAGGAACAACAGCAGCAATGCATCACATGGTAGCTACTAATGGTCTAGGTTGACAGTGATCCTCCCCAGATGCCAGCAATTACACGGAGTACTGTTTGCAGAAAATTACAATAGCAAAACAAACCAAGAGTCAGTCTGTATTTTATTATCACAATGCCCTGCAATTCTAAACATTTTCAGTAATAAACTACTTCTCTTCACTGTAGCAGACCATCCATGTTATCCCATTATTTCCTCCCCTCACCCGTTCCAGCCCTTTCCTCACTTTAGAGATGTTCTACGCATATTTGTTACTCTAGTCGGAAGACTCTGAGTAATTACTAACTTAACAAATATCCAGCAGTTAAAAATAGTTACTTCACTGAGAATTCCTTGCATTTGTGAAGTACTTAGTTTTGAAATGCACTCGGCACATTTACTCGTTTGCCGATGACAAAGTTGTGCCTGCTTGAGATTCAGTACAGGTATGCTGGATGCTTGCTCTGTATTCGGATCAGTCTGGCTGCCATGAGGATCACCTGGGGAGCAGTAGCAAGGATCGATGACTATGCCTCATTTTAGGCCAATTAAATCAGAATTTCTAGGGGTAATGCATGGTCAGTGAGACCTTTAAAGTCTCCTCAGGTAATTCTGCTATTAAGCTCAGGTTGAGAAAAGGTGAGGCAGGTAGTACGGCATGATGACCCTGGAATTATACTCACTTGTGTAAGTGGGGAACTTCCTGGGCCTATTTTTTCTCATCTATAGAAAGAATAAAAAGAGAAGCCATTTCAACAAGTTATTATAGAATATAAATGATATTATCCATGCATTGCATTTAGAACAGTGCCTGGCATATAATAGGAATTCAGTAGACACAGGCTATTATAATCTAACTGCAATTTTTCACATAACCCTGACAGGGAGCAAACATATAAGCATGTTCAGACCAGTTACTTTTCCAACACAGATCTTGTTAGAACACAAAAAACTGAATACAAGGTTGAGAGCTCTAGTAATTTTTGTGATACCAAGATACCTTGATAGTTTAGCACTATTAAATATAGTTTGATAGGTGCTTATAAAACCTTCTATCACAATTATCATAACCATTATTTTCCAATTGCATATATTTCCAGCAAGCACAACACTTTACACTCAGGCAAGGGGAATCCTGCCCTGGCTCCGGCTCCAGATACTTCCATGTTTTGGAGCACCTTTCTCTCTAACTTCTAAGTCCCTCTCTGTGAAGGCCAGATGATAAAAGCAACAAGCAGGGACACCCTGGTCTGACCGACTGGGCTACAGATCCTCTCTGAAACAGGTAACTTCCACTGTCTGGGGATGGGCTTCCTTTCCTGGAACACCCCAAGGTTGGGATGCCAGATGGAGCTGGCATACTGAGTGGGGGAACTTGAGCTATTGACATTAAGTATCCACAGTCACCTAACATATACAGTGACCAGAACTACACATTTCTTTCTCTTTTTTCAATTGTTTTTCTTTTGTCTTTTTTTATTTCTTTGTTTTATTTATTTGAGAGAAAGAGAGAGAGAGGCAGATAGACAGAGAAATAATGGGCATGCCAGGGCCTTTAGCTGCTGCAAATGGACTCCAGATGCATGCACCATCGTGTGAATCTGGCTTTTGTGGGTCCTGGGGAATTGAACCTGGGTCAGTTATCTTTGCAGGCAAGTATCTTAACCACTAGGCCATCCCTCCAGCCCACATTTTACTCCTTAAAAAGCAAATCATTTGAGCCATGTCCACTAGATCCATTTATCACTGCATTTTCCTGTCTGCATGTCTCCTATTTACATAAGTTAATCCAATAAACATTGTGCATACTTAAGAATAAGGTTGTAATATCACTCAAATAAAGCAGTATGAGACACTGGTGAATGCAAAAAGGTACACATGAATCATAAAATTCCTGTGTTCTGTGACCTCTCAGGCTAGTGGAATGGGTAAATAAAGAGTATCTGGTTGATATACCATATCTGCGCCTACTTGATCCTTAAGACTTACTTCCCCCATCTGTAAAATAGAGTAAGTGGCAATACATACTTGATAGAATTGTCGAAGAGAAAAAGGGATAAAAACTGTCACTAGCCTAGCACAATGTAACTAAAGTCAGCAACACTGTAATGCTAATTATACATAGTTACATTAGTGATATTGCACATGCTGATTAGATACTGGCTTCTTTACAGCTTTTAATCAGTACAATAATGAAACTGCAAACAGCATGGGGTGCGATTGGCAGGAGGAAAAGGGAATTCCTACTGGGAGAAAGCAGTATAGCCTTTTGGAAAGGTATGTTCAGACTGATCTCGAAAGGAAAATGATGTTCCTCCAAAGTATGAATGAGAATTTGGGAATAGAGATAGAAAAAGAGAAACAAGTCTACCCAGACCATCAGGTACCATGCAAGGATGGGTGTAATGTCAGAGTGAAGGCTTCAAAGAGCAGGTCAGTAGTAAGTTTAGAAACTGAGAAACCCATAAACACTTCAACCTTTTCTACTGAGTCTTCAATGACCACTTTTGGCAAGGTGATCAACCCATGAGCTTTGGCATCAGCCTTGTTTGTGAAGAGCCAAGAAATTACACTTACAACACTTAAAACAGACATGGAGACCAAAAAGATGTCCAGTCCCATGTCTAGGTAACGGTGTGAAGCATAAAGCAGAAGATGACGTTAAAAGAGCCGACTTGGACCAAGCCTGATAAAATTCCAGGTTGCATCTACATTCTCATAGCCAGCCCTTGGTGGTGCCCTCCCCAGGTACAGTTGGCCATGCTGATGTCATCAGCAGCAGGCCCAGCCTGACTGTTGTAGGCAAGCCTTGTCAGACAGCATGTACTTAGTAACAGAAATAGGACCTCATGAATCTCAGGTCAGAGTCTTAATGTTAAATACCAAATATCTGCCCCCAGATCCTTGGTTCTTATGTGGATAGCACACTTAGAGCACCAGGGAAACAATGGACAGACACTCATCAAGTCCTTTCATATATGACCCTGGACTGATTCCTATTTTGTCTCTGGATTTGAAGCTTGCCTTCTCCAGGGAGCTGTCCTCCCACCCCCTAAGGAAAGCCAATTATAAGTGGAATGATATCACATACTCATAAATCTGAAGTTTCTGGTCAGATGCAGCTTTCTCAGGATAAGCTTCTACATCATGCCTTCGTTAGCTTTCATGCACTTGTCAGGTACCTAAATTATGCCTTTCCTTACTTGCCTTTGGGACCTGGTACTTTGAAGCTTCACCTCAACTGTGCAGCGCAGTGATTTGCCTTCAGCTCATACATCCCATCTACCTTCCCACCCAGCTCAGGGGAACTGAGCTTTCTGTCCAGCACATCCCTGTGGGTAATCAAGACAAAACTCAAAGAATAGCAAATGCAATGAAAAGAATACTCACTTTAGCATCTAAATACATATTTTCTGCTATAAGCTATTCAGTCCAATTTGATTCACAGATGAGAATTCCACAAGATGTGAGGAATAACTTTCCCATCAATACATGATGTGACAAGAACCCTTGACACTAACAGGCTTAGCAGTACTACTTATTCATCCCTAGCAGAGCTAAAATTCAGATGTTACTTCTCAGCACTTAATCCTCATTTCTAGCTGAGATCCTCATAACTCAGCAGGTCCTATCAAATGGTTAAATCAAGATCATGGCCACCCACCTTGACTACACATCAGAATTATATGGGAGCTCTTAAAATCTGTGTGCCTAAGCCAATTAGATCAGAAGCTTTAGAAGGAGAGGCATGGTACCCAGATACTCAAGAGTTCAAAAAAATTAGGGTGATTGCACTGTAGTCAAGGTTCAAAAGCCCTCTCTCAGATGCAGCAACCTCTAGAAATGCCATCCTTGTACCAATACCTGATGCTCCAACCACAGGTTCCAAACCACCTTCCTATAACTTGGAAGGAGATAAACACCTACCCAAATTAATAATAGTAATAATAGTAATAATAGCAATGTTCTTGAGGAAAAAATTCAAATGAGTACCTGGCATACCAGGCACCTAAGAGAGAAATGGATATGAACAAAATCTGTGGTAGCTGTGGGCCAGGTTCTGAGGCTCTGAAGAGAAGACTGTGGCAGTGATATGGGGATATGCATGGAGAGACATTAGAAAGCAGAAAAACTTCTGACTCTAGAGCTGGAAAGTAGCTCAGCTGGTAGAGTGATTGCCTAGTTTGTACAGTCATAAGTTCAGTCAGTATTTATGAAGTAATGGGTTCTATAACCAGCACTGCATTAAAGCAGACATGATAATCCCAGCACTCAGGAGGTAGAAGCCAGAGAATCAAAAGTTGAAGGTCATCCTCAGCTACATAATGAGCTTGAGTCCATCCTAGGCTACATGAGAATCTATCCCAAACAGGTATATACAAAATACTGGTTCTGTCGCACAGAACACCATAACCAAAGCCCCTCACTTCCCACTAGTCTAAGGAGAGTTCAGCATTAAAGAGACACAACTCACTAGGAATCATCAAACTCATGCCAGTGTATGTACTGGCTGTGCTTTCTTGTGCAGTTCTCAAAAACTATTCACATGGAAGATATATGAAGAAGAATACACAAATCATGAGTACATGGTTTTGTCAGAACCATCCAAGTACACACATATAACCACCATGCAGATGGAAGAAACAGAACACTGACCAGGTCATTTTAGCATACACCAAGCATCTCTTCTGCAATGAGGCATGGTGAGGGGCTATAAGAGCACAGACAATGTCATAGAATGTTCCAGCCCTCAGAGATCCCACATCCTGGAGAGAGAAAAAATATCCATCAACAAATGTAGCACCAACAGCTGCAGATGTTTACAATAAATCCTCTCCAGGTAGTAAATGTGCCGTAGGTGAAAAAAGTTTTTATTCCAAGAGCTCCCATAAGGGAATTGCCTGTGTTCAGGTTTGTTCTATATGGTGACACAAGTGTGTTTGGGAATATTCCTTTGAGTATAGCCATTGAGGCCATGATTGAAAAAATGATGATGGATCAGGTTGACTTCTGAACAGTCTTGCATGACAAAGGCATAGGAACTGGAAACCTTTGGAAGTAGAGGGCAGAAGAGATTCGAAGGCAAAAGAGCAAAGAAATATGGAAGGAAATTGGAAGTGCAGTAAAGTAGCCAGCAAGAAATGTTCAATGACAGGGAAATTAAGGAACATTTAAGAACAAGGATGGCTAATATCCCAATTAACATTATTAATGTGATTATAAATCATTTTCTCTTACTCTCCCCCACTGCTTTGGGTAATCTGCTACATTTTTTAATGCTCTTGGGTGAATGGTTTTGGGGAAAGGCAAGCAAAGATGCTGAATTCCAAAATTAGACAAATAGAACAGAAGGAATTGGCTTAGAGAACAGATTAACAATGAATTAGACTGCCTACAATTCATAGAAATATTTGGAAGACTATGAATTTTCTATAAAATATCCCAACAGGATTCTAAGGTGATGTTACCAATGTCTCAAAGGTCAGGGTGACAACAGTGGAAAACTGTTTGTACATGGAATATCATTTAATGACAGATCTGAAAATACCTACATGCATGCCATTCACACCAACTACAGTAAGTTTAGAGTATACACATTAGGATAGCCATGATTATTTTCAGGCCTACTTGTGATGCAATGGACAACAAAATTTCTCAGATCACCTCAGAATTTCTCAGAATCCACCCCATTCTAAATTAAATGCATGTTATTCTAATAGAAACATCCCTAGATTTCTGCATGTCAATGGGCAGATGTTGGGTCTTCCTGTAGCCCATCTGAGACATGTCATCTCTTTGTATTATTCCTCGGCCACCCCTCAATCCACAGCATGCTCCAGTTGTGGAAGGTAAATAATAAATAATCAGCTCAGCAGAATGCACTCTTCCCTGTGCACTGAGCAGATTCCTGGGTGTATATGGGCAGCATCAGCTTACAACTTACATGGTGATCACAACTAACTCCACTGAGGAGGGCCTTCAGTGGAATAGAGGCAGAGACAGACACAAAAGAGGAGAATACCAATGAGATTATGACCAATTTGCAGTATGTCAAATATCTTAAAGTTTCAAATAAATATCATTTAAAAGGAAACAGCATTGTTTTTTATCTGAAATTCACATTCAAGGAAAGTTGAGAAGTCTTAAAAGGGCAATGTTTATATTTATTTGAAAGAGAGAGTTCATGGTCAAAAACCCAGATAAAATGTTAAAATATATGCTGCTTCCCAGCAAAGAAAAAAAATAGAAGGAGGAGACAGAGAGATAGAGGGAGGGTAAGGGGTAGGAAGAAGAAAAGTGAATGAGGAGGGAAAAGAAGAGTTTGAGTGGTGTATTCTATAAAGCACCAGTTTCTCCTCAACTTGATTAAGGTTACTATAATGGTGGGAAAACTTCCTTTATGGCATGTGGAAACTGGAAGCTCAAGCAAAGAGGTGAATTTCCACTTGTCTTCCAGGGAGGGGCCGGAGGTAATAGATGTAAATCAGAGGCATGTGCAGCTTCTGTGTCTCCCCAGCTTGCCAAGAAGCAGCTCTAGGTCCATCTACACTAGTATCACAGGATGGTCTCAAAGACCTCCATCACAGAAGACGGGTTATTATACTCAGTTGCCATGTGGTGTGTGTGTGTGTATTCATGTGTATATGGGTGCATGTGTGTGCAACCATGCAAATGTGTGTCTTTGGAGGCCAGAGAACAACCTCAGGTATTGTTCTTCATGAAGCTCATCCACAGGGTCACTTGTTGGTCTGGAGCTCACCAATCAGGTTAGACTGGCTGGCCAATGAGCCCCGGGGATACTCCTGTCTCCACTTTCATAGTTTTGGGCTTACAGGTGCACAACAACACACATTACAATTTTACCCCCATGCCTGAATTTTTATTGGGGTAATGAAGATCCAACTCATGCCTATGGGGCAAGCACCTTACCAAATGAGCTATACCCCCAGTCCTCCATAATTGTCTTAAAGAAGATAATTAAATGGCCTATGAATTGATTTTTCTCAAAGAAAACTAAAGAAAGCATGAGTAAACTCTAGCTCTCTGTGTGCAGCTGTTAAATGAAACCCTCCTTTTCTTGGAAAATGTAACACAAGACAAGGTTCAGGATATGGTGTGCTGGGCCAAAGAGTGACTGAGAGGAATGTAATAGGCAAAATCTTGAGGATGCCTCCCCCTACCCCAACTACCTGATTATTTAAGCAATAACTCACACTAAAGCAATTTTACAGTTGTCATTAAATTCCCAACTCAATCTTAAAATTTGGAAATATTCTGAATACATTTCATCTGACCACAGGAGCTTTTAAAAGCATAGACTTTTATTCAGCTGTTGAGAGAAAAGAAAAGCAGAAGTAGGAGGGATATAAATATAAGGAGTCAATGCACTAATAATGCTTTGAAAAGAGAGGGTGCCTTACAGGGAATAGCTGATGCCAGGCCCTTAAGGCAAGTGAGAAAATGAGACTCTAGAACTGTAGCTGGAAGAAGCCAACAGAGCTTGGAAAGGGATTCTTTCCAAGGCTTGCAAATGACAGCCCAGCTCAGCCAACCCCATAATGTCAGACTCCAAAAGTTAAGTGGAAACACGCACCAAGCCTACCCAGACTTCTGACTTGAAAAACAGTGGGAAAGGGGGTGTTGTTTTAAGCCCTGAGGTTTGCAGCAATTTTTACACCACAGCAAGGAAGTAATTTAAAGGGCTGTAGTTCCCCCATGAAGAAGAGCATGACAAGGTCCCTGCTGCCCCCGACCTGCGGGGCCAATGTTACGCCGGGTGGTCGAGGAGGGCTGCAACCTGAAAGAATGGGCGGAAAAGAAGAAGGAGACCAAGCGGAGGTTTTGTCAAGGTCTCGTTTAATGTTGGATTTTTTAACTCTTTTATAATCAACCAGCAGGTAGGGCAATAAGGGAGGGGATAGGGGGAGGGGGTACAAGGAAGGAGGAAGTAGGGCCACCTGGCCATAATCTTCTGGAGCATCTTCTCGGAATCTCTCTTGTGACGTCTCCCAGAGCAGCTGTTTGTTCTGGGGGAGGGGCTGCATGAGGGCTGCTAGTTCTCTTTTGTCCTCAGGACAGTGAGAGGCCATATGAAGGCTGTTAGTTCTTCTTTTGTCCTAGGGTGGTCAGGTCATGGTCTCTGGCACCCTGCTACATGTCTTCTGTAGGAAGCCTTAATATCCCTATTGAAACAACTACTTTGGCCAATAGTGCAACATGAGGGAGTCTGTCTTCTGTGCCCTGAGATTACTAATTTTTGGCCCATTTCCCTTTTTGGTGATTTGCATACAATCTCATTTCTTTTAGAAGAGCTTTCAATTAGGTTAAGGTGCAAATCATTTAGTAAAACCCTCCAAGGGAATGTGTGCAAAACTCAGCCAAAGAGCTGGAGTTAAAGAGCAGAAGAGGAGTCATCATTTTTCCAAGAAACATTGGATTGACAAAATATTGGCAGGTCCTGAATATGTTAAAGGAATAAGCAAGAACTATATCACAATGCAAATGAAATGTTTGAAGAAATATGGTTTAACATGGCAGCTAATAACAGAAGAACAATAAAGACCTAGGCATATCATATCCCAACATCACTCTTCAATATCATAGACTTCAAGTCTGTCAAATGGTAACTTCAAATGCTCTTAAGTAAAATGTGCACAAAGAGCCAAAAACAAAGGGGATATGTAGGGAGAGAGAATTGACCTCTTAATTTGATTGTTCTCATTCAATGGACTCATCCTATTTCACTCTATTAACTTCATTGACTTTACTTTTGAGAAAGAAACAAAGACCCTCAAGTTTCTAAAATACTTTTGACTTGAATGAAGTGAAAATATCATTCTACTAAGAAAAAATACGCCCAAAGGGAAGATTGACATTTTCCTAGCCTATATCAAATTCATTAGTGCTAACTTGGTGAATATTCCCAAAAGATACTCTCTGGAACTTTCATTAGTCCCACTGAATTCTGTTTGCCAGTATCCCCTGAGAGTAGGCTATCAGCTGCTTCACCTTGGTAAAGGTGTCCAGGAAGAAAAGGACTATGCTAAAACATTTGTTTCATCCATTAGTTCACTCACCAATTCAATGTACCTATTGAAAACAGTTCTATATGCTCATAGTTTTCTGTTAGGTTTTCCTGTTAGGTGGAGAAAAAGAATCAGCTACCATGCCCAACTTCTGGATTTTGAACCAATGAGCCATACTTCACAACCCAGAGATTAAAGGTTCTGTAGTCAAAAAGACCCATATTTGGAGCTTGGGAGATAGTTCATTCTATAAAGTGCTTACCTTGCAGGCCTGAGGGTCTATGTTTGATCCCCAGGACCCATGTGAAAAGCAGAAGCATGGTGGCATATACTTGTAATCCCAGCATTGGGGACATGGAGGCAGGCACATCCTTAGGGCTCACTGGACAGCAGTCTAGCTGTTTGAAGAGCTACAGGCCAATAAGCTACATTGTCTCAAATAAAGTGGATAGTGTTTCTGAGAATAGCACCCAAGGGTGTCCTCTGGCTTCTACACCCACATGCTTACATGTGCATGCATATCCACACACATGAACACACAAATACATACATATACACATATTTTAAAAATCTCTATTGAAACCATGACCTATCCAAGTAGCTTGGCAGATGACTTTTAAGCCTTCTTAAGTGTTAAATTCCTTGTTTTAAAAATGGAACAGTAATAGTAAGCCATGCATAGAATCCCCATGAGGATGAACGAAATCATGTGTATAATATATTCATTGCACTCCAGGAGCATATTAAAGGGCCAGGCAGTATTAATGGCCTCAAGTGAAATTATCATTTTATCACTAAGAATGAAGAGTCAAACAAAGTGCCCCAAGAGTATGTGATATTAACGTGGATTTGAGTCACATGGCCATTCACGGAGAAAAGTACAGCTTAGAAAGGAGGTGTTCTCATCCTCCGTATGACAAAGAAATAAAAGAGGATGAGAGAGATGGCCAGGCTGGCAGAAAGGGTCTGAGGGTATAACCAGGTGCTCCTTGGCTTCTGTGGGCCTGGATTAGCCATAGTCTTAAGTCCTCTGACATCAGTCCAGCTTCTAGAACTGCCATGCATCTTTAGCTAGGATTTCCTGTTGTGGTTTTGAAACAGGTCTACAGGCCTCAAACTCACTATCTTCCCTTCCAAATGCTGGGATTTTAGGCATATATCACGTAGCTCTTCAGTTATTTCTATTTCAACATATGTTTTCAGTGATGCTCATCAAATGTTCAGATGGCATTAGACTAAAAAGGGAAGTATTTTTTGTTTTTTAAACATTTTCTTGGCAACTTCCATAAACATAAACAATATGCCATGATCATTATTCTCTTCCACCATCCTCCCTTTTTCCTCTCCCAAATCCCCCCACCTTCTTCTCTTCTTCTCTTCAACTAGTGGACAGTAATTTTTTTTATATAATCCAGTTTCAAATGTATCTGAACAGATGAGAGTGGTGAACCAAATATTACAAGGTGTCATTGTCCTGCCCTCATTTCTGAATAGTTACTACATACACAGACTAGGTCAGACAGAGTTGAGCAGCAGCTAAAGAGAAAAGTCCCAAAAGAAAATTTAATCTCAATCAAGCTACCAAGCTACCACTATTTTAGTTCCAATGCATCCTTATGAGGTGTAGTGAGTATTTCTCCCCTTTAAAGGCACCAACATAGCTCTTAGACAGTGGCTCACTTACAGCCAGACAAGATGGCTATACCACTACCTTGGAGACCCCCAATGCTTGCCTCTGTTTCATCTAAGTTGGAAGGGCCATTTATCCAAAATCCAAAGTTGGGACATTCTGTTTCATTCTTCATTTGAAATATAGACTTTGAACTTGGCCTCTAATTGCTTTGGCTTTTCTATCTGTGCAGACAAAAGGCAAAAGCTTTTCAGCCCACATCTTCATCATCATGCAAAAGGCTACTTTTATGACATGGCATAGCCATTGCACTGATGAATACATAGCAGATGTGATACCCTGCATGAGACCTATACAAGATTGGGCCCATCAACATCCCAACATGGATGGGACAGATGCTCATGTGGCCTTCCCCTTCCCTGAGGAGCTATTTGCAGTTAATAGCTGCTCAGGGAGGGGAAGTAATTTTCTTCAGTGGCACAGCCACTGGCAAGTTGCCCATGTTCCAGTAAATAATCCCACATACATCTCACTGCAACAAAAGTTAACTAAATTAAGTAGAGCACAAAAAAGAGAAAGAGGAATGAAAATATAATGGGGGACTAGTAAGGAAGTAGAAGGGCAGCGAAAGTTCAAGAGGGATA